>NC_052944.1:97092531-97409804 GCF_013358895.1 Oreochromis aureus | reverse complement strand
TCTGAGAACGGATGCTCATCTCACTGAGCTAAAACACAGCTCAGCCCGGCAAGGAAAATCAGTGACACCACTGATAATATGGCAGAAATGGGCAAAAATATTGCAAAAAAATTCAATATCTCAAAAAGTATAGAAGTTATGAGCACCAAAAGTCATAGCGCACATTAGCAGAAAGAGCAGAATTTTTTAAAGTTTGAACTGAGAAAATCGGCTGAAAACTGAGGGAGTAGTTAAGCGCCAAAAAACGTACGGAAGCAACTAGAATAAAGTAGAATAAAGAATAAAGAGAAACAGGAACACAATAGTGTGGAAGCCCTTTAGGGCATCCACACAATAAAGAACTAGAAAAATTTGCATTTCCTGCGAAAATGCTGTGTGGATGCCTTATTGCTGAAGCTGTCTGCTCAAAAACTGAAAAAGATGAAAAGTTGCAAAAAGTTGTATGGTGGTGAAAAAAACAAAAACTGCCCCGAGCAGGATTCGAACCTGGCTCTCCTGGTCTCAAGGCAGCTACTCATCTCACTGAGCTAAATTCACTCTGACCAAGAAGAGGTGGAGAGACGGACAACTCTGCTGAAATGAGCAGAAGCTGCTGAGAATTGTGCTGATAAGAGGAGAAAAGGCTGAAAATTTTGCAGAAAAGAGGTGAATCAGCAGAATTTCGGCTGAAAAGAGGGAAAGAAAGATGCACTGAAAAGAGGTGAATCAGCAGAATTTCTGCTGAAAAGAGCTTTCTGCTGAAAACACCTGAAAAAGATGGGATTTGTGCTGAAAAGGGGTGAAAAAACTCACAATTCTGCTGAAAAGGGGTGAAGAATGAGCAGTATTTCTGCAGAAATGACAGAAAGAAGCAGAACATTGTGCTGAAAATAGGTGAATGAGCAGAATTTCTGCTGAAAAGAGGTATTTTTTTCTGAAAACAGCAGAAAAAAATGAAAATTTTGCTGAAAGGGGGTGAAGATGCTCAAATTTGTGTTGAAAACAGTTAAAAAAAAGTTTAACTGTGAACTGAAAAAATTGTTGCCATAAGTGGGATTTGAACCCGGGCCTCCCAGTCTTAGAACGGCTGCTCATCTCACTGAGCTAAAACACAGCTCAGCCTGGCGAGCAGAAATAAGTGACCACATTGATAATGTGTTCCATTCATTTCAATGGGCAAAAATATTGCAAAAAATATTCAATATCTCAAAAAGTATAGAAGTTATGAGCACCAAAAGTCATAGCAGTCGTTAGCAGAAAGAGCAGAATTTTTTAGAGTTTGAACGGAGAAAATCGGCTGAAAACTGAGGGAGTAGTTAAGTGCCAAAAAACGGAGCAACTAGAAGAATAAAGATAAAGAATAAAGAGAAACAGGAACACAATAGTGTGGAAGCCCTTTTAGGGCATCCACACAATAAAGAGAAACAGGAACTCAATAGTGTGGAAGCCCTTTTAGGGCATCCACACAATGAATCCATGTGCAGGTGTGTCACTTGTTAGTCACACTGACGGTGTAGCACGAGCGGACTAACATCCACTCTGAGTGCACATAATATAAGGTTAAGGTTACTTATTTATACCCATATGTAAATTTGCTTTACAGAAAAATAATAGCATTTGGCATCCCTTCAAAAACAGACATACCCAATGAAAACCTCACTATAACACATATGTAGTACTTGAACATTTCAAATCAAATCAAAAACCATTCTTATTTAATTCAGTGACAGCAACAGGGACAAAGCTGTTTTTACAACGCTTTGTCCTGCATCTCGGAAAGAAAGAAGGAAGAAGGAAGCTGAAATTCACACCGTAGAGGATGGGAACCATTTTTAAGAATTGATAAAGCCATCTGTTGTACCTGTTTAGACTACAGGGAGGCAAAACAGGACTGTGACTCACCTATCAGACGACTGGACCATCTCACTATGTGATTCAGTGAGTTTTTCTCTGTGACAGAGGTCTGACTGAACCATGCCACCAAACAAAAAAGATAAATAAAATCAATAAAATAATGATAAAACAAAGTCAAAATTTTTCAGTTAATGTGGAAATAAGCAAGTTTCCTTGGGCAGTAAAGCTTGTGACCCTTTTTACAGACCGACTAAGTTCTTTAGTACAAGATTTAATTAGGCGGCCACTAATGTTATCAGGACCCTAGCTCTTGTTCACATTAACTGTGAACAAGGCCTTTTGGACATCACTAAGCTCAATGATAAAGTGCTGAGTATCTCTCAGTTTCTGTTTCTGTTCCAAAATATTCTTGCTAAAATCAGAAGAACTAAAACAACCATAAAACATATTCAAAGCGTTTGAATATGTCTGAATTTAAACCATCTAAAATGATCTCACTGCTGCTCTGGGGATTTTGAAACCCTGCTATAGTTTTCATACAAGTCCAGGCCGACCCCAATTTTTTTGCAGCAAATTTGCTTTCAAGAATCCAATCCAATTTTATTCATAAAGCACTTTAAGATACCCAGCACAGGACTAAAGTGCTGTACAGAAAATAAGTTAAAAACAATAGAATAACAGAAAACAGCAAAATAAATAAATAAATAAATAAAACGCATAATGCATAAAAATTAAAACAGCTCTATATTAAAAGAAAACAAGACAAAACAGCATAAAATCAACTAAAAAAAAACTAAAATAAAACTAAAAAATAAAAACCAACATCTCACGTGGTGTCAAAAGCCAGGGTAGAGAGGTGGGTTTTCAGGAGTGATTTAAAAACAGGTAGGGAGGAAGCCTGTCTAATCTCTAATGGCAGATTGTTCCACAGTTTGGGAGCTGCTGCAGCAAAAGCACGATCTCATCTAAGTTTACGCCCAGTTTTGGGTACATCCAGGAGCAGCTGATCACCTGACCTGAGAGAGCGGGTGGGTGTATAAGGCTGTAGCAGCTCAGAGAGATAAGATGGCGCTCGACTATGGAGAGCTTTAAAAGCAAATAAAAGAATTTTAAAATGAATCCTAAAAGAAATGGGCAGCCATTGGAGTGAACCTAAAATAGGGGAAATGTGCGCAAACTTTCGAGTGCCAGTTAAAAGACGAGCTGCACCCTCTGTAGATGAGTAATATGTGATGCGCTGACCCCAATATAAAGTGCATTACAGTAATCCAACCGAGTGCTAACAAAGGCGTGGATCACTGTCTCAAAGTGCTGCCGTGAAAGAATTGGCTTTATTTTTGCCAGCTGCCTGAGCTGAAAGAAGCTAGATTTTACCACTGCCTTAATTTGATTATTAAACTTCAGATCACAGTCCACCTTGACCACCAGGTTTGTGACAGATGGTTTAACATACTGGGCCAGGGACTCTAAATACACATTTGGGCTCTCGGTGGGGCTACCAAAAACCATCACCTCGGTCTTTTTATCATTGAATTTAAAAAAGTTAAGAGACGTCCAAATTCTAATGTCATCAACATAGTGAAGAACCAAGAGGTAGCAGATATAAAGAGAAGAGGAGGGGGCCTAGAACTGAGCCCTGTGGGACACCACACAAGAGAGGAGCAGAGGACAACACATGGTCACAGAGACTGACACAGAAAGTTCGCCCCGCAAAGTAGGACCTGAACCACTCCAGTGCTATGCCCCTAATGCCCACCCAGTGCTCCAAACGAGAGAGTAAAATGGCATGATCCACTGTATCAAACACATCTGTCAAATCTAAAAGCACAAGAACACAGTCCCCAGCATCAGTAGCTAAAAGTATGTCATTAATTTCTTTTTAAAAGGGCTGATTCAGTGCTATGAAAGGGTTTTAAACCAGATTGGAAAACCTTCCTGGGAAATAGGGCTGTTCGATATAACGATATATATCGGATGACGATATGAAAACGTCTATCGTTTAATTTTATGCTATCGTTTGTTTCGTGGTGTCGCAAAATAAACTGTTTACGGCAATATTTTTCATTATTTTGATGGTCACTGTAGTGGCTATATTAATTTCCTAAAGTTCTCTCTTTCTCTTATATTTAATATAACCACACTACAGACGGACAAGCGCTTGTTTGTATGCGTTGTCGTTAGCAACAACGACGGTAAAACCACCGCATGTCTGCTTGTTTATTTTCCACATAAACCTTTCACAATAAAGCTCAAGATCCTGTTGAGACTTTTCAAAATAAACTGAATCACGTGAAAGATGCAGAGTATTTACGGATGAGAAGCAAAAAAGAGCTGCCAGGTACTAAAAAATAAACCTTAGACTCAAACGTTAGAACAGGCTTTTCCCCGCAGCACGCTGTGTAATAAATACTCACAAAGAAAACAGCGGCCGTTACAACTTATGTCTAAAAATGTATCGTTTCATGCATCAGTTAAAACACTCGACTCCAGGTACGCGATGCCCAGCTGGAAACACTTCACGCAAGTCGAGCTGCCCGAGATTCACAGAATTTACAGAAAATGTTACATTTTTGTGATTTATATCGTTATCGGACGATAGATGTCTTATATCGGGATATGAGATTTTGGTCATATCGCACAGCCCTACTGGGAAAGCAAAAACATTTTGCTTTCCCAGGAAGGTCATTAATTGGCTGTAAACTATCTTTTCCAAAAATTTTGGAAAGAAAAGGTATTTTGGAGATAGGCCTGTAATTTGCAAGAACTTTAAAAAACCTGCTCTTGATCCTAATCAGGGGTCTGACTACTGCATATTTAAAATCTTTAGGGACAACACCTGACATTAAACTATGGTTTGCTAGCTCAAGAACCAAAGGTCCAACTGTAGGTAACACCTCTTTTAAGAGTCGAGGAGGGACAGCATCATTTGGAGACCCTGCAGGCTTAAAACAATCAACAGTCTCCTTTAAAAAGGACAGAGTCACAGGCTCAAACCTGTCAAAGACAGCAGAGCAGGAAGCAGAGACTGAGAGGTCATGAGCACAAGGAGAGATTTGAGGCCTTGTGGAGGAGACCTTCTCAATAAAAAAAGTGTAAAAAATTTTCACAGGCTTCAGACGAGGGGTTAATACAGTCAGTATGTGGTCCACTAAGAACAGAGTAAATAGTTTTAAATAAAACACGTGGGTTGTGACAGTTTGACAGAATAATGTCAGATAAGTGTTTTCTTTTGGCATCTTTTACAATTTTTTGATATCGATACCAACAGTTCTTTAGCATCTGGAATGAAACTTGTAGTTTGTCCTTTTTCCACTTGTGCTCAGCTCGACGGCAGTCACGTCTGACAGCTTGGGTGGTGTTGTTCAGCCAGGGCTCAGATTTAGTTTTAGGCAGTCTGGTTTTTAATGGAGCAATAGTGTCCAAAGCAGTCTGACAGGTGGAATAAAACCATTAGCTGAGTTCCTGGGTCTGGCTTCATAAAAAAAATCCGGGAACTTACAGATCTGGTTAAAAACTGTTGAAAACTGATCAGCAGTGGAGGAGTTAAAAACACGACAGCACCGAGTTGCAGCGTGAGGTTTAACTGAGGTACAAGCAAGAGGAACTTCAAACATCACAGGACTGTTGTCAGAAAACACAGCATTACAAATCTCTACATTAAAAACAGAAAAACCATGAGATAAAACAAGATCAAGTGTGTGTCCACATTCATGTGTGGGACCGGTCACACATTGCACCAGATTAAAAGAATCAATAAGGTTTAAAAAGGCCTTCGCCATGGGCATATCAGGACAACACACGTGAATATTAAAATCACCAACAATAAGAAGACGTTTATATTCACAAAGTCTTTATTGTATTTTGGAGGTCGATAATTCACCGCACACAACACTGTGTGAGAGCAGCCCAGCTCAAAACACAGACAGTTCAAAGCTGCTGAATGATGGGGTTGATAGCTGCTTACATTTAAATGACTTTTAAAAATCATAGCGATTCCTCCTCCTCGGCCCAACATACGCGGGAAATTAAAATAGCAACAATCATCAGGAAGAAGATCTGAGAAGATGCTGCACTCACCAGCGCTCAGCCATGTCTCGGACACACAGAAAAAAAGCTTTGTCCGCTAGGGACCTAGAATTTACCAGGCCAATCCTCGCAGTAAGCGGCGGATCCCCATTGCTAGCCGTCCCTGAAGCCCCACACAGAGCCCGCAGGTTACACTGATTCACACCACACCGGCGGGGACAAGAAGAGCAGGGTTTTTGGGGCTGGAACATCCCATCCAGGCACCGACAGGTTCCAGCAATCGCCGAGAGAAACAGAAGGTTGTCACCGCTCTGTGTTTTCTGGATAAGGGCTTAAGAGAGCACCTTAAAGAAGCTTTCAGCTTCACCAGGCAGCCACCCCAGTGACAGCACTTATGCCAGAGTGGTGGAGCCGGAACATGGCACAGGTGAGCCAGGATCTCCGATAATAGCGGGGGCAAAGTTTTATGTCCAGCTTGGTCCCACTTTGTGAAGTCTTTGGCAGAAGGTCGGAGATCCAGTAGAGTTTGGCGATCATACACCAAGAAAGAGTTGGCATTTATCGATCTTACGTGCTGCACAATAATGTTTAATATTTAGTATTTACTGTCATATTCCCATAGATCATTGTGATGTTGTTTATTACTCTCGTTTTCTTCTGCTTGCTTTCTTTTCTTTCTCAACAGGTGATCCAGATGATCGATATATGTATTTTTTGTCTGCTTATTCTGTTGGTTTTTGGTTTTTGCCCTTTTCCCCGTCCCTCTTCCCCGCTGTTTTTCTTTCCCTCTTTCTTTCTCCCTTTCTTTCCCCAGTTAAGTCTGTCCCGTATTCAGCAAGTGAAAATAAAATAAACAATAAAGGTGAATCAAATGGACCATTACGGCAAGGCTGGGATGGTCAATTTGGTAAAAAGTAAATCCGTTGGGCATCTTTCTTCGCCTTTAGACAATAATTCTGATGGCAAAAGAACCAAACGGGACAGGTTAAAAAAAAAAAAAAAAAAAAAAAAAAAAAAAAAAAAAAAAAAAAAAAAAAAGGCATTTTTATTAAAATAGTCAATAAAATCAATACAAACAAACATAACACTGGCAGTGACAGACGGCAAGCCACAAAGACCGGTGCCATCTTGGTTTCCCAGAAGCAGGGCTTTTTGTAGCTCTGTTTTGCTTTCAAGATCTTGACTTTCAGGCCTTGGGTGTAATAGCCCCCTCTATAAAAGCCTGTCTCTTTTTCCTTAAACAAGATTTGAGACTTTTGGTGACCCATGGCCAGTGGCGGTCCTAGCCTGTTTGGCGCCCTGGGCGAACACCCCCTCCCCCCCCCACACACACACACACGAAGAGAGAGAGAGTATGCATAGTGTGCAAACGTCTACTAAACCAGTGATTCCCAAACTTTTTTGCCAGGCCCCCTTTTTACAAGAAAAATGTTCGCCCCCCCATCACCTAAACCCCCCAGCACAAACACATCCTCCAAACACACACACCCATATTTTGCTCCATTGCAGTTTATTTCACACCTCAAACATTTAGTAAACAATTAAGCAAATACAAGTAAACGGCAATAAATTACAGGCAGTAATAAAATATACTACTAACTCTTTTACGCTACGTCCACGGTATTTTTGAAAACGCAGCCGTTTCTATGCGTTTGGGCTTTTCATCAACACGTAAACGGCGTTGCGATTCACCGAAAACGGAGATTATTTAAAACTCCTTTTTTGCGTTTACGTGTGGACGAGGATTACAGAGTTCGTCACGCAACGACAAAGGTATGTGCCTCTTTTCACGTCACGCTGTGCGCCACGTTATTGTTTACATGAGATGAATTGCAGAATGGCAGATAGAGACAAAATACTGTTAATCTATCTTCAGGTTTTACACGCTTACATATACACACGCAGTTACTGTCCCTGCATTTAGAAAGGCAGAGGCGTCACGGTGTAATTATTTTACGTGTAGTTGTTTTTTTTTTTCCTGTGTAATAATATTCAACATTGCTATCAATACATTTTTCAAAAAATGTACATTTTTGTACATGTGCAAAATGGGTTTAAACACATAAACAGCTGTGCGATACTGTTTGTCCGTGATTTGAACAGGGGGGAACAAATTACGGCAGGATCAGCCTGATATTATTTGTATCCTGCTGTAACTTTACTGCATAAAGAGCTAACATGTCCAAAATGTCAGGAGTAGTTAGTTATTACAAGAAGTGTTTGTGAACTAAAAATCAAGAATGTGGGATCCTGTTTGTCCGTGATTTGGAGAGCCCAGCGCTGCTCCCGACGCAGGGAAACTAATTCTGCAGGGGAGACCTACCTCGGCACTTGTGCAGGTGAAGCCAAAGGGAAGATATGCTTCACCATATTTTCCCTTTGGCTTGGAAGGAAGTTGGTTTGGAAACATATTTGGCGATGCTTCATCTCCTGCTTTGCGTTTGTGTGGGAGCCCCGTCAAAAACCTGTCCACAGTGTCCAAGCGCTCTTTTTTTTTCTTTTTTCTTTTCATACCGCGCCCCTTCTGCAATGGCTCTGCGCCCCCCCTAGGGGGCGGGCCCCACACTTTGGGAACCTCTGTACTAAACAGACATCATAATTCGTCATGCAATGAGAACAGGAAAAATCAACAATTGACACTGACTAATTAATATTAAAATCTGTAACATAATGTATTGTTTGGAGTTTAGTCTGTTACTGTTACTATTTTTACCATTTCTTCTTGGAGGAACTGTAACCCACATAATTTCCTTAGGGATTAAGAAAGTATTCTGATTCTTAATGTTTTAGGATACATGACCTGCCATTATCCAATGACACATCTCCTTACCTGTATCTTTTGCTCGTTTCTCCTTCTAGGAGCCATAATTAAATGTATTGAATTTTAATGATCACTGGGTTTTCATTTGTTTGGTTGCTATGGTGATGTGTAACGGGAGTCACGTGGGTGGTAGCGGTGACATTAAGAGGGCGTTGTCAGTCTGTCATTCACTGGTTTGATTTTGACAGAGAGGAGGGCTGGGTAGCTGTAGTTTTTGTTGACCGCAGCACAACGATTTTCCCCTTGTTGCATTAGAGCTGTGATGTTTTAAGTTTGAATCGCGAGCCGATCACATTGCTCTGTAAACTTTTCAAGCACTTTAATAAACAAGCAAGCAATTCCACCTCTCGCATTATTGCGTAAAGTTGACAGCGCGTCAGGCAAATAGACAGGCTCAGTCCCCGGCCTCTAGCGACTGTGGAAGTCGCTACACGCCTCTTCTTTTCTCTTTTTTTTAAACTTTAAAAACGGGTAGTGTGTGAGACTTTAAATCAACAAAATATAAAATATACATTTTAAATTGTTATTGATCCCTTTACCCCGAGTCCTAAAGTGTATATTTATTTTCTTACTCTTCTTATATTTATTGTTTGTTTACTTGCACTGCTGTAACTGGAGCCTCGTCGTCTCGTCTCTCTACATACCGGACTGTATATAGCGGAGATGACAATAAAGTTTACTTTGACTTCAGCAGCGAGCAGGCGCACCGAGGGCTCTCGCGCTCACTTTTCCCGTATAGAATTTTGAAAAAACATCGATGCAAATTATAAGTCTGTATCATAATGTCTGGTGTTTTCGTGTTCGTTGTTTTGTTTTTATTTTGTTTTATTTTGCGAGTTGGATATTAGATGCTGCTCCAGCCAGCCAGAGAATCCCCCGCCGCCCCGCGCTCTCCTCCCTGCGCTGCAAGTAGCAGGCGCACCTCGCAAACGGAGGGCGCCCTTACTCCCAGCAAATGGGCGATAGAAAACCGATCGGTGCCTCTGCCATTCCCAATATGCGCTGGCTGATGTCGGGCAGCATGAGTACAAGCAATTTTTTTTTTTTTTGCCGATGCCCGTAATGCCGCCCCCCACCACGATGCCGCCCGTGTCGCCCGTATCTAAAACCGCTACTGCCCATGGCTTACTGTTAAGGTACACTTTAACCCACTTATGGGTTATAAACATGTCTTTACAAAAAACTGCTTATGAGCTAGTAACATCCACCAGAGCATCAAGATCCACAAAACTGAATAAAAACTTTACACTCTGTACATTTAAAACATACCTGTAAGGTAAGCACAGATTCTTCTGACCAAATGTCAACATCCTTAGTCTTTGTCTTCTCTCATTTTAAGACAGTTTTATAGATAGACAGAAGATGCACACAGTTATGGTCAGCAGATTCCAGAGGAGGAAGCGGGAGGGATTTATAAGCATTCTACACTGATCCATAACAAAGGTCCATCTGGTAGGACAGGATACATACTGACACAAATTTCCCAAAGTTGATTTAAGAGAGACATGGTTAAAGTCCCCAATTATAAAGTTTGGGGCATCAAGAGAGAGCGCCTGCAGCTTCTGCACTACCTCTGGGAGAATGCTGCAGGTGGAGGCGGGGTGAGCCCTCGGGTGAATGTAAACTATCGTAATAAAAACTTGTGGAAACTTACGATGGAGGTAAAAAGGGCGCAGTGACACGGATAAAAGTTCAACATCTAGTGAACAAATACACTTTCTAACAGTCACAGCGCTACAGTAACGTTTCTTCACATACAAGCTCTGGTGGGGCGTGGTCTGCATCCGCAATCACGACCACCATGTTGAAAGAACAGGAATCAGAGTTTGGGGAAGAGTTGTAAGTGGTGGTGTGATGAATGCACTCAAAACACCAATCTATGGATCTGCCGTGTCTCAATCACACCACACAAGCATACTCCCCCTCCTTGGGATTTCCCTGTTACCCGTGTCCCAATCCCGGCCAAAAGAAGCTCCAAATTTGTCAATTGAAAAATCTGCATCCTGGTCTTGGAATTCATCCAGCTTGTTCCTAAGAGACTGAACATTTCCAAGGATAACAGAGGACAGGGGAAACTGACAGACCTGCTGTCTCCTCAGACGGAATTTAACACCTCTGCGTCTCCCTTTTTTTCTCTTCCTCTTGTCACTTGTTCTGTTAGAGTCTTTATGTATAAAATCCGGCATATATGAGGTGAGGTCCTTACCATCATATGGTAAGTTAAGTTGTAGCAGCTCGTTGCGGGAGTAAACAATCCTAAGCTGACTCACAGCCTTACACACATCATGGGAAAAAAAGTCACTTATTTAACCAAACACATGCCAGTGATAAAAACGAAGAACGATAAAAAATTAGGATGTCAGCTTTCATTCAATGCCAGCGACTGCATGCGCCTGCACCCATGTAAGTATAAACCCTATGAGCAGGGGCAGTTCTACTGTTCTGGTATGGGGTCGCATGTACCACTCTAAATAATCTCTGGCCACCCGTGTTTTACATATGACAATCTTTTTCTTTTTATTAAAATGAGATAGCATTAAAGCTTTGGGCAATTTTGGCTTCAATTAACACAGAGTATGAATTCTAAAACTGAATACATTACATAGCACCCCCTGCCCCCTGGAAAATGGTTCAGCTGATGGCGTCCCCTCCAAAATACTTTTTTTCTGTCCAACTTGTTGTCAATAGCAAAAGACGCTCTGGTTTAATTGGTGCCAGAGAACATTTTGAATCAACACTGAGGCATTTCTGATTTCAACACAGACAGTTGATTGGTACACTCTGGAAATGGCAAAAAAGGTTGTTATTAGCCCAAAAAATCATATTTTATGTTTTCTACATGAAGTACAGAAAAATGCTCAGTTAATGTTTATAATTTAACAGTTTTTTTGCACTATAGAATAACTTGGAAGCTGTGGTTGTGATTTAAGAAAAGGAAATGAGGAACATCCACACTAAATGGTACAACATACACCGATGGCTGGAGTATTGCCAGAGTAGAGACTCTTGTTACTATTTTGCTTGCTGCCATTTCTGCCTTCCTGATGCCCCCAAAAGTGTATTTACTTCAGCTGTGGGTTCTGTTCTTGTACGAAATCTCAGAGTCATTATAGCAATGATTGCATGGGCAAAGAATAAAAAAATAAAAGTGATGATTGTAATGGATGGCCATCACCAGATTCAGGTGTTTTAAAAGCAGACATACATTAGGACAATAGCAGAAATTCTAACGTTGAAATACACAAAATACTTTTAGGCAAATATAATAATTTTCCTAGAAAGGTGGAAGGTAAGGCATGGTAGGCAATCTTGCCACTATGGTTAAAAGGATACTGGAACAACAAGCCAAAAATGGTTTGTACACCAGGAAAACAATCCAGTATGAAATTCTGTCATGTCTGTCTGAAATGGTTGTTGAGGAGATCATGCAAGAAGGTAACAAGAGTGCAGAGTTTTCAGTCATTGTAGATGAGACTAAAGACATGAGTAAATCAGAGAAGATTCTTTTATAGTTAGACACTACTATAATGGTGCAACACACAGGAGTTTTTTGGGCTTTAGAGAGGCACATAGACTGGATGCCACTTCACAAGCGCATGGCTCAACATAGAAGAGCCACCTCCACAGGACAAGACTCAGCAGTTCATCTGCATCTAAAGGACAAAGGTCACTCTTTCGAGGATGTCAACGTTCACATTTTGGACAGAGAGGACAGATGGTTTGAAAGAGGAGTGAAAGAAGCCATTTACGTCACTGTGAGTGACCATCTTTGAACAGAGGCGGTGGTTTACGACACCAACTGTCTGCCATCTATAATCCAGTTTTGAGATCCTTCCCAGACGCCTTAACGCCCACTCACACCCTGGGCCATCTGACCTCAGGAAATCACATGATAGCGTGGGGCCAGGTTTCACAATGAGCTCACCCGAAACCCTGGCTGATTGTGACCCACACCCGTTTTCACACCTTGGCTCACGTGATTAGGTAGAGGATATTAGAGAGTCCATTGTCTCCACCATTTGACCTTAGAACTGAAGAAGCTTCTCAGATGAGAGGTGAAACGTCTTCAAGCCACTTAAAGAAGTCCAGACACTCTTGTTTCTAAGCTCCTTAGACTACGATGACCTGGATGACTGAGAATCTTCACAGACATGTTGTGTAACTCTGGATTTTGTACTCATTGGGGTGTAGGCTTATTTGTTGTACCGGCTGATGATAATATGATAATAGATGATAATACACACCCAAAATAATTCATCATGTTAAATGTGTCAGACTACATTTATATGAAACATGCAATTTACCACAACTTACATTATTTATATTTTAACCACATGGTATATATTATTAGATAATGTAACATGTGCAAATGTGTAAAGAAATGGCTTTGATTTTGCTATACCATGTCATCTCCCAGAATGTTTCTTTAGATCTACCTGCGCATGCGAAAAAAGAATAAAGAATAAAAACTGCAGTAAGAAAATTTGAATATTTCAGTGTGATGAACAAACGGCCTCCAACAAATAAAGCGGATTTTCTTTTCCTGTCTTTTCTCCAGCGGCCTCAGCTTCTTCCTCTTTCCCCTGTCTTCTTCTGCAGACGCTCCTCTGTAGCTTCAAGCTGTTTCTCTTTACAAGGAGAGCTACAAACCTTTGCATCCAGCCACAAACACCCCATGGGCTCCTCTGGATCATCACACTCATCATCTTCACTTCACAATAAAAGGATCAAAGTGTTTGAATGATCTAAGCAGCTTTAAAACTATTGATATTTACATATTTATATTGATTTGGACTAAACTAACAAAACTATTGATTTGATCCAAACTCAAATCATGCCAGAGGCTTTTATTTTGAAGTTAGGATCATTTCAACTCCATTTTTAATTATCTTCTGTTAATTTAAACACACAGTTGCTCCGCCTGAAATTTTTGGCTTTTAGATCCAAACATCAAAGAATTTATTTTATTTGAATGAACTGAAAATAGATTCAAACTAAAAGCTTTTAGAGAATAAACTCCTACATGACCTCTGACCTTTGACCTGTACACAGCACTGACCTCTGACTTTCAGCTCCACCTTTCTCTTCAGCAGGTTGTTTCCCTCCCTGCTGTAGACGGTGCAGGTGTAGGTGGAGTTGTCTCCATCTGTGGGGTATTTCAGGGTCAGACTGAGGTCTCCAGTTTTCAGCAGGTCTTCATTCATCTTCGTTCGGTCTCTGTAAGCCTGGTCCTGTTCTTCAGGCTGGTCAGAGCCGTTCTCATACACGTGGACCTTCCTGTTGTTTTTGTCCATCCACTCCACTTTTGCGTCTTCAGGCAGGTTTTGGTTTTTTAAGATCAGCTGGACAGACTTCATCCCCTCCTCCACCTCCACCTGACAGACTGAGAGGACA
This sequence comes from Oreochromis aureus, assembly GCF_013358895.1. Taxonomy (NCBI): domain Eukaryota; kingdom Metazoa; phylum Chordata; class Actinopteri; order Cichliformes; family Cichlidae; genus Oreochromis; species Oreochromis aureus. Next base: position 97,395,730 of record NC_052944.1, on the reverse strand, counting down.
ACAAACACAACATGAGCTGTACAAAGTGTGATTGGTGTTGACAGAGCAGCATCATGTGACTCTTGTTCTGCACTAAATGAAGCGATGGAGTGGCGCCTCCTTCAGGCAGAGAAACAGCTCATGGAGAGAAATAATTATTAGAGCAAAAACAAGAGTGGAGCTGCAAATAAGGCCGAGAGGAACGCTGCAGAAAACTGTTCATGTGTGAATTCATAACTTCATAGATTTATTTGAGCACTAAAATCAGAGCTGCTTCTATTTCTAATATGACAGCTGTACATTAGAGCTGGAACACTTTAACCCTCTGGGGTCCAGGGTATAATTGGCCGTTTTTGACTACTTTTGATTTTACCTCTATATTTCACCTTTAAAAACTGTTTACCTTGCCTTGTTTGGTATCATTTTTTAAGTCCAACCTCAAATATCTGAAATTTGAGTTATTGTTTCATTTTGACACACTATATTAACACAATTAATCTAAATTCAGACAACAAATTCAAAATCCAAGTAGAAAAAAGTTATATTGTTTACTGTAAAACCCACAAACATGTTTAACGAATCATTTCCATAACTTGAAATGCAAATAGAAATTGTACATTTCTAAAAATTATGCACAAGTTTTGCAAACAACAAAGTTATATGGTACCATTTACCTAAAAATGCAGCCAAGGCCTCAGGCGTTTTTTATATAACCATATAACAATCAGGTGTTCTGCATCAAATAAGAAGGCACACAAATTATTTGTGCCACTCCAAACAAATACTTTGTGTTCAGTATAAGACAGAGGAGAACACCACAGGCCTAAACCCTGCAGGTCTGACTGCAGGAGGTGCATCAGTCCTGTTTTCCATGTGGAGGCAGCGTTTACACTGGAATCTGCTTAGGTTTTATCCGATACCGGTGCCAAACCGGTACTTTTGAAACGGTGCCGGTGCTTAAACGGTGCTCAAACCGGTGCTTAAAGAATGGAGAACACAAACTTTGTCCAAAAACCTCTCATGTTCAACTGTTTTTTTTGTAAAAAGATAACAATGTTAGCCTTTTCTGCAGCTATAGGGCATATATGGTCTCACTCTTGGCTGGAAGCAGTGCTTAAACAATGGAAAAAACACAAACTTTGTCCAAAAACCTCTCATGTTTAACTGTTTTCCACTTTTTCTTTGGTCATTTTAGCCTTTTTGGCCAGGGTGAAGGGAGTATCTGCCATCAAACAAGAAGACAGCCGCATGTAACTACGACGGTGTTTGCTAGTTCACCTTACATGCATCAATGTAATAATGTGGTTAGCCTACTCAACGTTACACACGAACAACATGAAGCTACTCACGCAGAGGAGAACGGCTGCTGCTGCTGCCATCATCATCCTCATCATTTCTGCTACACTGACAGGGCTAGGGGCCAGGACTCTCCTCTTCGGGTTTTTGGGGGATGTTGCTAACTCCGGGTCCGATAACAGGCACCACACCCGCAGTAGATGTGCACGGTGTGAGGTCTCGCAACAAGCTATCAAACAGGCGCATTTCTCGGCTTTAAAAAAAAACACTATGCGTCGCCAGGCGTTTCATCAGATTTGAGGTGTTACCTCCAAATCAAATCAAATCAAATCAAATCACCTTTATTGTCACGTCACATGTGCAGGTACACTGGTACAGTACATGCGAGTGAAATTCTTGTGTGCGAGCTTCACAAGCAACAGAGTTGTGCAAAATACAATAACGTGCAACAAGCAAAATATAAAAATGGCTAATCTAAAAAGTAATAAATATATGTACCATATATAAAGGTATATACATTACTGAATGTGTGTACTAAATATGTTTTTCTACGTGTGTGTGTGTGTGCGAGTGTGTATGTAGTGTGTATATACATGTTTTACAAATGAAATAAAGTAAACAATAAAATAAGATACATAAAATATACAGAGGTTGGTATGTGCAAAACAGTGGCAATTAATGTACAGTATGGAGTGCATAATGTTGAAGTTCCAGTAGTGAGGGTGAGGTGTCTATGACGTGTTCAGCAGTCTGATGGCCTAGTGGAAAAAGCTGTCTCTCAGTCTGCTGGTACGGGACCGGATGCTGCAGAACCTCCTTCCTGATGGAAGTAGTCTGAACAGTTTATAGCTGGGGTGACTGGAGTCCTTGATGATCCTCCCGCTTTCCTCAGGCACCGCTTCCTGTAGATGTCTTGGAGGAGGGAAGCTCACCTCAATTATCCGTTCAGCACACCGCACTACTCTCTGGAGAGCTTTGCGGTTGTAAGTGGTGCTGTTGCCGTACCAGGTGGTGATGCATCCAGTGAGGATGCTCTCAATGGCACAGCGATAGAAGGTCCTGAGGATGCGGGGGCTCATGCTGAATCTTTTCAGTCTCCTGAGAAAGAAGAGGCGCTGCTGCGCCTTCTTCACTGTTTTGTTTATGTGTACTGACCATGTGAGATCCTCAGCCAGATGTACACCAAGGAAGCGGAAGCTGCTCACTCTCTCCACAGCGGCGCCGTTGATGGTGATGGGGGTGTGTACTCCTCTGCACCTCTGGAAGTCCACTATCAGCTCCTTTGTCTTTGCGACGTTGAGGGTGAGATGGTTGTTTTGGCACCAGTGGGTCAGGGCGCTGACCTCCTCCCTGTAGGCCGTCTCATCACCGTTGGTGATAAGACCCACCACTGTAGTGTCGTCCGCAAACTTCACAATGATGTTGGAGTTGTTAGTGGCCGTGCAGTCGTAGGTGTAGAGTGAGTACAGGAGAGGGCTCAGTACACACCCCTGTGGAGCACCAGTGTTCAGTGTGATGGGGGGAGGTGGTGCTGCCCCAGTCTGACCACTTGGCGTCTGTCAGACAGGAAGTTAAGGATCCAGCTGCAGAGGGAGCTGCTCAGTCCTAGATCCTGCAGTTTCCTGTCCAGCTTCGAGGGAACGATGGTATTGAATGCTGAGCTGTAATCTACAAACAGCATTCTCACATACGTGTCTCTCTTCTCCAGGTGTGACAGGGCAGCATGGAGTGTCAGGGCTATGGCATCATCAGTGGACCTGAGTGTACTCCTTTGACAGTATCACAGTATCAGCTTAAAGCACTTGCTGCAGGCTGCTGAGTTTGCATCTTTTACTGTGAAGTACAGCCAGACTTTTGATCTCTTCGCCTTGGGCATTTTTAATCTGTAGCTCTGCTCTAAAAGAACGTACGTACCTAGCCCCGCCTACTATCCTCGGAAACGTAAAATGATTGGCTAGAATTGGCTCAGGAAAAAAAAAGCACCGAAATAAAGCACCGAAATGTGCGCTGCTTTTCGGTCTGGTTACTACCGTTTATGTCAGAACCGGTGTCATCATGGCACCGGACACCGGTACCCATCCCTAGTGGTGAGAGAATAATGAAGTGAGAATGCACAGTGCGAAACTCCTTTAAGTGTACAAAAATATGACTATCCAGAGTTGGGACCAGGAAGCAGAGTTGCAGTCTTACACGCCTCTCTGCAGCTTCTCTCCTCCTGCTACCCCCTCAAAAACCCATCTCCATTGAGACTGTGTCAGCTCCCAAACAGACAAAAAAACAAACCAAAAACCAGCAATAAACAACTTAAACATAAAAATCACAAAGAAAGAACAATACAGTATCCACATCTGAACCAAAGAGTAAAACAGTGAAATGTGGATTATTAAATATTAGGTCTCTCTCTCCAAGTCTCTGTTAGTACATGACTTAATAATTGATCAACAAATCGATTTACTCTGACTTACAGAAACCTGGTTGCAGCAGGATGATTATGTTAGTTTAAATGAATCAACACCCCGAGTCATTCTAACTACCAGAAACCTCGAAGCACAGGCCGAGGGGCGGTGTGGCAGCAATTTTCACACCAGCCTATTAATTAACGAAAGACCAAGACAGACTTTTAATTCATTTGAAAGCCTGATGCTTAGCCTCGTCCACCCCAGCTGTAAAACTCAGAAACCAGTCTTACTTGTTATCATCTATCGTCCACCTGGGCCTTACACAGAGTTTCTCTCTGATTTCTCAGACTTTTTATCTGATTTAGTGCTCAGCTCAGATAAAATAATTATTGTGGGTGATTTTAACATCCATGTAGATGCTAAAAATGACAGCCTCAACATCGCATTTAATCTGTTATTAGACTCAATTGGCTTCTCTCAAAATGTAAAAGAACCCACCCACCACTTTAATCACACTCTAGATCTTGTTTTAACATATGACATAGAAACTGAACATTTAACAGTGTTTCCTGAAAACCCTCTGCTGTCTGATCATTTCCTGATAACATTTACATTTACAATAATTGATTACACAGCAGTGGAAGTAGACTTTATCAAAGTAGATGTCTTTCTGAAAGCGCTGTAACTAAGTTTAAGAATATAATCCACCCACTGTTATCATCTTCAATGCCCTGTACCAACATAGAGCAGAGCAGCTATCTGAACACTACTCCAACAGAGGTCGATTATCTTGTTAATAATTTTACCTCCTCACTACGTGCGACTCTGGATACTGTAGCTCCTGTGAAAACTAAGGCCTCAAATCAGAAGTACCTGACTCTGTGGTATAATTCTCAAACACGTAGCCTAAAGCAGATAACTCGTAAGCTGGAGAGGAAATGGCGTGTCACAAATTTAGAGGATCATCATTTAGCCTGGAGAAATAGTTTGCTGCTTTGTAAGAAAGCCCTCCATAAAGCCAGAACATCTTACTATTCGTCACTGATTGAAGAAAATAAGAACAACCCCAGGTTTCTCTTCAGCACTGTAGCCAGGCTGACAAAAGTCAGAGCTCTACTGAGCCAACAATCCCTTTAACGTTAACTAGTAATGACTTCATGAACTTCTTCACAAATAAAATTTTTATCATTAGAGAAAAATTACCAATAATCATCCCACAGATGTAATATCATCTACAGCTACTCTTAGTACCATCGATGTTAAGTTAGACTCTTTTCTCCAATTGATCTTTCTGAGTTAACTTCAATAATTACTTCCTCCAAACCATCAACGTGTCTTTTAGACCCCATTCCTACAAAACTGCTCAAAGAAGTCCTGCCATTAATTAATTCTTCAATCTTAAATATGATCAACCTATCTCTAATAATCGGCTATGTACCACAGGCCTTCAAGGTGGCTGTAGTTAAACCTTAACTCAAAAAGCCATCTCTAGACCCAGCTGTCTTAGCTAATTATAGGCCAATCTCCAACCTTCCTTTCATATCAAAAATCCTTGAAAGAGTAGTTGTCAAACAGCTAACAGATCATCTGCAGACGAATGGCTTATTTGAAGAGTTTCAGTCAGGTTTCAGAGCTCATCACAGCACAGAAACAGCTTTAGTGAAGGTTACAAATGATCTTCTTATGGCCTCTGACAGTGGACTCATCTCTGTGCTTGTCCTGCTAGACCTTAGTGCTGCGTTCGATACTGTTGACCATAATATCCTATCAGAGCGATTAGAACATGCTGTAGGTATTACAGGTACTGTGCTGCAGTGGTTTGTATCATATCTATCTAACAGACTCCAATTTGTACATGTAAATGGAGAGTCCTCTTCACACACTAAGGTCAATTATGGTGTTCCACAGGGTTCAGTGCTAGGACCAATTCTATTTACATTATACATGCTTCCCCTTGGCAGCATCATTAGAAGACAGCATAAATTTTCCCTGCTATGCAGATGACACGCAGCTCTATCTATCCATGAAGCCAGGTATCACAGACCAATTAGTTAAACTGCAGGAATGTCTTAAAGACATAAAGACCTGGATGGCCGCTAACTTTCTGCTTCTTAATTCAGATAAAACTGAGGTTATTGTACTCGGCCCTGAAAATCTTAGAAATATGGTATCTAAGCAGATTCTTATTCTGGATGGCATTACCTTGGCCTCCAGTAACGCTGTGAGGAACCTTGGAGTCATTTTTGACCAGGACATGTCCTTCAATGCACATATTAAACAAAAATGTAAGACTGCTTTCTTCCATTTGCGCAACATCTCTAAAGTTAGAAATATTCTGTCTCAGAGTGATGCTGAAAAACTAGTTCATGCATTTATTGCTTTCAGGCTGGACTACTGTAATTCACTATTATCAGGATGTTCAAAAAACTCGCTGAAAAGTCTTCAGCTGATCCAAAATGCTGCAGCAAGAGTACTGACAGGGATTAGAAAGAGAGAGCATATTTCTCCTGTTTTGGCTTCCCTTCATTGGCTTCCTGTTAAATCCAGAATTGAATTCAAAATCCTGCTCCTCACATACAAGGTCTTAAATAATCAGGCCCCATCTTATCTTAATGACCTTGTAGTACCATATCACCCTATTAGAGCACTTCGCTCTCGCTCTGCAGGCCTACTTGTTGTTCCTAGAGTATTTAAAAGTAGAATGGGAGGCAGAGCCTTCAGTTTTCAGGCCCCTCTTCTGTGGAACCAACTTCCAGTTTGGATTCGGGAGACAGACACTATCTCTACTTTCAAGATTAGGCTTAAAACTTTCGTTTTTGCTAAAGCGTATAGTTAGGGCTGGACCAGGTGACCCTGAATGCTCCCTTAGTTATGCTGCAATAGACGTAGGCTGCCGGGGATTCCCATGATGCATTGAGTTTTTCCTTTCCAGTCACCTTTCTCACTCACTATGTGTTAATAGACCTCTCTGCATCGAATCATGTCTGTTATTAATCTCTGTCTCTCTTCCACAGCATGTCTTTATCCTGTTTTCCTTCTTTCACCCCAACCGGTCGCAGCAGATGGCCGCCTCCCTGAGCCTGGTTCTGCGGAGGTTTCTTCCTGTTAAAGGGAGTTTTTCCTTCCCACTGTTGCCAAAGTGCTTGCTCATAGGGGGTCATATGATTGTTGGGTTTTTCTCTGTATTTATTATTGTGCTATCTACTGTACAATATAAAGCGCCTTGAGGCGACTGTTGTTGTGATTTGGCGCTATATAAATAAAATTGAATTTAATTCAATTGAATTGAAAGACAACTGTGTACTGCCTTTAGTTCCTCTAAGAGGTATTTAACTGAGAGCCATGTTGGGCTCAGTTAGAGACTCTGCTGATCGTCTGACCCACGATGATGCATTCTCTCACCAAGCTTGGTTTCTGTTCTTGTTTTGATTAAAGAATGTTAGCTACCGCTCACCGCTTGTCTGCAGGCTTTATTTAACTTTATTTATTTAAACTTCAACAACACATCTCCAAAATGAGAATATTGCAGTGTGATGAACAAATGGCTTCCATTTAAATAAAGCTGATTTTCCCACAGAAAATGAGTGTACGTCTTTAAGAAATGATAGAGGTGAGGAAAAAAGACAGCCTACCCAACCAATCAGGAAAATCAACAGGAAAAAAAGGTAGGGGATGTCCAACAAACAAAAAGCCTAAGAGATAAGAACCTGTTGATAAGGTAGACAGGTAAGACAGAGGAAGAAAAAAACTGAAAAATGTGTATTGAGAACATATGCAAAAGGAATGTGGTAGAATGGAGGCTTGTGGGAGAGAATAAAAGAACAATGTGAGTAATAATGAATGTGTCTCATGAAATATATCCCTTACAATCTTAGATGTCAGAGAAATGGGCATATAGCAGTAGTATGCAGGGGACAGCAAAGGTGTCCTAGGTGTGGGGATAACCATAGGTATGAGCAATGTGGGGAAAATGTGCAAAATACATATTGTAATTGTGATGGGCAGCACAGGGTGACATATGGAGATGTGAAGCTAGGAAGAAGGTCTTTGAAGTTGATCAGGTCAAAGCTGATAACAACATAAGCTATGCAGAGGCTGGGTGAATTACAGAAAGAAAACATCAAGATAGGAAGGGTTCAACAGGTATCATCATGGGGTTTGACTCGGGTAGAGAGTAGGATACTGCAATCACAGTGGCAAAGATAATGTTAGTCATTGCATATGTAATCAGTTGTGTAGATCCAGTAAAAGGCAGAAGGCAGAAAAAATCAAACTGATTGTGATGGGAGCAGAGAAGTATTTTGGTATGAGAGGGATTTCATGGCAACATATACAGAAAAGACTACGGGAGATGGAAAACATCAGGAGAGAAGATAATGTGATCATTTTGCAATGGAATTCAAGAAGTTCATTAGCAAAATGGGCAAGGATTTCATAAAAAATTCTAATAAGACAGCTGATTTAATTTGTTTCCAGGAAACGGCTCAAACCAAATTTTGATTTTTTAAATGAAAGGATATAGCAGTGTATGTAGAGATAGGAAAGAAGGTAAAGGAGGAGGATGTGTAATTTTTTTGTAAAAGAAGGTTTTCAGAATAGAGTTCTAGCAAAAGGTACATACCTTTAACCCGTTGGGATATACTGAAGTTGAAACATGGACAAAGAAAGGAAGTATTGAAGTTGTTAATTTTTGCAATCCATGTAAAAAGCTATCTTTAGATTTTTATGGGAAAAAAATAGATACATAGAAGGAAAAGTGGTATGGTGTGGAGACTTTAATGCTCACAGCACACTATGCCCCCCAGGCATGTGTGCCAGCCCCTTGTTGTACACCCTGTTCACCCACAACTGTACAGCAACACACAGCTCCAACACCATCGATGAGACAGCATACAGGGCAGAAGTAAGAGCCCTGACATCATGGTGCCGCAACAACAACCCGCTGCTTAACGTCTGCAAAACCAAGGAGCTCATCACGGAGCTGGACGGTGCTAATGCGTTGATGCTGTGCAGCCGCACACACAGGGCGATCGGCATTAAGGTTTGAGGTCAGTAAGCACAGCCAGAATTGATACATAAGGCACACCGGAATAGTACACTGTAAAATCTAATTAGTTCCCAGAACTCAAAAAAATTATGGAAACTCGTTGCCTCAAAAAAATTGAGTAAAGCTTAGCTAAAAATGACTAAGTTAGGACAACTTATTTACTTTGAGTACTCTGTACAAGCTCATTTGTTCCCAGAACTCAAAAAAATTGGATCAAGTTTACGTAAGATGACCAAGTTAGGGCAACTTACTCATTTTGAGTACACTGTACAGCCTTGTTAGTTCCCAGAACTCAAAAAAAATTATGGAAACTGTTGCCTCAAAAAACTAAGTAAAGCTTACTTAAGATGACTGTTAGGACAACTAATGTATAAGTTGTCCTAACAGTCATCTTAAGTAAGCTTTACTTAGTTTTTTTTTGAGGCACAATTTCATATTTTTACTACTTAATACTGCAAGTCTGCAGTATTAAGTAGTAAAAATTATGATATAGCCCAGCCCTAATAACAATAACTCCAGAGTAGGGCTGGGCCATATTATACCGTTCACGGTAATACCGGTGTAATTTTGGGCAACGATAGGAAAATGAAATATCGCGATAGAATATGGGTAAAACGCGCATGCGCAGTGCCTATGTTTACATACGCACATGGCGGCGACGCAGAATGAGAAGAGCGAAAGTGGATCGTTAAATGAAACGGATGAACCAGAATTGGTTTGTAAAAATGCTGCAACTTCAGTGGTGAGGAACTGGTTTAGCTTTCGTCCGTCAGATACACAACAAAGCACTATTTTTGGTAGCGCATGCTAGCGGGCCGTAGTTATTACCGTGTTGTTTGGAAAATACGGCACACTTAAAATCAATCCTTTGATTTTTCTGAAAATCGACAGTGCCCCTTATAATCCCGTGTGCCTTATGTATGAATTCTGGTTGTGTTTACTGACCTCGAAACGATTTTATGTACACGGCGCTCAAAAATCTGTCAAATGTTTTAGTACGACTTTGCTAAGCTACGAACCCGTACCGCTTGATGGATTGTCGGAGCATTACGGCTATCGTAGGCAGGAGCCTCGCGGAGTGATACGTACTGTGCTTCAACATAATATTACCGTATTCTGTGTGTATAACCTCTTTTTAAGTTTTGTGGATATTATACATGGTTATGCTGAGGATATGTCGGCCAATTTCCACTGGAAATGCCTTTTGGTTAAACTGTCAGCAAGGAATTTGCACTGTTACATTTTTATATAACTTTAATGCAAATAAAAAACAGCTGCTTGTTTAAGTGAAAATACATTATTAGTGCAAAAAAACCTATCAAAGTTGTGGAGTTGTAAAGTATTTTGTCTAGTGTCAATTATATCGTCAGTTATATCGTTATCGCAAATTTTCAAATATATATCGTGATAAATATTTTTGGTCATATCGCCCTGCTCTACTCCAGAGTACATCAACATAAACACAGGTGGGAAATAAACTAACATTCCCTTTAATACCATAGGCCCTATATTACCCCCGACTCACTTATAGACCCACTGAGAGAGCTAATACAGTACACAGTTATACCCAACCACACGGCAGGAGAGTTAGCTTAGCTTAGCTTAGCACCTGCTAGCGGCACAGACAGAAACATAGTCATTTCCCCCCTGACCTCAGTTACAGTCCCAAACACATCTTATCATCACATTCTCACCCATCACAAACTTACGTTGCTCATTAACGCACACTTCTCACAGAATGACCAATTCTCTGCTGGTAATCTGTCGGTCCCTTGACTACTGTTCGGAGCCGCAGACCTTCAGTAACAGTAATAAATCACAGCAATAGTACATTCACGTAGTTGTAAACAGCACGATATTATATTAAGTAATCCAAAGAATTCAGAATGCGTTACTCTCATTGAGTAACGTAACGGAATACGTTACAGAATACATTTTGGGGCATGTATTCAGTATTCTGTAATGGAATACATTTTAAAAGTAACCTTCCCAACACTGCATATTGTCTTTGGACAACTTTCATATATTAGCACTATGTGCTAATATAGTCGAACATATTGGTCCATTAATTTAATCTATTCAATAATTCTTCTGACTGTGTTGCACTTTTCTCCAGCGGCCTCAGCTTCTTCCTCTTTCCCCTGTCTTCTTCTGCAGACGCTCCTCTGTAGCTTCAAGCTGTTTCTCTTTACAAGGAGAGCTACAAACCTTTGCATCCAGCCACAAACACCCCATGGGCTCCTCTGGATCATCACACTCATCATTTTCACAATAAAAGCCTCATATTTATGGCTGCTCCACCCTGACATGTGACAACATCCAAATGACTGGATCAAAGTGTTTGAATGATCTCAGCAGATTTAAAACTATTGATATTTATACATTTACATTGATTTGGACTAAACTAACAAAACTAGTGATTTGATCCAAACTCAAATCATGCCAGAGGCTTTTATTTTGAAGTTATGATCATTTTTAATGGTCTTCTTAGTCTGTTCATTTAAACACACAGTTGCTCCGCCTGACATTTTGGGATTTTTGATCAAAACATCAAAGAATTTATTTTATTTGAATGAACTGAAAATAGACTCAAACTAAAAGCTTTTAGAGAATAAACTCTTACATGACCTCTGACCTTTGACCTGTATCTACAGCACTGACCTCCGACTTTCAGCTTCACTTGTTTCTTCAGCAGGATATTTCCCTCCCTGCTGTAGACGGTGCAGGTGTAGATCCAGTTGTGCCAGTCTGTGGGGCGTTTCAGGGTCAGACTGAGGTCTCCAGTTTTCAGCAGGTCTTCATTCATCTTCGTTCGGTCTCTGTAATCCTGGTCCTGTTCTTCAGGCTGGTCAGAGCCGTTCTCATACACGTGGACCTTCCTGTTATATATGTTGTCCATCCACTCCACTTTTGCGTCTTCAGGCAGGTGAAGTGTGGTGTTGAAGGGCAGCTGGACAGACTCCACCCCTGAATCCACCTCCACCTGGAGGACTGACAGGACAACAAAGCACAACATGAGCTTGGATGGAGACATTTGTGTTGACTCTAACAGGCTGAATGCTGCTGCTTCACTGGGAGCAGTGGGAGCTGTTAAAATTGAAACTTTTTCAGATTGTTTATTAAATAATTAAATATAGCTGTGTAATTATTTTATTTATACATAATGCATTTGATGCATTTGTTTTGAGGGTCATGGCCTGCGTCCCGAAATATTGAAGAGTGGATGCAGAGCGCTTGAGGATCCTTTTGGCTGCATGCTAACACATACACGTATAATGGTTAAAACAGTCTCTGGGTCATAGAGTTTGAACAAGATGTACTGAACTGGGCTTTAGAATCAGCTGAAGGATAACATAGATAATCAAGGCTATGTAGGGTGTGTTTTTGTGTATGTCCTTCTGATTCCAGGAAAAGGAGCAGACAGGAGGCAGAGCAAGGGAGCGGACGGGGACAGAAGAGAATTCTAGCAGACTGCCACGTTTGTTTAGGGAGAAGATAGCCATAATAATCTTTGTTAGTGTCACAGTATGCACAGCCCGTTCCAGGGTTATCCTTGGTGTGGGGTGTTGTAACACACTGGGGTCCGGCGCTGTAAACTTGTAATTCCAACTGTAAAGCAAATTAAATCTTTTTAAACAACACATATTTCTCCCGAATTCGTTCTGAAAAATTTAGACATGACAGAACTCCACCTTCATTGGAGTTCAATTTAACCAGGAAAAAAAAAACCTGGGCCCAACAGACTGTGAGTGGAGGTTGAGAAAGTGTCCTGAGCAATGCCACAAAAGGCAAAAAAAAAAAAAAGAGAGAGGGAGAGAGAGAATGTTTTACACAATCAGAGAATGTACCAATTGTTTATTGTTTTTTATATACACATCGCATCTGTTCATTTACGTGTAGGGCTGTCACGATTAGTCGACTAGTCACAATTACGTCGACTATCAAAATCGTCGACGACTGATTTAATACTCGACGCGTTGTTTGAAGTTTTGTAAGATCCCAAAAGACGCAGGAATAAGTAGTAGGATTTAAGAGCGTAATAACGGACTGAAACAGAAGATGGCAGCACTGAATGTACAAGGATGCCAGCTGCTGTTAAACCCAGAAGAAGAAGAAGCTGTGTCCCAGAATTCATAGCGCGGCCCAGCTCAGTTTCCAACAATGGCGGGAGCTAGTTAGTTTTAATATTACTCTTATTATTCTTTCTGAGTCACAAAATAAACGTTTAACATATTTTCAGGCGAGAATGTAACTGTGTAAACTTCAAATATCTGCTCAGTTTATCAAGACATCACATATTTTCAAAAGCGCTCCGACGTTTTTGGAGACGTCTGTTACCCACCAGCTCGATAGCGAGCCGGGGGCAAGGCTCACTAGAGCCGGTGAGAACACCGGACTCCCGGCAAATCGTTTTCAAACCCACCGCCGTCTTTCGCTACTCAGGTTAAACATGATATATAAGTCACTTAGATAACTTAAAAATGTTATTGTTTGGCTTTTTTTAGTATTTTATTTGTTCCTGAGTAAATTGGTTTGGCTGAGATTAAAGTTATAGTTTTTACACAGCTGAATAAACGTCACTGATTATCAGAAGTGTGAGATGCTCCAGAATATACTCCGGTGTCCTGTTATATTTTAGATAGCAAGGAGTTTATTAAACTTCACCGAAACAATCTGCAAATTTCATTAAAATTTAATAAACTATCATCTTGTCTTTATTTTTAGTTTCACATACCCTAAACACTTAAAGCTGTAAGCTAATGATAGTTATATAAGAGCAGATGCATGCTGGTGAAATAAGCTGTACGTTTTACGTCCAATGGATGCATGATCTGATTAGTCGACTATCAAAATAATCGTTTGTGGCAGCCCTAACACTGATCAATTATATATTTCTTTAAAGCTCATTTATGGTTATGTATTATATTTATATATATTTACGTGTTGTGCTCCATGTTTTTGAGGGTCGAAAACATCATTCAGAGCGATGACTGAAGTGAAACATTGAGAATTGAGCGCAGAGGGTCTTTTTGATACATGCTTACACATCACACTCCTGATAACCGTCAGGAGGATATATTCTGCACCAAGAGAGTCTGAACTGAATATCCTGAATATAGATAATAAAAAAGAATCACTATCAGAATAATATTAAATAATCAAGCCTAGGCAGGGAGGAATTTTCTTTTCCCTGTCTTTTGTAATTCCAGGAAAGGAGCAGACTGAATCTTTTTTTTTTTTTTTAAGATATTTCTCTTATACATCCTTCTGAAGAAATTGAACATGACAAAACTAGTTGACATTTTATCACGGAAAGATGACTTGATTATAACACAAGTGAATGCTGCAGATGGTCAAATGAGTGGGGACTCCAACAGACTATTGAGTTTCCTGTTTCTGATGTATGGGTGAAGCTTGTACCCTTACAGGCACACACTCACACACACACACACTCGCACACACACACACACACACACCCCTGATTACATAGGAACAAACTTCTTGAAAAGTACATGACAGCATTTCAGACGTTTTTATTTCAAAAGCTAAATAAAATTATTGGGTCTGTGACTAAAAGGAGTACAACAGTACAAACATTGGGAAGAAACTCACATTCCAGGGATAAAACCTTGCAATGAGGTGTTTGGAAAACATCTAACAGAGAGGTGGCGGTTGTCAGGAGAGGTAAGTAACAGAAGTGACGGACACTTGGGGGAAAGAAAGCGAATGGTAGCTTAGAATTTAACAGATGTTTTTTAAAACTTATCCTTTTAAATGAGACCCCGTCATTTAAAAGAAGTCACCTGGCAGACTCCCCTGGCACAAAACCGTCTGCCGGAAAAATCTTTTCTGACATCCTGGAGTCAATCGATAAGCGATTGCAAATCATCCAGGTGATGAGATACAAATCTTGGGATATTCTCCCCACACTCATTCAGCACTTTAAGACAGAGTTTAATATTGTTGGCGTCTTTATGCTGTCCTTTATATCCAACGCACCGCTGTGAGGTAGCGGGGCAGAGCTCAAACAAAACTTTCTTGGAGGCTTCAATCCCCTCGGATTCAAATGTGTTCGTGGCCAACAACACAATTTCATCCTGACTTAAAGTTTTGATTTTTACAGCAAAGAAATTAAGTAGTTCATCCTCTACAATTACCCTCCCATCAGTTGTTTTATATATCTCTGGTTTTAATCGTGACCGTTTGAAAGTCGGAGCTACGTCTGCACCACCACCTGCTACATCCGCCATCTTCTGAGTTTGAACCTGCATTTATGATGCAACTTACATCAAGCTCTATATTAGAAGGAACAGACTTTATTCCGATTCACAGACTATTTATACAGTACTGGATCAACAAGAAATTATTTTTAGAATATAAACACATTAAATCTATAGGAAAAAGAAATTTAAACCTAATCAAGTTGAAGTACAAACACCATCAAGTGTGGTACAGTTTCTTACTCTTAAAACCCCTAAATTACTACAAATTATTTGTGAACACTCTCTAAACTAGATCAATTAATATCCCTTCCTGTTACCAAATGGGAAGCAGATTTATTAGGCAGCTTAGGCCAAAACCTCTGGTCTTATGTATACTTAAAAACCTTTCAATTGATTGGAAACCCAGTCTACAATTAATACAATACAAAAGACTACATAGAGTGCACTATACAGATGTTCAAGATGGGCTTTACGTCTTCTAACAACTGCTAACAGTGTCAAGGCAATAAACCTGACAATTACTTTAACACGCTTTGATTCTGTATACCACTTCTGAGGTTTTGGCGCGGGATATGTGAAGACTTATGAAAGTGTCTGAAATGTAACATTCCAACCTTAAGAGGCGCATTGCAGCATTAGCCCCAAAGTTCTTAAATCCTTCAAATAAAGGATTTAAAGTGTACTCATTCCAATTTTTCCGTTGCTACCTCGAACAATACAGGACTCTTTCAAGGCCCTGTAATTGGAATGAGTACACTTTATTCCCTTTAGCCATCTCTAGACCCAGCTGTCTTAGCTAATTATGGGCCAATCTCCAACCTTCCCTTCATATCAAAAATCCTTGAAAGAGTAGTTGTTAAACAGCTAACAGATCATCTGCAGAGCAATGGCTTATTTGAAGAGTTTCAGTCAGGTTTCACAGCCCATCACAGCACAGAAACATCTTTAGTGAAGGTTACAAATGATCCAAAATGCTGCAGCAAGAGTCCTGACAGGGACTAGAAAGAGAGAGCATATTTCTCCTGTTTTGGCTTCCCTTCATTGGCTTCCTGTTAAATCCAGAATTGAATTCAAAATCCTGCTCCTCACATACAAGGTCTTAAATAATCAGGCCCCATCTTATCTTAATGACCTTGTGGTACCATATCACCCTATTAGAGCACTTTGCTCTCACTCTGCAGGCCTACTTGCTGTTCCTAGGGCTGGACCAGGTGACCCTGAATCCTCCCTTAGTTATGCTGCAATAGACGTAGGCTGCCGGGGATTCCCATGATGCATTGAGTTTTTCCTTTCCAGTCACCTTTCTCACTCACTATGTGTTAATAGACCTCTCTGCATCGAATCATATCTGTTATTAATCTCTGTCTCTCTTCCACAGCATGTCTTTATCCTGTTTTCCTTCTCTCACCCCAACCGGTCGCAGCAGATGGCCCCGCCCCTCCCTGAGCCTGGTTCTGCCGGAGGTTTCTTCCTGTTAAAAGGGAGTTTTTCCTTCCCACTGTCGCCAAAGTGCTTGCTCATAGGGGGTCATATGATTGTTGGGTTTTTCCCTGTATCTATTAATGTGCTATCTACTGTACAATATAAAGCGCCATGAGGCGACTGTTGTTGTGATTTAGCGCTATATAAATAAAATTAAATTGAATTGAATTGAACCTTTCCTCTAGTGTGCTTGTTGGGCTACTTGGTGGATGTCACAACAGTCTTGATACAGCCTCTGCCACCACATTAGAGTCGCGGTAGGTACAGGCTTGGGGCATCTGGGGATTCTCTAGGTACATTTTTCCTTGTTGGGGCTCTGGTGGCTCTAGGGTGGTGTTTTACTGGTGGCTGCGTGCAGCAGGGCTGGGGGGGGGGGGTCTGTGCAGACGTGGGTTAGTATCCTGGTAGCATAGCTGCCTCCAGGTGGGTCCGGGGTGGGCTTGGGTTATGGGGGCTCTGGCTGGCCTTAGGGGCTTGGGTTCTGATTGGTGTGTCGCCAGGGTTGTGGGTAGGCACGTGCACGGGGGCCCAGCCCAGGGAAAGGGGCCCTCTGGTGCTTCAGCGGAACTGGGGGCATCTTTAACTGCCGGCTAGGTCATTACATCCTTGCAAGAGGTCTCTGCTCTCCAGGAGTTCACTCTGCAGGTGGGGGAGGGATATAGCACATGGGGATGATGAACTCAACCTGGGTGTCAACTGTCTTATGTAGTCTGGGAGATGACTTGAATGATGAGATGGGTGTAGCTTCCTCTGGGGTATAGGTGTACAGGTGCTGGGGAAGCATTCTCCCCCCTCTGTCCCATTCTGGCCACCTGTGCCTCAATTTTATTCCACAACCTAGACACCCACATTACTCATACTCTCATAACACATAGGGCCTTGGGGAAGGGCATGCTATACGATGTCCAGAGGATGGTCTGTTTATTCAACCTCATCTCTGGTGCTGGTGACCACCTCTCAATTATAAATACATGTAGAAATTGAGTTTTCCCAGGAGGGGCCATGCTGACACCTACTGCTTTCTGCCAGAAAGCACCATGCCCCTCCCATGTTTTATTTTTTATTTTTTTACTTTTTTTTATTGAGCATCAACAATGTCATACAGAGATATACATATAGGAAGGCCACAGTGCTCCTTTTTTTTATATATTTATCCCACCCCAAAAACATACCGGACACCGATCCAAAAAAAAAAAAAACAACAAAAAAATAAATAAATAAATAAATAAATAAAAAATAAAAAGAAGAAAAAAGAAGAAAAAAAAAATAATTTAATTAATTAATAAATAAAGTGAATTTAAATGAGGTACAAGGAAATTCACCATATTTAAAGATGTGCACTTAAAGGGCGATATTTTGCACAGAATTAATCCCAATCACACACACACAAAAAAAATAAAAATAAAAAAAAAGCATTTTTGGCAGCTGTCAAGCCTCTTTCAGGTGGGTATGATTTTAATTTTCTCTAAATGTTTTAGGAATGTATCCCAAACAGCAAAGAATCTCTCCTTCGACCCCTTGAGAGCGTACTTTATCTTTTCCAACTGTATAAATTGTGTCAGGTCACTGAACCACAAAGCCGCTTTGGGTGGCTTTTGTGACTTCCAATGCAACAATATCCTTCTGCGTGCAAGCAGTGTAGTGAAAGCAATTATGTTTTTATGACTCTTCCTTAATGTTCTATGTCCTCTATCTGTGACACCAAATATACCCATAACTGCATTGGGTTGAAGCTCAATATTCAATGCTTCGGACAAACTGTTGAATATTGTTGACCAGTAGGCTTTTAAAGTAGGACATGACCAAAACATATGTGTTAAATCTGCAGAGGGATTTCTACATCTCTCACAGCTTGCATCTATGTTTGGAAACATTCTGGCCAGTCTTGCCTTGGAGTAGTGAATGCGGTGTAAAATCTTGAACTGTATGATGTTTAATTTAGCACAAAAAGTGCTGTTGTTTACTCTTAACAGAGCGCTCTCCCAGGTCTCCTCCTCTAAGTCCACCCCCAGCTCATTCTCCCAGTCTGCTCTGATCTTTGCCATTGTTATATTCTTAAAGGAGGCGATACAATTATTAATTCTTGAGATAAGGCCTTTTGGCTTAAATGTCAATTTCAACAGATCGTCTACAGCAGTAAATGGAGTTATATGTGGAAAGTCAGGGTTATGATGCTGAAGGAAGTGTCGAACTTGAAAGTATCTAAATAAGCTGGACCGAGGGAGGTCAAATTTGTGTGACAAATCCTCAAAACTTGCCAAGACACCGTCTATATACATGTCAGAAAAGTTATGGAGGCCTTGTCTCTGCCACAGAGCAAATTCAGAGTCTAATCTGGCGGGAAGGAAAAGATGATTGTTGTGTATAGGGGTTAAATGGAGAAGATTTTCAAACCCAAAGTTCTTTCGAAATTGAGCCCATATTTTGAGGGTGTTAATAACTATAGGACTGGTGGTGTGCTGCCGTGAAGAGATTGGAAGGCTGGAGGTGACCAAGGCTCTAAGAGAAGTGGAAATGCAAGACGCTGCTTCAATTTGGCACCAGTCTTCATCAGGGGTATTGAGCCAGTATATGATTTTTTGAACATTTGAGGCCCAATAGTAATCGCGAAAATTTGGAAGGGCTAAGCCACCTAGATTTTTAGGCCTCTGTAATAGATCGAGGCGTATTCTAGGTTTTTTCCCATCCCATATGAATGAAATCAGAGCTTTATCAACAGATTTAAAAAATGATTTTGGAAGGTAAAGTGGGATACACTGAAAAAGAAAAAGAAACTTGGGGAGTATATTCATTTTTATACAATTTACCTTCCCTGCCAACGATAGATGAAGTGGCTTCCATTTCTTTAAGTCTGATTTGACCTTTTCAAGTAACGGACAGAAATTTTTGTCATAGAGATTATGCAAATCTCTTGTTATATTTATGCCTAGATATTTAAAGCCGTTTTTGGCTATTTTGAAAGGTATAGCACTGCTCTGTATTTGAAGAGCCAGATCATTAACAGGATAGCATTCGCTTTTACTGAAGTTCAGTTTGTACCCAGAAAAGGAGCCAAAGCTGCTTAGGGTGTGGATAATATGGGGGACACATGAAACAGGATCAGATATATATATTAGCAGATCATCTGCATAAAGGGACACTCTATGCTCTTTATCCATCCTATGGATACCTGCAATTGATTGCGAGGTTCTGAGTGTAATAGAGAGGGGCTCTATGGCCAGGGCAAATAACAATGGACTGATTGGGCAGCCTTGACGGGTACCCCTTGTCAACTTAAAGTAACGTGAACATTGACCATTTATGATTATAGAGGCTTTGGGTGATGTATATAAAAGTCTTATCCATGAGATGAAGTTGGGGCCGTAACCAAATTTTTGTAAACAAGCGAATAAATAACCCCATTCCACCCTATCAAATGCTTTCTCTGCATCCAGCGCGATAACCACCTCAGGCACCACTCTGGATGCAGGAGAGTGGATAAGATTTAGGAGCCGACGGATATTCGTAAATGAGTGACGGCCTGGGATAAAGCCAGTTTGGTCAGCAGATATTACGTCATGGATTGTGGTTTCTAGGCGTAGGGCAAGAGCCTTTGCCAAGATTTTTACATCACAGTTTAGGAGTGAAATGGGACGGTATGAACCAGGTTCTGTGCTGTCTTTGCCTGATTTCAGCAAGAGAGAAATTGATGCTTCAGTCATTGTCTGTGGAAGTGACCCACGAGACAAAGAATCATTAAAGACGTCAAGTAAAATTGTTATTAGCTTGTCAGAAAATTTTTTATAAAACTCAAAACTGCATCGCCTTTATTGCAGTACCTATTTCTACATGACTGAGTGGAAGTTCAGTTTCAGTCCTATGGGCCGCTGTTACAAGAGGCACCTGAAGATTATTAAAGAAATGCTCCATATCAGAGCAGACACTTGTTGTCTCAGATGTATATAGATTTGAATAGAATGTAGTGAAAGTTTCTTTAATTTCTTCAGGGTCAATTGTTAGCTCACCATCATCTTTTCGTATTTGTGTGATTTGTTGTGCGGCTGAGCGGCATTTAAGTTGGTGTGCTAATAAACGTCCGGCTTTGTCGCCGTGCTCATATACATAACCTCGTGATTTTAACAGAAGGCGTTCAGTTTTTTCAGTTGACAGCAAATTGTATTGTGTTTGGAAATCTAGCTTCCTTTTATAAAGCTCAGGAGAAGGAGAAGCGGAGTACTGAGCATCTAACATAGAGATGGTTTTAATTAGTTCCCCTTGCCTAATTCGATTCATTTTGTTTTTTCTAGACGAATATGAGATGATTTCTCCCCTGATTACAGCCTTTAATGTTTCCCACAAGAGGGAAGGTGAAACATTATCTTTCTGGTTGAAAATTAAAAAGTCATCTATTTTTTTTGATATCGTTTCACAAAAACCCTCATCTGCCAGGAGAGTCCTGTCTAATTTCCAGGGTGGGTGTTCTGATTGGTAAAAAGGAAACGCAAGATCTAAAAGTACAGGGGCATGATCTGACTCTACAATGGTTAAATATTCAGTTTTCTTGACTAAGGGGAGAAGAGTCTGGTCAACGAAGAAATAGTCTATTCTACTATATGAATGATGTACATTAGAGAAAAAAGAAAATGATTTACTTTGTGGAAATAAAAACCGCCAGGGGTCAACACATCCTATTTGGGCCATAAAAACGGATAATAACTTGGCTTTTTTAGAGAGATTTGTAGGTTTACAGCTAGAACGGTCAAGTGCTACATTCATCACACAGTTCAAGTCTCCACCAAAAATCAGGTGTTTTGAGTTCATATCTGGAATTAATGATATTATTTTGCTAATAAACTTATCATCATCCCAGTTCGGGGCATAAATATTTATCAGAACCACAGGTTTATGGTACAGGAGTCCTGAAACCATCACAAATCGCCCCTGCGGGTCTGAAATAACAGTGGATGCATTAAATTGAATTCTTTTATGGATTAGTATGGCTGTTCCACATGTTTTTGAGTTGAGGCTTGAATGGAACGTTTTTCCTACCCATCCTTTCTTAAGTCTGATATGATCTTTTACCAACAGGTGGGTTTCCTGGAGAAATGCAATGTCACATTTTAGATACTTAAGATGATTAAATATCCTAGCTCTTTTGACAGGCCCATTCAAACCCTTCACATTCCAGCTAATGAATCGCACAGCAGTCGCCCCCACATCAATACTATTCACCATGCTTAACTAAGGCGGTTACAACATAAGAGTGACCAGCAAAAAAGGTAGGCAATGAACATATTTAAGTGCACGATTTGGAAAATTTCAACTCTTGTGTACATAGAGGTGAACAAACATTGTAAAAATCTGGTGGTGTCCTTTCCCTTGCGCTTGTCCATAAACAAGGATGAAAACAAAACTAAAACTAAAACTAAACCTATACTTGTCACTCTCTCTGAGGCAAGCTGCAGGCTAAACACTATTACTAAAGACTTCCAGGAGCACATTTTTTAACACTTCTATACAGGAAGGCTCCCAGTTCCTATGATAAAATATAATTACAGAAAAAAAAAACAAGAAAAACAACAACAACAAAAAACACCATTATGATTAAGCAGTACGAGTGCTCTTAAACAGGTGCATACACATATATAAATAGAGTTGTTATACTCAGAGTTGAAAAGCATCAGCTTTAGTATAAACAACTTAAAGAGATAACTCCGAGTAATATTATTTAGGCCAACAGAAACATCACTGAGCGTCTATACTTCAAGTCCGCGGGTCGCAAGTTGAAATACATGTTGCCAAGCACAGGAGTATTTACATCACTGGGTCGCAAAGTTCAAACCGCGGCTCACTGTCCTAATCCTTACCGAAAGTCCGGTCGATGAACTGCTGGGCTTCATCAGGTGAGTCAAAGGTGAGCCTGTCGTCTCCATGCATCACTCGCAGCCGGGCTGGATATAACAGGTGAAATCTGACGTTCTTCTGGTACAGCGCTTGCTTGACGCTGTTGAACGCGGCTCTCTTTTTGGCGAGTAAAACGCTGACATCCTGATAGATCCTAATAGTAGCACCTTGATACTGGAGCTGATGGTTCCTGGCCCAGCGCAACGCGGCTTCTTTCTGCTGGAATCTGGAGAAGCAGACCAGGAACGCGCGGGGGGATGATCTCCAGCTGGTTCTGGAAGTCGGGGTTCGGTGAGCTCTCTCCAGTTCAGGAGGTGCAGGGAAAACTTCGGAACCCATCACTTCCATCAGGACGTCTGAGATGAACTTTATGGGATCTTTACCATCTTCGCTGCCTTCAGGAATATTCAGTATACGGAGATTAGCTCTCCGTGAGCGGTTCTCCAGGTCGTCGCACCGGTCTGCCAGTGACTGGTTCTGGGTCTGAAGCATCTTGATGGATGCCTCTGCTACTGTTAGCCGTTCAAAGTTATCCCCGACAATAGATTCCACGGAGGTGAGACGTTTCTGGAATGAGCTCACCGTTGTTTGTAGCAAGTCCAATGAGTCTTGAATCGGTCTAATGGCGTCTCGAATCAGGGCAGAAACATCCTCCTTAAGGGAGGTTCTTTGTTTGGCAAATTCGGCAGATAGTTGGTCCATAGACACCATTACAGCTGTAGGGTTTTCAGGTGCTGGAGAGTCGTCTGTTAATGTCGACGTATTGCTAGCTGCAAAGGATGCTAGCTTACTTGCAGCACGTGTAGCTGGAGTTTGTACATTAGTTGGTTTCGCTTGTTTAGACATGCTCATTATTTTCAAAGTTAGTTAAATTGACTTCAACATACAGATGTGTTGCAGTGTACGCAGCAAGTTCGTTAAAAATGTAGTTTTAAGATGTGAACCGGGAGCCCTCGCACACACGTCCGCCCTCTACATAATACCGGAAGTCTCCCCTCCCATGTTTTAAATACACTTTTGAACGGCACGCAGCAACACCACAAATGAGCGGGTGGAGAGAGGTACAGGGTCTTCACACCCTTATTCTCTTATTGCGATCGGGGATGGGGGGCTGGGAGGAAGAGTTGGCCATCTGCTTTGGGTCTGGGATGCTGGGCCTCCATGCTACTGCAAGACCAGCAGCAGTCTGCTTCTCCACCCCAGGGAAGAGGGTAGCATCTCCTGGGTCTGCGGCGGATTGCCCCTCTTGGGTTGAATGTACCTAGACCTGGGGGTATAGAGTATGTTTAGGGAGTGTGCAGTGTTCATTTCCGTTTGTTTCAATGTTGGGCGAGTGCTGAGTATTTGTATATGTTTGCATGAGGGTGGAAATGCATGTTTATGTCTGTGTGTGCCTGTTTGTCTATGTCTAGGTGTCGGGTCCGGTCTGAGACCCCACCTCTCTGGGAACATCTCAGCCCCCCCCCGGATGTAGGGGCCTGTTTCCCCCCACCACACTCCCTGCTAGTGGGTGATGCCCTCAGCCATCGGTGCATTAGTGGTTCTCTGTGTCTGGAGTTGGGCACCCAGTTATGTACTGGCTCAATCCTGGTGGTTGCTTGATGGGGCCTGGTGCCTGTGGCTCGGGCGGGCCGGGGGATTGAGGGCCCTTGGGCCTCTGGGCCCAGGGTTTGGCCTGCTCTGGCACAGCTGGCTGCCGGCAGAGCCTGCAGTTATGTCGCAACAACCCCCTGTAGCTTCTGCAACGTGGCTGCTGGGTGACCCCTCCGTTTGGATCTCTCATCAGCTCTTTCCAGGTGGGTGGCATGACTGCCCCTCCGGTGGTCCTCTTTGGGCTCTCACGCTCTGGAGGCCCTGCGGATGTCTGTGGTCTGGATCTCCTCCATGCCTACTTCATGTTGTGGGGGACAGGGCTATGGCTCCCCACACCTACTATTAGACACTTTCATGGAGAAACCGGTGTGCAAACAGGTACTCACAGACACACTCTATCTTGGGCGGCTGATGCCTCTAAACATACCATGCGTTGTCGGTCTTGTATGCTGCTCAGTAACATTCAGTATTTATTATTTATTGTTGCCTATGCTTATGTTGGCTGTCGGTGTAGTTTCCCTACTGTGCTGTTTTCTTTTTGATTGTTTTTTTCAGCAAGTGGTGAAGCAGATTTTCAGTCTTTTCTCTCTATCCCTTTTCCACTCTATTTTCTTTTCCCAACTTCTCTTTTCTTCTTATTACTCTTTCCTGTCCCCGAGTCCTGTCGATTCTGATTGTAATAACTTTTTTTATTGTAATAAACAGATCATAAAAATCAAATAAATTATGACAATCATGTGTCCTTAAACACATCATTGATCATCAATGAGAATAATAACAGGCTCACTGTGCTCCCTTTGTGCTGTTGGGTTCCACTGAAAACAAAAAAATTCCTCTCTGTCATTTCTTGTGTTTATCTTGATCCTTGATCCTTGATGAATATTTCTATCACTGATCCCCATTTTCCTCATCTTGACTAATAGACATTCTCTTTACATCACGTCATGTGATTTGTCAACAAAAAAAAACTGATCCGACACTTTTCCTTTACTTGAATTTATTATTTTGTGTTTTAAACATAAAGATGAATCCATCGTACTTCTCCCTCTCCTAAACCCACTCTGATATTTACACTCTGATATCTTTTATTTTCCATACTCTTTGTTAATCTTTCGTTTATCATCGTCTCCATTGTGTTGCAGATGTTGGATGTTAAAGATATTGCCCTGTCATTTCCTGGTTTTTATGTTGGTGCAATCACTGCTTCCTTCCAGCTCTGTGGAAGCTTCCCACCCTCCCAAACTCTGTGATATAATTCTCTATAAATGTCTTTACAGAGGATTTATCCTGATATAAAAACCGGATCTTTTCCTGGTGCTCATAGTTTGGGTTTCCTAAGTGCCTGATTTCATTCTGTCTTTGTAAACAGTAGATTTAATAAATCATGTGAGTCTTCTACTGTTAAAAGTCCGCATGTTCACTGTAACTGCTTTAGACTACGTTACCCATGATGCACCTCGGTATCTGTACTTCCGGTTGGAAACGTGTTCAGCGCAGTTCTGCACAGATGAGAGGTGTGTCGAAGGAGTAACGTATTTACTTGCATTCCTGTGTGAGTTAACCCTGTGTGCGTGCTTACAATGTGAGTATTGTAAGATAAGAATGATGCTTGTTTGACTTTATCCGTAAAATTTGCTACGTGAGAAGCTAGTCCCGTTGCTATCGCTAAGATGTGGGTTTTTTGGCCTACTACAGGCAGCCTTGGGTTCAGCCCATATTCCATTTCATATACGACTTACTCTCAAGCATTGTGGTTGTAGGTGGATGTAACTATTTACTATGTTTATTCCCTGAATCTCTAGAAGTCTGGTTTGCCAATGGATATACGAGTTGGAAATTCATTTATGGTCTTGGGGTGCCATCTAGTGGCCATGTGGCTATGCCAGATTGTATAACATTATGCTGGAAACCCACAGTACTGTGGGGTACACTGCTGTCCATAGTGGTTAATACAAATGTTTGTTCTTTCTGTTTACAGATGACCACACACATATACACACTCACACTCCCTTTACCTGCATGTGAATACTGTAATGCAATCGCCTCCCCACCAACGCTGTACATCCTGTTGATGTCATCTGCCACCTCCTTATTAAAGTGATTTGAACTACGTCACTGTGGAGTGCCATTCCTTCTGACCGAGGACGACTCAGTTGAAGCGTGATCGGCAATCAGTCCAAACATACATTACATCTACTGTAATAACTCCTGATTTTTTATAACTGTGTTTTATTCACTAATATTATCTAACCTACATTTATCTTTTACAGCTGTGACCTCTCCATAGTTTAACACTAAATGTATATATATATATATATATATATATATATATATATATATATATATATATAGCCTTTAATGCTGTTCATCCTTAAAACAGCGTTACAAACAGAACAAGTTCAATCATCAACACTCACATTAGTTTGTACATTTCCTGCTAACTAACAAATCTGAATGTCCTCTAGTCAGCAGCACTGAAACACCACTTCATCAGCCACCTGTATCACTCCTCTACACTCAGCTCTGTCTCATCATTACAGGAGTGAGGTCACTTCCTGTGGGAGTGTCTGTGACTTCCTGCCATCGACAAACACCTGACAGTAATTCAGAGATCAGCTGCTGACTCTGTCCCTGCTCTAATATCTACTCCTGTACAGCCTCTTTAACTTAATTCATTCTTCACTGATTGCTCTGCTCACTGTAACCATTAAAATCCCCACACCACATTATTTTCACTGCACTGGTTTCATCTACTGGTTCTGATGACAGTCTGCTACATTTAAACTGTTCCATTGTACAATAGTCAGCCTGTCCTCTCTCCTTGTCTGTACACCTTACTACATATGCAATGAGTAGAGTTTTCTTGTCCTCTGTAAGTGCTGAATGAGGTTCCTGTATCTGTCGTACACCTGATGCTGACACTGGACAAATGTTTCTCGCCCTCTTCCTTCTGTCTTTGACAGTTTCTGTGTAACTTCATATTGTCGACTGCTTTGATTTATTCTGATTCCAGCAGTTTGTAGCACAGCAGTGATCCTTCTATCAGAAACATGCCGCTTCTCACTCATCCTCCTTTCATTGATTTGAGTCAGCTTGCCGATCTCAGATATCTCCCTAATTCAGGGAGAGAAATGAGAGTTTTTGTCAGTGGAGTCTGGTGGCTTTAACCACACAAACATTACAGCTGCGCTCAAATATCACAAAGAGCTGTGACAGCAGAGAAACACATGAAAATCCTCCAAATATCAATCTAGAAATAGAAATATGTCCACTGTGGGACATGTGAGGCTGACATTAATATGTCTAAAAGTGGGAGATGAAGAAATGATTCCAGGGCCCAAATCATTGAGACAAACATCAATCCACACTTCACTTTGTTTCATGTCTCTAAAGTGGGAATATTTCAGTGTGATGAACAAACGGCCTCCAACAAATAAAGCTGATTTTCTTTTCCTGTCTTTTCTCCAGCGGCCTCAGCTTCTTCCTCTTTCCCCTGTCTTCTTCTGCAGACGCTCCTCTGTAGCTTCAAGCTGTTTCTCTTTACAAGGAGAGCTACAAACCTTTGCATCCAGCCACAAAGACCCCATGGGCTCCTCTGGATCATCACACTCATCATTTTCACAATAAAAGCCTCATATTTATGGCTGCTCCACCCTGACATGTGACAACATCCAAATGACTGGATCAAAGTGTCTGAATGATCTCAGCAGCTTTAAAACTATTGATATTTATACATTTACATTGATTTGGACTAAACTAACAAAACTTCCTAACTGAAGTTAGGATCATTTCAACTCCATTTTTAGTCGTCTTCTTAGTCTGTTGATGTTAGGGTGATTTGGTTAAAAGTTGTTATTGTTGTGTTTAAATGTGTAAACCTCGTCTTAAACTGCATGTTTAGATGTTTTTCTGTTCCTCCCGTACATCTAAGACAGGGGTGTCAAACTCAATTGCACAGGCGGCCAAAACTCAAGGCACACTTTAGGTCACAGGCCAAACAAGATAAACATTTATTGAACACACTAAACAATATTTATTTAAACATAAATATGAATAAAAACAGACAGAATTATAATTCCAGAATAAATAACCTTAAAAAAAACCTTTAACTTTAAATATTTTGCTTTTCATAAAAATTTATCCTGTCAAAATTATGCAAGTTAGAAATATGAACATGCAGCCAAAACCCCCAGAAATAATAAATGAAAGCACACACAAGGTTGGAGCCGCATGTAGATGGAGCATTGCTTCAGGAATGGAACTAATAAACTGTGCGGGCCATTCAGTGTCGTACTTTCCCTTGAGTGTATCATTACACTGCAGCTCCATCTGAATCTGCACAGGTGCAGTTCAGCCAAGTGCGCAGACTTTGTTCAACATTACTTGGCAACAGGGAAAGTGAGGCAGGTTGCACTGGTGCATTTGCGACAGCTTCACTTGAAATGCCTTCACCGCATCATACATGCCATGTTCATGAACTGACAGATTTCCTTGCTGAGTGGCAGGTTATAGCAACCGATCTGTTTACTTGGAACTTGGAAGACTACATCATCATTGTTGATTACTATAGTAGATTCTTCGAGTTGGAAAGACTGCACAGCTGCACTGCAGAAGCAGTGATCCGCAAACTAAAGTCAGCCATGGCTAGGCATGGTATTCCAGAGTCAGTGATTAGTGATAACGGCCAGTGCTATGCTTCAAGTAAGTTCCAACAGTTCGCAAAGTCATGGAGTTTCACCCACACCACTACTACCCCCCATTACCCACAGAGCAACGGCCTAGCCGAAAAGACGGTCCAGACAGCAAAAAAACTACTGGACAAGGCCAAAGCTGAACATAAGGATCCCTACTTGAGCCTATTAGAATACCAGAACACCCTCGTGGACAACTTAAAGTCGCCTGCACAACTACTCATGAGCCGGAGACTCCGCTCCATCATCCCTGCAACACCAAAACAGTTGGAACCACAAGTAGTTTGCCAGCAAACAGTGCGTGAGAGGAGAGAAGTCTGCCAGCAGCGCCAGCAGACTTATTTCAACAGAGCAGCCTGACCTCTGCCTCAACTATATCCTGGCACACCGGTCCGGTTCCGGCAACAAGATGGTTCCTGGAAACCAGCTGTGGTCACAAGTTGTGCCGACACATCCAGAAGCTACAACATAACCACAGATACAGGACAAGTTTATCGCCGCAACAGACAGCGAAGGCAGAAACAGCGTAGGAGGTGAGGAGTTCATTCAACCAACAGTCAACAGCAATGACAGCGCTGTGGTTTCTCAGCCCCCGCCTGTGGAGCCCCCTGATAAACACACTACAAACACCCGGATACGCGACTCGATATGGGCGTGTTACTAAACCAAGACAGGTCTTGGACCTGTAATATTGTAAAAGGTGCAGGCGGATCGCTGCCCTAACAAAAAAAAAAAAAAAAAAGGGCTGTTGTCACGTCATGTCACCAAATGCATCTGTTTATTATGGTAATGATGTAGCCAGTATTGAGTCGAATGCTATGTTATTAAAGGATGTTGCTCAGGATGTTATTCCCGTAATTTCAGTTGCCTTACATATTTTACAAGCCTGAGTTGCTTTGTTGTTTTGTTCTTTTTTTTAAGATGGGAGACCTATGTTTGCATCAGCCACTAGATGGCACTGTGTTGCTGCAATGTGTGTAATTTACTGGTGAGCAAGTAGCGCCAGAAAAAACATGAGAAAAAAGAAATAAAGTGGAATCGGAGCAGAGATCGGTGTGCGTGCATTTAATAAGAAGCTCGGTATACAGACAAAGATAATACACTGACGTTTTGTCTCGTAGTGCCGTCTTAAATTAAATTCCTTAATTACAGCCACATTAGCTCTACTAATAAGACACACGGGTTTACCAGCAATGTCTGTAAACATATATTCAGTCACCCACTGGCGCTGAAAGGCTCTGCTTTCAGAATCAACTTTTCTCTCCACCATTGTGAGCGGCTAGCGGCAATTACAGAAGTTTGACTTGATTGACGTGGGAATGTTCCCAGTTAGCCTAGCGTTCAGCAAGGAGTCTGCAGCGCTGCATTATCGGATCTGTAGTTTGTATATTATTAGCGCCTCATATCGCCGGGCCATGCATAACAATAATAGTACATCTATATAAAATGATCTCCCGGGTCGGATATAAATGTACGCTGGGCCGGATATGGCCTGTGGGCTTTGACTTTGACATATGTGATCTAAGATGTCGGGGATGCAATACCTATAGTGTTTAACTGCAGGCACATTCCATGTAAGATTCTGGTTTCCTTATTTGGTAAGGAATGTTTACTTCCTGCCATTTATGGGCTCACCTATGCTGGTATATCGTGGACCGTTAAAGGAGTTAAGCCATACACGAGGGTGAGGGGAGATGACCCTTTTATGACCAGCAGGAAAGTCACGTACACACACACACACTCACATGCACACACAATGCTTTAACTTTTATGACAACACCATATGGGTTTTACAATGCGGCTGTGCGCTCATTGAATAAAGGCTGCAAGGGGAAGTTGTTTTTTTGGAGTTGTGTCGGATCAGGTGAGGAGCTCTTAGCTTCAAGACCCTGATCCAATCAGCTTCCCTTGCACCGCAAGTTAAAAACCGGTTAATCTCTGATTGTCTAGATTTGTTCACGGTGATCAGTCTGTGAACCAGCGAGGCAAGCAAATGCAGACCTAACTGTTCATTTAAACACACAGTTGCTCCACCTGACATTTAGATAAAAACTTTTAAAAATTTATATTATTTGAATGAACTGAAAATAGATTCAAACTAAAAGCTTTTAGAGAATAAACTCCTACATGACCTCTGACCTTTGACCTGTGTCTACAGCACTGACCTCTGACTTTCAGCTCCACCTTTGTCTTCAGCAGGATGTTTCCCTCCCTGCTGTAGACGGTGCAGGTGTAGGTCCTGTTGTCTCCATCTGTGGGGTGTTTCAGGGTCAGACTGAGGTCTCCAGTTTTCAGCAGGTCTTCATTCATCTTCGTTCGGTCTCTGTAAAACTGGTGCTGTTCTTCAGGCTGGTCAGAGCTGTTCTCATACACGTGGACCTTCCTGTTGTTTTTGTCCATCCACTCCACTTTAGCGTCTTCAGGCAGGTGAAGTGTGGTGTTGAAGGGCAGCTTAACAGACTCCACCCCTGAATCCACCTCCACCTGGGGGACTGAGAGGACAACAAAGCACAACATGAGCTTGGATGGAGACATTTGTGTTGACTCTAACAGGCTGAATGCTGCTGCTTCACTGGGAGCTCACTGTTAGATAGAAAGTGGTCAGTGTGAAGAGGAGAAGCAGCAGAAAGATGAAGACTGACAGGAAGAAAGCAGTGAACAGACTGTTGGAGCTGCTGTTAGTGGGACAGGACTTTATTCAGTCTCTGAGGACCAGATTTGACTTGATGAAGCAGAGAAACACAGTCTGAGTGTTTCTGTCACACTCACTTCATCACACAGCTCAGTTTGACAACATTTGGAAGAATTTGATAGAAGCCTTCCTTTAGTAAAAGCACCAATAAAACACCATGAAAACACCTCACTACACACAAAACTGCAGTACTGGCAAATTGGACATAAAGTATGAAAAGTCAAAGTACTTATTGTGCAGAAAAATGTTCCCATCAGTGTTCTATGGATCAATATTACTGCTGCACTTGTTTAAGGCTGAGCTCATTTCAAATCCTTTCTATTGTGTTGAATCTGCAGTAATGCATCATATTCTATAAAATCATATGTTTGTAGTGGCTGTCCTGTGAGGACCACGTATCTCTAAATAAACAGCTGTTAATGAGCTCACAAACACAGGCCTACAGCTGGATTTGAAATGTCCATTCAATAGAAAATCAACAATCACAGCTGGATTCAAAGGCTTGAGCTCTGTGTGACATGGTTATATATCCACAAACATCAGACATGCTAACACTATAATATTATTGGATGGAGCCCACTGATAATGAACCACCATCATGAGTCTGACCTCTGACCTTTGACCTGTATCTACAGCACTGACCTCTGACTTTCAGCTCCACTTGTTTCTCCATCAGGATTTTTCCCTTCCTGCTGTAGACGGTGCAGGTGTAAGTTGACTTGTCTCCATCTGTGGGCTCCTTCAGGGTCAGACTGAGGTCTCCAGGTTCCAGTAAGCTTCTCTTCATCTTTGTTCGGCCTTTAAAATCATCATGCTGTTCTCTAGGCTGTTCAGAGCCGTTCTCATACACGTGGACCTTTCTGTTGCCTTCGTCCTTCCACTCCACTTTAGCGTCTTTAGGCAGGTGAACTGGTGTTTTGCAGATCAGCTTGACAGACTCCACCCCTGAATCCACCTCCACCTGGGGGACTGAGAGAACAACAATGATCTT
The DNA here is from genome assembly GCF_013358895.1 of Oreochromis aureus. Lineage (NCBI taxonomy): Eukaryota > Metazoa > Chordata > Actinopteri > Cichliformes > Cichlidae > Oreochromis > Oreochromis aureus. The sequence goes on along the minus strand of NC_052944.1, from coordinate 97,363,453 downwards.
CTTATAGCCTCTTATTTTTGTGCTTCTCTACCTCAGTGCAGCATTCAATTCCATTGCTCATCATGTTTTAATAAACTAAAACACACTTTTGGTACAAAAGTATTTACAATTAAATCATTTTTAATTATGTTTTTATCATATCTATTTAACAGACTCTTATTTATTCGTGCAAATGAAAGATAGTTATTGAATCCACAGGCTAATTTTTCTCTTAAATTCATGAAAAATTCACAATATTGTACGCAACCTTAAAAATGCTCAGAATTATGGTGACTGATCAATGACTTGTCACAAGTCAAGGAGGAACATTTACTGTCAGCAAATGCTTCCATGAGTGTGTGCTTCACTGATCAATGCAGTGAAGCACACACACTGTTTAGTAAAGTCATGTTGTGGAGCTGTTTCACTGATCAATGACTGAGTCTGAAGGAGGTTTTCTGACTTCTGGAGCAAGTTTGTGTGAGCCACGGTCAAGGAGCCACCAGAGGACACCTGCTAACCATCGGCATTATGGGTAGTGTAGTAGGAGACACTCACCTGACATGAAATAGTGCCGGAAATGAAATAAAAGACCTCCAGAGACCCCAAGAAGAACCAGAAGAACCAGGAGAGCTTTGGCCCAGGACGGAAATGGTTCTGTGGAGAAACCAAAAAAACAAAAAAATTACCTTTTAACTCTTAATTATATTCACAGCACTGAACCCTGACCTTTTTCTGCATCTCTGACCTTTGACCTGCAGCACTACTTTCTGTCTCAGGATGTCTTTGTCCCTGTAGATGGTGCAGATGTATCCTCCACTGTCTCTCTCTGTGGGGTATTTCAGGGTCAGACTGAGGTCTCCAGTTCTCAGCAGGTCTTCATTCACTGTTGTTCGGTCTCTGTAAAGGCCGTCCTGGTCATTAAGTTGGTCGCCTTCGTTTGCATACACATGGACTAGCATGAGTTCTTGGTCAGAGCGAGTCCACTCCACTTTGGTGTCCTCAGGCAGGTCAGGTGTTATTTTGCAGGGCAGGATGACAGAGTCTGACCCTTCCTCCCCCTTCACCTCCACCTGCTGGTCTGAGAGGACAATAAAACACAGTTTCAGCAGTAGAAGCAGCAGCAACAATACTGATGGTAACTGGAGCACAGCTGATAATCTACAGTTCTGACCTCTGACTCTGTCCTGCCACAGTCTTCATAGATAATAATGTTCTCTGAATCTTTCTTTTTTATTGATAACTAGGGATGGGGATTCCATTATCGATGTCACTCATTGTTTTGATTCCTTATTGATTATCACTAGGGTCGCTTTGGGTGTCACCACCATCACTAAGCAGCACATCAAAGTCATTACATTCAGTTATACATGCTGGTCCTGGCTGTCAGTTTGGCTCATTTAATCTGCAGGAATGATTTACCCGAGACTGGAAATATACTCAGTCAGCATCACTGTTATGAGGGCACATTTCTGGACTTACACTGTAAACTTCCTATAATTTATAATCTTTATAATCTCCTTCTGCTATTTGCACATTTTTTACTGTAAATTTCTAAGTTAATTTGTAAATTTTTGTAGTAACCTGTAAATTGTAAACCTGTAAATTGTAAATACTATAAAACCACTGTCATTTAATGGTCGGGCATTGCACAGCTACAAGCATTTCACCCCATGTCATACTGTGTATGGTTGTGTGTGTGTGACAAATAAAATTTGAATTTGAATTTGAAATGTCAACAAATGTAAGATTTACATATAATAATTAATTTAAGCTACCTATGTATAACTTACTTTTGCTTTAACAATGAACAATTTCATATTCTTTACCTCCCACACAGCTGTATTATTTACCCATCAAGAAATAAAATACATGTAGCTCTCTGTACTCTGAAAGCTTTCAATCGGGCAGAAATGTATCTTCCCTTCAAGATAAAGATAAAGACTTGAGCTGTGGGAGAAATGTCGTCATTTTCAGTGATATAAATAAAGCTGCAGAACATGATCATAATTCCACACATTATTAGTTCCTCTTCATATCTTTGTTTTTCGTCTATTGATAGTGTGGAGGTTAAACATGTTATTTTACTGCTACTATTCATAACCATCATCATTACCATTGCATTAATAGTATAATCTCCAGCATTGATATTGCATTCAGATGTTTAAACATATTGGCACCCAATTAGCCTTTATTCAGGTGCAGTTATATATAAACTGCTGAGTTTAAATTTATAATCTTAAATGCTTATATGCTGATTATATTGGTTTATATAAGAGAGGCCCAGACTTCAGTGTAAAACTAGGTTGCAGGCTGACAGGAAATTACATGCTTTTGCAGAGCGTGCTTTTGCAGAAAGTGAAACAGGCCTGAATAAGGGCCTGAGTGTATTCAGCAACCTGCAGCGTTTGAGTTTGCTTGGTAACAGATGACTCAGAATAAGTCAGGAAGTGTACTTCTAAAATGTCTTGGTGTGCATTTTTTGGTTGTTATTTTGAGGAGCTGTTTGGATGATGCTATTTGAATAACCAGGTTATTCATTATTATCTTTTATTTGTTTATATGCTTTTATTAAGCTTTGAGTAGTGGCATTTTAGTAAAACATTTATTCAATATATTATGCATATAGTTTCAGTTAGGTTATTACACATATGAGAGTGGCTCTGTCTGGTGAAAGGTCATGAGTTGGTCGGCGAGGTGAGACAGAGTGCATTTGAAGTCAGACACACACACACACACACACATCGTAGGTAGATTCAGTAGGACGTGCTGCTGATGTTCCAGACGATAAGCGAGTGTCCGGCAGCGGCAGGAAACACCTGGCTTGGAGGCGAAGAAAATGTTCTTTTCTCATGTGTCAAAAGTTGTCAACAGAACATTTGTGGTTTTGAAACTTCTCCATGTCTGGTATCTGTTTGACGCAAGAGGGGGCGTCTAAAAACATTCCCTGATGCTATAAAAACAACTGCTTGTGTATTAATGGGCGGAGATCGATGCTGATTGTGTGCAGTGTTCATCTCCCCACACGTGTGTTCATTAAAAATCATTGTTTGACCTAACTCTTCGGAACCATGGTTGTTTTTACTCTCGTCCTCAATATTTGAACCCTTAACAATAGATGATGCTAAATGTGATGATCACAACTGTTGTTTTGGGATGAACTGTAACAGCTCCTATATCCTCTAAAAATATCTTGTGTAGATGAATTAATGAAATCGTATTTTTAATCGGTTGTTGTTCCAACAAAATAATTTTTCTTTTAACTCAGAAATACAGTGTGATGATCAGTATAAGTACCCATAAAAGACAGTCCAGAAAGCTGCATCTGGTCAGAGGGGAAAAATGAAAAAACTTTGTGAACTTTGTGAAAAATCTGCCAATGGACAAATGTAAGGACACCATTTGGTTACATACTCGTGTAGTACAGAGGATGTATGCTGCATCCTAAAAACTCGCTGAAAAGTCTTCAGCTGATCCAAAATGCTGCAGCAAGAGTACTGACAGGGACTAGAAAGAGAGAGCATATTTCTCCTGTATTGGCTTCCCTTCATTGGTTTCCTGTTAAATCCAGAATTGAATTCAAAATCCTGCTCCTCACATACAAGGTCTTAAATAATATTAAGGGCAGTTTCTTAATATGCGTACTTGTGTGTACTAGCATTCTCATGGACCTCGTCATATGTCATAAGTCAAAGACCAAGTACTGTTCCAATTCATTAAGTCAAATACGCTCAAAATGCCCGTTCTCACTCCTCTCATTCTATTGAGCATGCATTGGTGGTGAATTTCTGTGGACTTGGTGCAGCCAAATATGATAGGTTTATAGCTTAACCCTATCCGCTGGAACGTTGAAGGCAATGTAATTACACAGCAAGCAAGACACGAGTAGGCAACATTCTTTATGTTTCTCGTGCACGGGAGAGAACTGGACAGGCGCCGTTCCTTCGCTTGACCCCAGTTGCTCTCGTCCGCTCCCCCGTAACACTGCTCTTTTATTGTGGTTACATGAATATGCATAGGGTCATTAACATATGACATCTTACATAGGTATGCATGTGAACAAAGAATACCTTGTGTGTGTGTGTGTGTGTGTATCTGTGTGTGGGGGTCAAACTGTGACCCCAGGAAGACTCCCCAGAGCCGTCCATCTAAACAAAAGGCACTTAGCCTAAAACAGATATAGATACGTTTATCCTACCATAAAACAATAAGACAAGGTACGACCTCTCCCATGCTCCCAGAGTGTGGGTGTGAAAACCAGAACACTCTGGAATGCACACAAAGCTTGCACACTATTAAGGATCAAACCTCTACCAATCTACACCTAATTATAAAACTCTAAGAATATATAAGTAGATATTTCTAAGCATAAATGACAATCACAATACAAATCTAACAAAATATCCCAGAATGCATTTCGAACAAAATTGAAATGGTGGCAATGGTGGAGCAGAGCAGCTTGAAATTTTGGAATATTACTCTTTTAGTGCAACAGAATAAACTTTTAAGATATTTTAAAGTGTCGGGTGGAAAAAGCAGACTAAACACTGTGGCTTCAGGTCAGGGAACTGAATTGGAGGATGAATGGGTGACTGAGCCAGAGACTGGACAGGAGATTGTACTACTGGCTGGGCTGAAGGCTCAACGGGTGGTAGAGCTACAGACTGGATGGGTGACTGGACTACTGGAGGGTCAGCTGAAGAGTGAGTTACAGATGGTGACAAAACTGCAGCCTGGGCTAGTAAACCTGGTGTTTGAGCTGGAAATAGGTCGACTAGTGTAACTAGGGATTGTGCTAGGGCCTGGAAAGCTGAGTGAGGAGGTAGATGAAGTGGGGGACTAGCAGGTGGACAAGCTAGCTCCTCCAAGCATCCAGAGCGTGAGAGCAGAGGCGGAGACATTTTATACACCCGGGGCTTAGCCCTAAAGGGTAGTATGCGTGTGTGTGTGTAGGGGGGTATTAGGCTGTGTTTTCGGTTTTATCATATATCATTAGGGATGGGTATTGATAAGATTTTAACGATTCCGATTCCATTTTCGATTCTGTTTAACGATTCGATTCTTTATCGATTCTCTTATCGATTCTTATTTTTTAAAAGGAGAACACTAAGGTCGATTAGCTTAGAACTTTGTTTTATATCTTCTCTTTGAACAAGATAGAAATTTAGGAGTAACATGGCCTTACAAACCCAACAGTGAGATCTTAAGAGATCCAGCCTATGGCTCTTCAATGGGGTGTCACAGGGTCCCCGGGGAAAATTGTAAATGTAAAATAATAAAATAAATATTCTTCTGTAGCAATAACAAAGTATAACATAAATTATTCTGTAGCAATTACACAAGAATATTCAGTAATGTCCCTGCCTACAATTAAACACATTCACTTACCATCTGCTGTGGCAAATGGCTGCAAGGTTTTTACCACAAACTGACATTCGGGCCTGAAAAGAGACGCTACCGGTAGACTGCAGCGACAACTGCCAGCGAGCGCCAGCCAGACTGTCTGTCTCTCTCATCACGGTCACCTAAATGCACAGTAATGGCAGGTTTTGTAATAAGGCAGATCGCACTAACATAATATGCACTGTTAGTTGATTATTTACCTGCCGCATTAACGGGAGAGGACGTGCAAACGTTACCGCTGCTGCTGGGTTGAGATTCACGAGTCCAGAGCGGAATTAAAAACACTACATTCATTTAAGGTTATCGCGTGTTTTGTGAGCAAATGCTTTTGCATATTCGTAGTGTTTCCTCGCTTAAATGAAATATCTACTTTGCAAGTATTGCAAGTTGCCCCGTTGTCATCCGTTCTCGTAAAGTATAACCAAACTTTTAAGCGTTTGAGCCGCTTAGGCGCCGTGTTTCCTGCCAGGTACGCTCCGACGCTCCGCAACGTGGTGACGTCATTCGGGGCGACTGGAATCGATAAGGGAATAGTTTGCAAAAATGGCAAACGATTCCAAGGAATTGAAACAGTGGGAACCGGTTCTCAACAAGAACCGGTTTTCGATACCCATCCCTATATATCATATATCGATCGATCGATCGATAGATAGATCGATTGCGATAGATATATATACATACACACACACACACACACACACACACACACAGTGTTGGGGAGTAACGGAATACATGTACCGCCGTTACGTATTTAGAATACAAAATATGAGTAACTGTATTCCGTTACAGTTACCGTTTAAAAAGGTGGTATTCAGAATACAGTTACTTTGTTGAAATAAATGGAATACACGGCGGTACTTCCCTGTTTCATATTGTCGCGGGTCAGGACTGTTTGGGTTTGTTTGACAGCTACGTTCTGTTGTTCCAGGCGGCAGCGTTACGGTTGCCATGGTTACAGGGTGACACGCTCTCTCTCTGCGTGTTTCCTGGGTGAGAGAGCGCTTTTTTGTTGTTGTTGTTGTGCTAAGCTAATAGGCAGAATGCTACAGGCATAGCTCTAAAGAATGTAGTCTCATGGGCAGTGTAGTCCGTGCTGCAGCGAGAATGGACTACCATACCCGTTATGTGTCTGTGAGCGAGGGAGGAGAGAAAGGAAAAGTCCGAGCTGTCACGGAGCAAAAAAGCGGAGCTGGAAGCATGTAAATATAATAATAACCACTGCAGCCAAGAAGAGTGCCTGACGAGCCCATTTGTAAGTAAGCTATTAAGACTCGACTGTACACTGTGTTCGTGTTTTCCTCCGAAACAATAAGTTCCATTGAGCAGCCTTTCAACGCCTCTCTCTCTCTGGCAAGCAAAGTTGACCCAGACAACAAAGTAAAGCTATTTTTCGGCTACCAGCCCGACACGGAACCCACTGTATTAGCCAGAGGTCCCTTTGCTACGGTTCGCAGCCGCGGACCTTCAGTAACAGTAATAAATCACAGCAATAGTACATTCACGTAGTTGTAAACAGCATGATAATATATTAAGTAATCCAAAGTATTCAGAATACGTTACTCTCATTGAGTAACGTAACGGAATACGTTACAGAATACATTTTGGGGCATGTATTCAGTATTCTGTAATGGAATACATTTTAAAAGTAACCTTCCCAACACTGCATATACATGTACATATACATATACAACAGATCACATCCTTCACCATAACATGTCTGTGGTGACACCAGCTATTCTTTCCAACTAATTCCACACCACAAAACACAACAGACTAGAGTCCCTGTAGGGTTGTTGATTAGTCGTGAGTGCCCCCAGCTCATCACGCCTGTTATCTAGTGACCAGACATTTGCCATTAAACCAATGGAAGAAATGATTTATATATGCAGCTACCATCCTTTAGGCTAACCCTTACTTTAGGTCCTGCTCTGTAACCTTAACTTCCTCAGCTCTCCTGGTATCTGATGCCTCATCTTGTTATTTCCAAGGCCAGAATATCATTCCGTGCACACTCTACTCACACACACACACACGTACAATACAAACACACTCAGAACTGCACACTCTCAGAAGCTACTCAGACTGCTGGCTCAACTTTCAGCTGTAAATATGTTCACAGAAATGTGTGAGCAGTGGAGTATACACACATGTGTACATTCATCCTTCCTAAAAAACAAACAAACAAACAACTATTCACATTTTTGGGATGTGACATTTTTTCACCGCCTCTGTTCAAAGATGGTCGCTCACAGTGGACATAGATGGCCTCTTTCACTCCTCTTTCAAACCATCTACAGAGAACAGAGGCGGTGGTTTACGACACCAACTGTCTGCCATCTATAATCCAGTTTTGAGTTCCCTCCCCAGACGCCTTAACGCCCACTCACATCCTGGGCCATCTGACCTCAGGAATTCACATGACAAGGTGGGGCCAGGTTTCACAATGAGCTCACCCGAAACCCTGGCTGATTAGGTCCCACACCCGCTTTCACACCTTGGCTCTTGTGATTAGAGGATCACCAGGGGATCCTTTGTCCTTTGGGGGGATACTCCCACTGGGTTTAAATCTGGGACTCTCGGCCATTTGACCTTAGAACTGAAGAAGCTTCTCGGATGAGAGGTGAAACGTCTTCAAGCAACTTAAAGAAGTCCAGACGCTTTTCTTTGCAAACTCCTTTGCCTACGATGACCTGGATGACTGAGAACCTTCACAGACATACCTTTCACATTTCTGTAAAAGTAAAGAATGATCTATCGTATCAAAGGCTTTACGTAAATCAATAAACACACCTATTCCAAACTGTTTTTCATCCACAGCCATTGCAATATTTTCAATAAATTCCATCACAGCTAGGGATGTTGAGCAATTTCTTCTGAACCCATAATGATGATCATTCAATAAATTATATTTATCAATAAAAGAATTGAGTTTGTTTGCAAATAGTTTTTCAAGAATCTTTGAAAACTGAGGCAGTAAAGATACCGGTCTATAGTTTGACACAATCTATTTATCACCAGTTTTATATAGTGGGATCACTTTGGCAATTTTCATTTTATCTGGAAAAATTCCAGTTTGAAATGATTTGTTACAAATATATGTTAACGGTTGAAGGACACTATGAAGAACTTCTTTAATTAGCGATATGTCAAGGTTGTCACAATCCATGGATTTTTTACTCTTGAATTTACTCACCACTTCTACAGTGTCACTCTCACAGACTCCACCAAGAAACATTGTGTTACATTTACAAGAAGTAGAATCTACTTTATCATCATTTCCTCCCGGTTCAGAAATCTCTTTTGCCAAGTTGCGACCTACATTAACAAAGTAATCATTAAATTCATTAACTATGCTCTCAATATTCTCAATCAAAAAACAAAATTTCCCACGTGTGGGACTAATAAAGGTTATCTTATCTTATCTTATCTTATCACTACTAGGGATGGGTATCGTTTAGGTTTTATCCGATACCGGTGCCAAACAGGTACTTTTGAAACGGTGCCGGTGCTTAAACGGTGCTCAAACCGGTGCTTAAAGAATGGAGAACACAAAATTGGTCCAAAAACCTCTCGTGTTTAGCTGTTTTTTTTGTAAAAAGATAACAATGTTAGCCTTTTCTGCAGCTATAGGGCATATATGGTATCACTCTTGGCTGGAAGCAGTGCTTAAACAATGGAAAAAACACAAACTTTGCCCAAAAACCTCTCATGTTTAACTGTTTTCCACTTTTTCTTTGGTCATTTTAACCTTTTTGGCCAGGGTGAAGGGAGTATCTGCCATCAAACAAGAAGACAGCCGCATGTAACTACGACGGTGTTTGCTAGTTCACCTTACATGGATTAATGTAATAACGTGGTTAACGTACTCAACGTTAATTACACACGAACAACATTAAGCTACTCGCCCAGAGAAGAACAGCTGCTGCTGCCATCATCATCATCATCATTTCTGCTACACTGGCAGGGCTAGGGGCCAGGACTCTACTCTTCGGGTTTTTGGGGGATGTTGCTAACTCCAGGTCCGATAACAGGCACCACACCCGCAGTAGATGTGCACGGTGTGAGGTCTCGCAGCAAGCTATCAAATACTGCGCATTTCTCGGCTTTAAAAAAACCGCTATGCGCAGCCAGGTGTTTCATCGGATTCGAGGTGTTACCTCCTCTGACATCACCTTAAAGCACTTGTTGCAGGCAGCTGAGTTTGCATCTTTGAAGTACAGCCAGACTTTTGACCGCTTCGCCTTGGGCATTTTTAATCTGTAGCTCAGCTCTAAAAGAACGTACGTACCTGGGCCCGCCTACTATCCTCGGAAACGTAAAATGATTGGCTAGAAATGTGCGCTGCTTTTCGGTCTGGTTACTACCATTTATGTCAGAACCGGTGCCATCATGGCACCAGACACCAGTACCCATCACTACATTACCTCTTTTTACAATACGTGTTGGAGATCATATATTATGTTGATTTTTTATTATTCTATTTAATACACTCCAGGTAGCCTTAATATTAGTTTTTGAAGCAGCTGTTCATAATATCTTTTCTTTTCATATCGCATAATAGATGTTAATTTATTTCAATATTTCTTATATTTGTCTTCATTTTCCTTTGTTCTATGTGTCAAAAAAATCCTGTATAACCTATTTTTCTTTTTACAGGCTCTTTCCAGACCTTGTGTAAACCATGGTTTTTTCTTTTTATAATTTTCAGAAAACTTTTTAATTGGACAATGGCTGTCATAGAGTGACAAAAATATATCCAAAAATGCATTATATGCATCATTAGTGTCTTCCACATAAACTTTTTGCCAGTCATAATTTTCTAAGTCTGTTTTAAAAGCCGCAATTTGTTCTGGTGTTTTAATTCTACCACTGTAATCAATTTGCTTTTCCTCTTGAAAATGAAGTTGATTGTTCATTTCAAACACTGAAAAGACAGGCAAGTGATCACTTACATCTGTGACTAATAGTCCACTATGTATCTTGCCGTCTATCTTATTGACAAAAATATTGTCGATCAAAGTCGCATTATCCATCATTATTCTGCTTGGCTTTAGAATCAACGGATGGAATCCAAAACTAAACATTGTATCAATAAATTCTGAAGTCTAATTATGGTCGTTTGCCTTCAATAGATCAATAAATCACCACAGAAAAAAGTCACCTTCTCCTTGTGTTTTTCTAATATTACAGAAATTTCTTTGGTAAACTGATCTATACAGGATGCAGGTGTACGATAAATGCAGCTAACTAATATGTTTTTAGATCTTTCAACCTGAATTTCAATGGTTAAACATTCCATCAAGTTATCAATCACAGCAGTCATATTGTTAACAACTTTACATTTAAGATACGAAAAAACAAACATTGCAACACCTCCTCCTCTTCTATTCTTCCTATTTTGCCAAAACATTTCATAACCCTCTAGTCCATCTTGCAATTCTTTGTCATCATTCAACCATGTTTCTGAAATTGCTACCACAAACTTATTTTGGAATTAATCAAGATACGCTTTAATTTTAGAAAAATTACTGGAAAGACTCCGACTGTTAAAGTGGATTAATGAAAAATCTTTTATCTTGGGATCCAACTCTTCCCCATTATAATATTCACATGTCATATCAACATTCTGATAGAGGTGGATATCTGGATCAATACTACTGTCCAACTCAGAAAATTTATAATCATGAGATCCAAAATATTCAATTTTTTGCCTTTTTTTTTGTTCACACATTCACATGCATAGTTATTTTTCTCACACTTATCAGATATTGTTCATATCACATTGTTCATATCACAGTCAGCAACACAATTCTTTTCTACACTGAACTCTATTTCTTTTGTTTAAATCTCTCAAGATCTGCAATGTCTCTGACAACAATTACTTTAGCTTGTCTGGTGTCCCATTAAGTCTTATGAATACCTTACAGTTCCTGGTCCAGGTATCTTGGATGTGCCTTTCCTTCTTCAATAGTCTTGCCTGTAGTGCAATTTCAGCATTTCTCTTGGTGAGATGCTCATTCACATATACGTCGTTCCCTTTGACTTCTTTAACAGTTCAACTTTATATTTCCTGTTCACAAATCATAGTATAATAGTTGGCATCTTGGTATGTTTTTGTGGAATAGTATGACATGCAGCTGTGTTTTTGCTATCCAAAAGAATGTCTTTGTCTTTGAAAAACTGAATAACTTGCTGCTCAAGCAAATCCTTTTCAGCTCTTGGTACATTTTCCCCCTCCTTGTCACCAGCTGTACTCCGTGCATAGGTGTAGTGATTTGTCTTCAGTCCAGAAATAATCACATCTTCCATTCTTGTATACTGCTCCAAATCTTCAACTCTTTTTTCCAGCTCTTCAATCTTCTTATCTTTTTACTTAATAACAATCTTCAGTTGTCTTACTTCTTCAATTAAGTCCAGTAGTCCTGCTTGCTGTTTCACCACCTTACTCAATTCCTCTGACATGAAGTTAAGAGACTTCTTAACTTCTTCAATATCTTCTGTTAGCCTCTTAGTTGTCATGTTTCTTGATCACCAATTTAAATTGTTAGAAGACAAAATGAATTCCAGGCTCCAGGTAATCCAATAGGCCAGGTGTTACTTGTAGAGCACATGTGATGAAAAAAAGGACCCTAAACTTCAAAATTTGTGGAAATACACAAAATGAAGCAGAACTTCTTTGTAAAGATACAAGTCTTAACCAATCTTTTGGATGTTAAGTTCTTTTTGTGATGTTTGTTAGATTGCTAAGAGTAACAAACAAAGTTTTCCACAGACGTGTATACAAACACCAAGGGCATGGCTAAACCAAGGAATTTATCTGGGCCAGATATTTTTTGCAGCCAGTAAGCAGCAGATCATGATAAATTTCAGACCCACAAAAATATATTGAAAAACAACAAATGTTTATTCTTTTTTTCCCCTGTAAATCTGGTGACGTCTCACACACCAAAAGGTCCATTACAAAAAAGGGAGATATAACTAAAGTTTTCTTTTCACATTTGAAATAAAAAAACATTTTGATAATCCCTTTCAAAATGAAATAAATATTTTGCTGACCCAGACACATTTTAAAGGACACATCTGCTGTTTCTGCTTTTTTTTGCCTGCTGTTGCACAGGAAGATTGTGATCTCCTCTTTGAGATCATAGAAATGCTCCAGCTCCTTTTTTCTGAGAGCAGCACGCGGAATAAGCAGTGCTGGAGGCTTGATGTAAATAAAATTAATTGTAGCCATCATGCTGTCCATTGTCGTTTTGAGCTTCACACTTACTTTTGCGCACAACACCGTCTGATGCACAATGCAGTGTAAGGTTCTCAACTGAGGTGCAACAGCCAACCACCACACTGCCAAAGCACTCACTTTTCCTGCTATGGATGGAGCCCCATCCGTCACAAGTATACAGACATGCTTTATATCCAGACCACTTTCCTCAAAAAAAGCTGAAATCTTCTCAAACTTTATTTCACCAGCTGTGTGTCGCGCTAACGGTAGTAAGCCGAGCAATTTGCCATCAAAAAACGGATATATATGCACAACTGTGCATTATCAGTTCTGTCTGTGAACCCATCTCCTGCTTTAGACATTACATCAGTTTTCTTCAGGTCATCTAACAGCATTTCAAACTCGTCTGATGCCAGAACTTCAACTCTATGAATATTTGACAGAGGTTCATTTTTAATAGCAGATGTCATGCTCACTTTAATTTTTTTGTCATTTATCACCGCATCCACCACGGCCAACATGCAGTATGTCACTGTTTCAGAATCTGTGAAAGGCCTTTTCTTCTTTGCCAAGATGCAGCAAACACGAAGGGAAGCTGCTGCAGCTTTCTCTTGTGCTAAACAGGACCCTCACCATGGTAGTAGAACTCCGGTTGTAAGATGCAATTAAACTGTACTTTTGCAGCCCTGTTCTGAGATCACTCTGGAAAGTTTGTGTAGGAAGCCTGGTGTTTGTCATTGTGGTGCCTTCGTAAGTACCGCAACAAACTCACTGCAAATTAAACACACAGGTTTGGCATTTGGATTTGGCGGTACAACGAATAAGTACTTTTCAGTCCAGGCAGGGTTAAAACGATGGTTTTCATTGTCAATTTTACGCTTTTGGATTGAGAACGACATGTTGTTGTCGCATCATACAATATCATTACGATGATAGTTTAATATATTTACATAATGGTGCATTGTGGGTTAAATATTGTTAGGTTACAAGGAGTGTTCCATTCACAGTCTACACTAAGCTGTAGGAATTTCAACTTTTTATTTTCTTTAATTAATTAATTAATTAATTAATCAATTATTATTATTATTATTATTATTTGCGTTTTCTCAGCATTTCTGCGAGGACCACAGGCAGGGCCTCTCGCAGGTTGCTTCTGGGCTGCATGTTGCCCACGGGCCGCCATTTGAATAGGCTTGACCTAGGGAATTAATAGAATGGAGTGGAGAAGAAATGCACAGTGCATAGTGGGCCCAAGCTTATTCAAGCTTTGTTGCTGCTGGGACGATTTAGGGTCACCTGATCCAGCACTAACTGTAAACTATGAGAAAAGAAAATTGTAAGTGTAACCTTAAAAGTAGAGAGGGTGTCTGTCTCCTGAATCTAAGCAGGAATGTTTTGCTTATTGTCCTTGAAAGCTTTATTAAAACATTTGCTGGATCTTTGTCAGGAACAGCCAGTCCACTGAAAACGATCCTTTTTTAAAAGATTCTTTTTATTTATTTATTTACTTATTTAGTGTTTCTAAGGGGAGCAAATACTTTTTGGCATCTACAATTAACTTCACAGAGTCGTGTTCTCTTCAGTTTGATCTCTTATGTCAGTATCTACAGCAGGTGTTTGGGTTTATTACTGACCTTTAACCTGCAGCTGTATACCTCCCACTCTTGTTTCTACTCTCCCATCAGTGATGGAGCAGGTGTAATTGCTGCTGTCAGACTTTGTTGGTTTTCTCAGAGTGAGGCTGAAGTCTGAAGTGTCCAGAGCATCAGACCTCATCGATGTGCGCCCGCTGTAAAGCTGGTTTTGTCCTGTAACATCATCTCCTCCTTCTCGTCGTAGGTGGACAGATTTGGGATCAAGATCAGAGCGAGTCCACATCACTGTGGGGTCATCAGGTATAAAACCTGAGAACTTACAGGGCAGCAGGACAGATCTTTCCCCCTCATTCACCTCCACCAACACAGCCAGGGCATGCTGGGAAACTATAAGAACAAACAAGCAGAAACACAAATTAACAGCATGCAGTGGGTTTGTCTCAGAGTCCACATGTCACAGTCTGCTCCTGCAGATTGTATGGAGTGTGAGAAGGAGGACCCAGGTGCTGAAACAGAAGCAGATGAAACTGGTGTTAAACAAAAAGCAAGCCGTTTGTTCTGGCTGGTAAACAAGAAAAGCAAAAGCAAGGCAAAGGCCAACAGGGGCGGGAGCTAACTGAAAAACTAAACTGAGAAAACCAAATAACTATGTAAACTATGACGAGACTCAGGCAACTATGACTCAACTATGACAACTATGGACATGATTTTGAACAGGAGCATGAGAGAAACTGTGAGACCAAGAAACATGAACTAAAAACATGAGCATGCACTGAACAAAAATCATGAAACAAAATCTTGGAAACTTGACGAAACATGGAGGGATGTAACACAGATGACCTGATAAAGAACAGTAAATGAAAGAGGATTTAAATACACACAGGAAGTGATCAATGGAAGCAGAAACATGGGGAAACAGCTGACACAAATTAACACAATGACACTACAGGGAAAAGTAACACTAAGCACAATGAAGAAAGAAACAACACCTTCAAAATAAGACAGGTAGCATGACAAGATGCAGACATGACACGAGCTTAACAACATGAAACCCGCACACGAGAAATACATGGGACTAACACAGAAGACCTAGGTGAAACACAAACTAGATTCAACTCAAGGCAAACAAATAATAATAATAATTATTAATAATAATAACAATCCTATAACTCAAGTGTTGTCTCAAGATATAACTTAAAACCTAGACTGAAAACACTGGGTCACAGACCAAAGCCCAATACAGTATCCACATCTGAACCAAAGAGTAAAACAGTGAAATGTGGATTATTAAATATTAGGTCTCTCTCCTCAAAGTCTCTGTTAGTACATGACTTAATAATTGATCAACAAATCGATTTACTCTGCCTTACAGAAACCTGGTTGCAGCAGGATGAGTATGTTAGTTTAAATGAATCAACACCCCCGAGTCATTCTAACTACCAGAAATCTCGAAGCACAGGCCGAGGGGGCGGTGTGGCAGCAATTTTCACACCAGTCTATTAATTAACGAAAGACCAAGACAGACTTTTAATTCATTTGAAAGCCTGATGCTTAGCCTCGTCCACCCCAGCTGTAAAACTCAGAAACCAGTCTTACTTGTTATCATCTATCGTCCACCTGGGCCTTACACAGAGTTTCTCTCTGATTTCTCAGACTTTTTATCTGATTTAGTGCTCAGCTCAGATAAAATAATTATTGTGGGTGATTTTAACATCCATGTAGATGCTAAAAATGACAGCCTCAACATCGCATTTAATCTGTTATTAGACTCAATTGGTTTCTCTCAAAATGTAAAAGAACCCACCCACCACTTTAATCACACTCTAGATCTTGTTTTAACATATGGCATAGAAACTGAACATTTAACAGTGTTTCCTGAAAACCCTGTCTGATCATTTCCTGATAACATTCACATTTACAATAATTGATTACACAGCAGTGGAAAGTAGACTTTATCACAGTAGATGTCTTTCTGAAAGTGCTGTAACTAAGTTTAAGAATATAATCCACCCACTGTTATCATCTTCAATGCCCTGTACCAACATAGAGCAGAGCAGCTATCTGAACGCTACTCCAACAGAGGTCGATTATCTTGTTAATAATTTTACCTCCTCACTACGTTTCCTCTGGATACTGTAGCTCCTGTGAAAACTAAGGCCTCAAATCAGAAGTACCTGACTCTGTGGTATAATTCTCAAACACGTAGCCTAAAGCAGATAACTCGTAAGCTGGAGAGGAAATGGCGTGTCACAAATTTAGAGGATCATCATTTAGCCTGGAGAAATAGTTTGTTGCTTTATAAGAAAGCCCTCCATAAAGCCAGAACATCTTACTATTCGTCACTGATTGAAGAAAATAAGAACAACCCCAGGTTTCTCTTCAGCACTGTAGCCAGGCTGACAAAAGTCAGAGCTCTACTGAGCCAACAATCCCTTTAACGTTAACTAGTAATGACTTCATGAACTTCTTCACAAATAAAATTTTTATCATTAGAGAAAAATTACCAATAATCATCCCACAGATGTAACATTATCTACAGCTACTTTTAGTACCATCAATGTTAAGTTAGACTCTTTTCTCCAATTGATCTTTCTGAGTTAACTTCAATAATTACTTCCTCCAAACCATCAACGTGTCTTTTAGACCCCATTCCTACAAAACTGCTCAAAGAAGTCCTGCCATTAATTAATTCTTCAATCTTAAATATGATCAACCTATCTCTAATAATCGGCTATGTACCACAGGCCTTCAAGGTGGCTGTAGTTAAACCTTTACTTAAAAAGCATCTCTAGACCCAGCAGTCTTAGCTAATTATAGGCCAATCTCCAACCTTCCTTTCATATCAAAAATCCTTGAAAGAGTAGTTGTCAAACAGCTAACAGATCATCTGCAGAGGAATGGCTTATTTGAAGAGTTTCAGTCAGGTTTCAGAGCTCATCACAGCACAGAAACAGCTTTAGTGAAGGTTACAAATGATCTTCTTATGGCCTCTGACAGTGGACTCATCTCTGTGCTTGTCCTGCTAGACGTTAGAGCAGCGTTCGGTAATTCTGAACTCCCTGAAAAGCCTTCAGTTAATCCAAAATGCTGCAGCAAGAGTCCTGACAGGGACTAGAAAGAGAGAGCATATTTCTCCTGTTTTGGCTTCCCTTCATTGGCTTCCTGTTAAATCCAGAATTGAATTCAAAATCCTGCTCCTCACATACAAGGTCTTAAATAATCAGGCCCCATCTTATCTTAATGACCTTGTAGTACCATATCACCCTATTAGAGCACTTTGCTCTTGCTCTGCAGGCCTACTTGTTGTTCCTAGAGTATTTAAAAGTAGAATCGGGGGGAGAGCCTTCAGTTTTCAGGCCCCTTTTCTGTGGAACCAGCTTCCAGTTTGGATTCGGGAGACAGACACTATCTCTACTTTCAAGATTAGGCTTAAAACTTTCATTTTTGCTAAAGCATATAGTTAGGGCTGGACCAGGTGACCCTGAATCCTCCCTTAGTTATGCTGCAATAGACGTGAGGCTGCCGGGATTCCCATGATGCATTGAGTTTTTCCTTTCCAGTCACCTTTCTCACTCACTATGTGTTAATAGACCTCTCTGCATCGAATCATATCTGTTATTAATCTCTGTCTCTCTTCCACAGCATGTCTTTATCCTGTTTTCCTTCTCTCACCCCAACCGGTCACAGCAGATGGCCCCGCCTCCCTGAGCCTGGTTCTGCGGGAGGTTTCTTCCTGTTAAAAGGGAGTTTTTCCTTCCCACTGTCGCCAAAGTGCTTGCTCATAGGGGGTCATATGATTGTTGGTTTTTTGTCTGTACCTGTGAAGCATCTTGAAGCGACTTTTGTTGTGATTTGCCGCTATATAAATAAAATTGAATTGAATAGGGTCTGCCTTACATTATAAAGTGCCTTGAGGTGACTGTTGTTGTCATATAGTTCTATAAAAATAAAACTGAATTGAAATAGAATTCTGGATTTAATCAGCCCGATAAAGAGCTTGACATGAGCTCATCTGAAAGCCACCAAGAAGAATCCAGTGATTTGAAAGTTGCTGCTTTGGATTGTTAGTTTGATCTGAATCAGAATCCAGTGTTTGATGGAAATCTCCTCCTGCTGCACTTCAACACATTAGAGAGAGAGAGATGATGATGAGAGCAGAGAGAGGAAGGTGTACTTACCGTGCAGGAGGATCACAAACACCACAAACATCTTCATGTTCCTGTCAAACTCAGAGACTCTTTAAAAGCCCTTCAGGACATCAGCTCACAGCAGCTCTCACTTTCCTCTGCTGATCATCTACTGACACTCTCACACTGCTCACACTGTCACAGCTCAGAGTTCAGCTTCACACTTTGTTAAAGCACATCTGTGGAATGAAGTCCAGCAGCCACAGATCACTTCTGAGGAAAGAGGAGGACGTTCATTGTGTTATATGTTCAGTCATTTGAAGGTTCACATATAAGGATGATTCTGCTTCATGCTGACATAAAGTAGACCAACAGGTGTGAAACTATGAGGAAACTGAATGCCTCCTCTTTCCTTAGAATTGATGTGTTGCTTTCTGCAATGGCGTTTGGCTGCAAATTCTAAACGTGGTGCCACTTAAGACTGGAGGGCTAGTAAAAGAAAAAGGCCCTCTGATTCACAGAAAAGGTGTTTTTACATTCCTTTTGGTGGTCATATTTAAATAAAACAAATAACTTTTCTTTTTTTGTAACTTTAGTGAAGGTTACAAATGATCTTCTTATGGCCTCTGACAGTGGACTCATCTCTGTGCTTCTCCCGCTAGACCTCAGTGCTGCATTTGATACTGTCGATCATAATATCCTATTAGAGCGATTAGAACAAGCTGTAGGTATTACAGGTACTGCACTGCAGTGGTTTGTATCATATCTATCTAATAGACTCCAATTTGTACATGTAAATGGAGAGTCCTCTTCACACACTAAGGTTAATTATGGTGTTCCACAGGGTTCAGTGCTAGGACCAATTCTGTTTACATTATACATGCTTCCCTTAGGCAGCATCATTAGAAGACAGCATACATTTTCACTGCTATGCAGATGACACGCAGCTCTATCTATCCATGAAGCCAGGTATCATACACCAATTAGTTAAACTGCAGGAATGTCTTAAAGACATAAAGACCTGGATGGCAGCTAACTTTCTGCTTCTTAATTCAGATAAAACTGAGGTTATTGTACTCGGCCCTGAAAATCTTAGAAACATCGTATCTAAGCAGATTATTATTCTGGATGGCATTACCTTGGCCTCCTGTAATGCTGTGAGGAACCTTGGAGTCATTTTTGACCAGGACATGTCCTTCAACGCACATATTAAACAAATATGTAAGACTGCTTTCTTCCGTTTGCGCAACATCTCTAAAGTTAGAAATATCCTGTCTCTTAGTGATGCTGAAAAACTAGTTCATGCCTTCATTACTTCCAGGCTGGACTACTGTAATTTAGTTTTCAGGCCCCTCTTCTGTGGAACCAGCTTCCAGTTTGGATTCGGGAGACAGACACTATCTCTACTTTCAAGATTAGGCTTGTTGTGATTTGGTGCTATATAAATAAAATTGAACTGAATTGAATTGAATTTTTCACTGTTTTCTTCAAATCCTCTTCCGTCTGTGACAGACGTGTTAAAACATTGTTTTCTTTGTTTATGCTGTTTGAACAGGATTCATTCTCTCTTAAATTATGCAGATTTCAGACATTCACCAGTCATGTTTTAATTATATATCTGACTGTATCATGAACATACTGCGTTTAATGTATTCAAAAACAATCTAAAGTCTCTTGGTATTTGTTTGCAGGAGAACAATATAATAAGAAATAATAATTTTATTTTGACCTAAACATAATGCTGTAGCTCAGTGATGTTCTGAGTGATGAGCCTGGAACAAGCTCATGCAAATATACTTAATTTTTATTACCCAACGTTGCAATAAAAAAAACACAAAATATGTCAGCTCAGAGTTCAGCTTAACAATGTGTTAAAGAACATCTGTGGAATGAAGTCAGGCCGACCACAGATGACTTCTGAGGAAAGAGGAGGACGTTCAGCTTCCTCTTTCCTTAGAAGTGATCTGTGGCAGTGTGCCATCATGTTCGGCAGCATACACTTCACTGGAACACACTCAGCTGTGAGCTGTGCTCAGATTTAGTGTCAGGAACAGAAAATATTGGAGAAAATCAGTGAGTGAAACAACACAACGGCTAACAGATCATCACTGGGATAAAGCGTGTGCTGACGTTCCTGATCAGGCATACAGTGTATCTGAAGTCCATCCTTAGAATCCATCCATCCTAACCCCTTTTTATGTTCTGGTACAATAACCTCACTTTTATCTGAATTTAGAAGCAGAAAATTAAAGCTCATTATGTATCTAAGACATCCCTGCAGTTTAACCAATGAAAGTGGGTGTCAACTGCATAGCAGTGCAAATGTATTTCATGCCTTCTAAAGCATGTATAATGTAAACAGAATTGGTCCTACCACGAAACCCTGTGGAGCTTCATAATTAACCTCAGTGTGTGACTCCCCATTTTAATATTAGCTGTGATAAAATATTATGGTAGGAGGGATATTAAACCCCTTATGTCAAAATATTCATGAGCTTTTTGAGTGTTAAATTCTAATGAATTATTCATGAGCTCAGGAAGTAATTAAATTATGATAATAATTAAATTATGATAATAATTAAATTATGATATTCATAAAAATTATGATTTTCATAAAAATATGATATTCATCCAAAATATGCTAGTTCATTGCTTTTCTTCCCCCAAAAATAAGAACTAATTGATTATTTTAGAAAGTTTTTATATCAAATAGCATTCTTTTATTTTTTAATCCACTAAAAACTTTTCCTTTTTCCCCTAAAGCAAACGCCATCTGGTGGTGGGTCAGCGCATGACAGCGCATGAGTGCGCAGTCGCGCACCCAGCGCCTGTGTGTCTAGGCGGCGCGCTGCGCCTGCGCGCCTGACTCGGGGCCGTGCTTCTGTGGGGACTCCGTGTTTGTGTATTTAAAATGTGTTAAACCAGTATAAATGTGCTTAGTTAAACTTGTGCTTTTGCAACGTTCAGTATGTCCAGACATACAGGGTGCATGCCCTGTGGGAAAACTTTATTTCAATTTATATGCATTTGTTTAATCCGAACAAAGAAATTTAAAATCAAACTCAGAGTCGCAAAAAAACACTCGCGATCTCCGCGGCTCCCCACCCGATCCTTAGGCAAATAAGCAGGGAGAAACTCCTCAAAAACCCTCCGCGTTTTTTCTCCAAAACCCCTAGAAATAACCTCTAGGGAACCCCCGTATACCCAAAACCTTATATTCGATAACAGGGCAAATCCTGAAAAAATCCTTAGTCTTTTTTCTTCAAAAAACAGCCCTATCATTAGCTCCGTGTCTAAGTTCTTACTCGCAATCCTTAGGCAAATAAGCAGGGAGAAACTCCTCAAAAACCCTCCGCGTTTTTCTCAAAAATACGCAAAACAAAAAACCCCTAGAAATAACCTGTAGGCAACCTCCTATCCCCAAGCCTTATATTCGATAACAGGGGAAAATCCTGAAACCAAATCCTTAGGCATTTTTTCTCAAATTCCGCTCAGAGTCTAAGTTCTCCCTTTGCTCCGATCCGCACCGAACTGCTGCCAGAGAACAGTTTTTCCACTGTTACTCTCGCTGTATCTGATCCTCAATGATTCTGGGTCTTCGTTTGAAAGATTGCGCCCTCCCAGGTGCCCCGCTGCCCTGCCGCCACTCAGACCAATTCACAATAATACCCCTTCGCCAGACCGCTAAAACAATTAGCGGTACTCAGACCAATTCACAATAATACCCCTTAAGCCAGACCGCTAAAACAATTAGCGGTACTCAGCCTGAATCCACTCAGACTGAATCCACTCAGTCTGAATCCACTCAGACCGAATCCACTCAGACCAATTCACAATAATACCCCGGTCTCCAGACCACTAAACAATTAGCGGTACTTTTACCTGTGTGCATATCAATCATACCAGGTAAACCTTACTGCCCCGCTGACAATTACATAACAAAAGGCGGCTCCATTTCGCACCCGCTCACCCAATTGGATACAGGGCGATTTATCTTCTCAGCGATAGGTCTATTCTCTCACCTGCATCAGGATAAATAATCTCACATTTCAAGTTGAATTTAACAGTTTTCCCTCTCAGAAAAAAACAAGTTTTCTCCTTTTTCACAAAACAACATGGCCACCAGACCTACCAACCTCACTGTGGTCTCTCAGACCCCGTAACCAGCTACAGAGCCTCTGCCAAGCCAGTGCAGCTCAAGCGGCTGCATCTCTGTAGGGTCCAGCCTGCATCTGCTATCCCTTTGGAGGAGATTCCCTCTCAACACCGGGGATTTTGGGGCTATGTCTTTCAGCCTCCCGGAGAGCCAAATCTATTTCTACCAGTTAAAAGCAGGTGAAAGTTTTGGCCCGCTGACACCACCAGATTGCTTTTAGCTCGTCTGACTGGGCTGTTTTGACCCTCATCGCGACCCTGAAATCCAGAAGAGCCTGCAGGATACGAGCTCCCAGCAACCCATGAACAAGGGACCAAGAAAGCATGAGCGCCTCGTGTTTTCAAAGGGGCCCATGAGTTTCCACCATTCACCCAACAACACCGGCCTTTAAGCGCCGTGAGAAAAACCGTGACATATGCGCGGTGGGAGACTAAAACACGCCGTTTTGCAGGTGGGTCTGTAAGGCGGTCGTCAGACAGCAGAAAATCCCGGTAAGGATGACTTCGTGCTGGACCTTACGAACACCCACTCGGTGTTTTCAACACATTGCTTGATTCCCACTCAAGACTGGCTGAAGATGGTGGGGAAAAAGAGCGGTAGAATTTTAGAGCTTTTAAGCTAAGTACAAGCACCTCTGAGCTGGTCCTCGTTGGAAATAACCCCGCACTCAAAATAACCCTGCCCCTCCCCTCATCCGGTCCCCCTTACCCGCCTCCTCCTCCCAGTGCTTTAAAAACTGCAACGATCGTCTCCTCCACATCGTCTGTAAACAGCCATGAGTCACCACAGCTCTGGAACTCCCTCTGCTCTAACCCCAGCATCCTTTCGGCCAGCAGCTGCTTCTACTCCAGCCGGGAACCCAGTGATGGATCTTGCTACTCCACCAGCGAGTCCCCATCAGGCCTCATCATCTCCGGCTGCTATGCTTCCAGATTACGCCGCTCCTGCCTCCATCACCTCAAGGCTGGAACTCGCCCAGCCACCCTGCTCTCGGGTGGCAATCACCTGAGCAGACCCGGTAAACAGCCCAGTCTCCGGTGCCTCTCTCTGGGCTTTGGGTGACCCTGTGTGCGGGCTCTTTTCAGAAAACCTGAAGACAATGATCCCACCCGGGGTGAGCAGTGGACAATCTTCATCCCTGGACATCGATGAGGCCGCTACTCTACTCCCCACAGCCGTTTTGAACTTATAAAACTAACTCTCAAGTACCTTGTCATGTCGCTACTCCAGAAACACCGACAAGGCGTGTGTCAAGGATCGCGAGTCTCCCACCCCTCACAGAGGCGCCATTCTTGTCTTTTCCGCTGGAAAGATATTACTTTTCAAGTACTATGATGAACTCTGTAAAAGATTATGGAGCGGACATTTCACCAACACATTATTACAAATTTTACGGTTAGAAGGCTTTTCACCACCACCGAGCAAGTCAGAGGTGTGGCCCAGGCGTATCTCTTTGAACTGAGAGGCGCCCAGCGATATAGAGGCACTCTGCAAGAAATCGATGCCAGTGTCACTGAAGTTACCCGCACTATAATTGATCAAGTGTTAGATGACAATTACTCACTGTGGCTCTCTTAGTATTTGTTTTCTTCTCTTTCCTATTATTTTCTTACTGTTAAGTTTTTGTTTGTTTGTTTTACTCGTTTCAGATGTAATGTTTTTTTTTTTTTTTTTTTTTCATTACATCAAATAAATTGTTTTTGGAAAACGTTGTATCAAATAAAACTTTCTTGGAAAAAGCATTGCAAGAATCAAACTCATTATTTGTTTTACTCGTTCAAATGTAATGTTTTTCATTACATAAAATAAATTGTTTTGGAAAAACCTTTACATGAAATAAAACTTTCTTGGAAAATCATTGCAAGAATCAAACTCGTTATTTTGTTTTTACTAGAATCAAAGTGCAATGTTTTAATGACAACAAATAAAATATTTTCATGAACTTGTTACATGAGATAAGTAACTGCTCGATCGTGAAATAAAACCATAGTTAAACATAACTTCAAAGAACACACATGGCAGAGCAGATTCTATTGAAGCAGCATATTATGAGCCATCTCACCCGGTAGTTTTGCGGTGCAAAAATTGATTAAAAGCGTGCAGGATGAAACTGGTACAAAGATTAGCATAAACAGCTCAAAACTTCCTCGCATGAACAGGATCGTACACCTTACACCGAGCACTTGCGCCTGCGCTTTCCGAGAAACCGTGTGTTTGTCCCCAGACCTCTAAATCAATTTCAAGCAGACCTTTGTGATATGAGGCGCTAGCTGAGCATAACGATGGATATCAATATTTACTTACAGTTATAGATGTTTTCTCTAAAAAAGCCTATGCAAGAGTGTTGAAAAACAAAACAGGAGTTCAGGTCACTAAGGCTTTTGAGGCTGTCTTAAAAGACAGCCAAATTCCTCAAAAGCTACAGACAGATAGTGGTAAGAATTTTTTAATTCCAGTTTTCAATCTTTAATGAAAAAGCATGGTATAAATCATTTTGCTACAGGGAGGCGATCTAAAAGCCTCAGTCTGTGAAAGGTTTAATAGAACTCTTAAAAAGTAAAATGTATAGATATTTCACTGCTCAAAATACCCGTAGATATATCGATGTGTTACAAGATTTATTACAAAGCTATAACACTAGTTATCATCGTTCCATAAAAATATTTGAATCAAGTAAAATCAGACAATGTAGCATTAGTATTTCAAAACCTATATGGCACTTCGTCTCGTTGTGAAAAAAGCCCATGAAATTTAAAAGGGAGATCTTGTCAGGCTCTCTAAAGTTAGAGGTGTCTTTGATAAGCGTTATGAGCAAACATTCTGGCGGTATTCTACGATTGATCAATGCATACCTAGAGACCCTCCTGTTTATAAAATCAAAAGATTACGATGGGGAAGAAATTATAGGTAGTTTTTTATGAGCATGAGTTGCAGAAAATCGCTCTTTGCAAGGATAAGCTTTATCACATAGACAAAATTCTCTCAAAAGCGTAAACAGAGGGACAGCTTTGTTCCTGGTGAAATGGAGGAATTGGCCTGAAAAGTTTAATAGTTGGATTAAAGCCAGTGAGCTTAAAAACCTGACATAACAAACTCCGCACCTCACTCTCATCTTGGTAACCTTAGTAGCGGTTTCAGCATGAGTCTCAGGCGCAGGGTTTTTACGTCACACTACCATCAAGCATAAGTCTGAATGTTTTTAAAAATAACACAAGTAGCTCCTTTCGTGTGGTTGGCTCACCATCTCAACCTCGATGGGGCCTGGGAGGTGGCTCTCACTGAAATTTCATATCCCTATACATGGCTTAATATTCCGAATGATAAGGCTTATTTTGAATTCAGGAAAAAGAGTGGCTGAGCAGCGGCCTGATGGCGTGGTTAAGACAAAAATACGGCGCGGGGTTTCTGAGGATGCAAACACGCTGAGAGCAGAAATCGAAGCATGCCTTAGGCGTGTCGACTCGGATATATATCTAAAATACCACCCATTGTTAAAAGTTTGAATTCACCGCTGGGGGCATATATCAACTCAGGTTTTCCTCCTCTGGCATATATGCTTGGTGTACCTGCAGGTGTCTGGCAGCGGTTTGGCGCCAAATTTGCCCCATATCCTGCAGATATAAAAGCGGGATGTTATCATCTATTCTGTTATTCAGATATAGCAGCCTTGCAGCTGGTAGGTGATAGCTATCACCATTCTGTTATTAGATCAGATAGCAGCCTTGCAGCTGGTAGGTGATAGCTATCACCTACCAGCTGCAAGGCTGCTATATCTGAATAACAGAATAGATGATAACATCCCGCTTTTATATCTGCAGGATATGGGGCAAATTTGCGCTCAAACCGCTGCCAGACACCTGCAGGTACACCAAGCATATATGCCAGAGGAGGAAAACCCTGAGTTGATATATGCCCCAGCGGTGAATTCAAACTTTTAACAATGGGGTGGTATTTTAGATATATATCCGAGTCGACACGCCTAAGGCATGCTTCGATTTCTGCTCTCAGCGTGTTTGCATCCTCGTAAAACCCCGCGCCGTATTTTTGTCTTAACCACGCCATCAGGCCGCTGCTCAGCGCCACTCTTTTCCTGAATTCAAAATAAGCCTTATCATTCGGAATATTAAGCCATGTATAGGGATATGAAATTTCAGTGAGAGCCACCTCCCAGGCCCCATCGAGGTTGAGATGGTGAGCCAAATCCACACGAAAGGAGCTACTTGTGTTATTTTTAAAAACATTCAGACTTGCGTTTGATGGTAGTGTGACGTAAAAACCCTGCGCCCTGAGACTCATGCTGAAACCGTTACCAAGGTTACCAAGATGAGAGTGAGGTGCGGAGTTTGTTATGTCAGGTTTTTAAGCTCACTGGCTTTAATCCAACTATTAAACTTTTCAGGCCAATTCCTCCATTTCACCAGGAAATAAAGCTGTCCCCTCTGTTTACGTTTTGAGAGAATTTTGTCTATGTGATAAAGCTTATCCTTGCAAAGAGCGATTTTCTGCAACTCATGCTCATAAAAACTACCTATAATTTCTTCCCCATCGTAATCTTTGATTTTATAAACAGGAGGGTCTCTAGGTATGCATTGATCAATCAGAAATACCTCGCTTGAATGTTTGCTCATAACGCTTATCAAAGACACCTCTAACTTTAGAGAGCCTGACAAGATCTCCCTTTTAAATTTCATGGGCTTTTTTTCACAACGAGACGAAGTGCCATATAGGTTTTGAAATACTAATGCTACATTGTCTGATTTTACTTGATTCGGGGCCATTTTTATGGAACGATGATAACTAGTGTTATAGCTTTGTAATAAATCTTGTAACACATCGATATATCTACGGGTATTTTGAGCAGTGAAATATCTATACATTTTACTTTTTAAGAGTTCTATTAAACCTTTCACAGACTGAGGCTTTTAGATCGCCCCCTGTAGCAAAATGATTTATACCATGCTTTTTCATTAAAGATTGAAAACTGGAATTAAAAAATTCCTTACCACTATCTGTCTGTAGCTTTTGAGGAATTTGGCTGTCTTTTAAGACAGCCTCAAAAGCCTTAGTGACCTGAACTCCTGTTTTGTTTTTCAACACTCTTGCATAGGCTTTTTAGAGAAAACATCTATAACTGTAAGTAAATATTGATATCCATCGTTATGCTCAGCTAGCTCTCATATCACAAAGGTCTGCTTGAAATTGATTTAGAGGTCTGGGGACAAACACACGGTTTCTCGGAAAGCGCAGGCGCAAGTGCTCGGTGTAAGGTGTACGCATCCTGTTCTGCGAGGAAGTTTTGAGCTGTTTGCTGCTAATCTTTGTACCAGTTTCATCCTGCACGCTTTTAATCAATTTTGCACTCCGCAAAAACTACCGGGTGAGATGGCTCATAATATGCGCGTTTCAATAGAATCTGCTCTGCCATGTGTGTTCTTTGAAGTTATGTTTAACTATGGTTTTATTTCACGATCGAGCAGTTACTTATCTCATGTAACAAGTTCATGAAAAATATTTTATTTGTTGTCATTAAAACATTGCACTTTGATTCTAGTAAAAACAAAAATAACGAGTTTGATTCTTGCAATGATTTTCCAAGAAAGTTTTATTTCATGTAAAGGTTTTTCCAAAAACAATTTATTTTATGTAATGAAAAAACATTACATTTGAACGAGTAAAAACAAATAATGAGTTTGATTCTTGCAATGCTTTTCCAAGAAAGTTTTATTTGATACAACGTTTTTCCAAAAACAATTTATTTGATGTAATGAAAAAACAAAAAACAAAAAAAAAAACATTACATCTGAAACGAGTAAAAACAAACAAACAAAAACTTAACAGTAAGAAAAATAATAGGAAAGAGAAGAAAAACAAATACTAAGAGAGCCACAGTGAGTAATTGTCATCTAACACTTGATCAATTATAGTGCGGGTAACTTCAGTGACACTGGCATCGATTTCTTGCAGAGTGCCCTCTATATCGCGGGCGTCTCTCAGTTCAAAGAGATACGCCTGGGCCACACCTCTGACTTGCTCGGGTGGTGGTGAAAAGCCTTCTAACCGTAAAATTTGTAATAATGTGTTGGTGAAATGTCCGTTCCATAATCTTTTACAGAGTTCATCATAGTACTTGAAAAAGTAATATCTTTCCAGCGGGAAAAGACAAGAATGGCGTCTCTGTGAGGGGTGGGAGACTGCGCATCCTTGACACACGTCTTGTCGGTGTTTCTGGAGTAGCGACATGACAAGGTACTTGAGAGTTAGTTTTATAAGTTCAAAACGGCTGTGGGGAGTAGAGTAGCGGCCTCATCGATGTCCAGGGATGAAGATTGTCCACTGCTCACCCCGGGTGGGGATCATTGTCTTCAGGCTTTCTGAAAAGAGCCCGCACACAGGGTCACCCAAAGCCCAGAGAGAGGCACCGAGACTGGGCTGTTTACCGGGTCTGCTCAGGTGATTGCCACCCGAGAGCAGGGTGGCTGGGCGAGTTCCAGCCTTGAGGTGATGGAGGCAGGAGCGGCGAATCTGGAAGCATAGCAGCCGGAGATGATGAGGCCTGATGGGGACTCGCTGGTGGAGTAGCAAGATCCATCACTGGGTTCCCGGCTGGAGTAGAAGCAGCTGCTGGCCGAAAGGATGCTGGGGTTAGAGCAGAGGGAGTTCCAGAGCTGTGGTGACTCATGGCTGTTTACAGACGATGTGGAGGAGACGATCGTTGCAGTTTTTAAAGCACTGGGGAGGAGGAGGCGGGTAAGGGGGACCGGATGAGGGGAGGGGCAGGGTTATTTTGAGTGCGGGGGGTTATTTCCAACGAGGACCAGCTCAGAGGTGCTTGTACTTAGCTTAAAAAGCTCTAAAATTCTACCGTTCTTTTCCCCCACCATCTTCAGCCAGTCTTGAGTGGGAATCCGAAGCAATGTGTTGAAAACACCGGAGTGGGTGTTCGTAAGGTCCAGCACGAAGTCATCCTTACCGGGATTTTCTGCTGTCTGACGACTCGCCTTACAGACCCACCTGCAAAACGGCGTGCTCTTAGTCTCCCACTGCGCATATGTCACGGTTTTTCTCACGGCGTTTAAAGGCCGGTGTTGTTGGGTGAATGGTGGAAACTCATGGGCCCCTTTGAAAACACGAGGCGCTCTGCGT
This sequence comes from Oreochromis aureus, assembly GCF_013358895.1. Lineage (NCBI taxonomy): Eukaryota > Metazoa > Chordata > Actinopteri > Cichliformes > Cichlidae > Oreochromis > Oreochromis aureus. Next base: position 97,333,828 of record NC_052944.1, on the reverse strand, counting down.
TTCTTGGTCCCTTGTTCGCGGTTGCTGGGAGCTCGATCCTGCAGGCTCTTCTGGATTTCAGGGGTCGCGATGAGGGTCAAAACAGCCCAGTCAGACGAGCTAAAAGCAATCCGTGGTGTCAGCGGGCCAAAACTTTCACCTGCTTTTAACTGGTAGAAATAGATTTGGCTCTCCGGGAGGCTGAAAGCATAGCCCCAAAATCCCCCGGTGTTGAGAGGGAATCTCTCCTCCAAAGGGATAGCAGATGCAGGCTGGACCCTACAGAGATGCAGCCGTTTGAGCTGCACTGGCTTGGCAGAGGCTCTGTAGCTGGTTACGGGGGTCTGAGAGACCACAGTGAGGTTGGTAGGTCTGGTGGCCATGTTGTTTTGTGAAAAAAGGAGAAAACTTGTTTTTTCTGAGAGGGAAAAACTGTTAAATTCAACTTGAAATGTGAGATTATTTATCCTGATGCAGGTGAGAGAATAGACCTATCGCTGAGAAGATAAATCGGCCCTGTATCCAATTGGGTGAGCGGGGTGCGAAATGGAGCCGCCCCTTTTTGTTATGTAATTGTCAGCGGGGCAGTAAGGTTTACCTGGTATGATTGATATGCACACAGGTAAAAGTACCGCTAATTGTTTAGTGGTCTGGAGACCGGGGGTATTATTGTGAATTGGTCTGAGTGGATTCGGTCTGAGTGGATTCAGACTGAGTGGATTCAGTCTGAGTGGATTCAGGCTGAGTACCGCTAATTGTTTTAGCGGTCTGGCGAAGGGGGTATTATTGTGAATTGGTCTGAGTACCGCTAATTGTTTTAGCGGTCTGGCGAAGGGGTATTATTGTGAATTGGTCTGAGTGGCGGCAGGGCAGCGGGGCACCTGGGAGGGCGCAATCTTTCAAACGAAGACCCAGAATCATTGAGGATCAGATACAGCGAGAGTAACAGTGGAAAAACTGTTCTCTGGCAGCAGTTCGGTGCGGATCGGAGCAAAGGGAGAACTTAGACTCTGAGCGGAATTTGAGAAAAAATGCCTAAGGATTTGGTTTCAGGATTTTCCCCTGTTATCGAATATAAGGCTTGGGGATAGGAGGTTGCCTACAGGTTATTTCTAGGGGTTTTTGTTTTGCGTATTTTTGAGAAAACGCGGAGGGTTTTTGAGGAGTTTCTCCTGCTTATTTGCCTAAGGATTGCAGTAAGAACTTAGACACGGAGCTAATGATAGGGCTGTTTTTTGAAGAAAAAGACTAAGGATTTTTTCAGGATTTGCCCTGTTATCGAATATAAGGTTTTGGGTATACGGGGTTCCCTAGAGGTTATTTCTAGGGTTTTGGAGAAAAACGCGGAGGGTTTTTGAGGAGTTTCTCCTGCTTATTTGCCTAAGGATCGGTGGGGAGCCGCGGAGATCGCGAGTGTTTTTTTTTGCGACTCTGAGTTTGATTTTAAATTTCTTTGTTCGGATTAAACAAATGCATATAAATTGAAATAAAGTTTTCCCACAGGGCATGCACCCTGTATGTCTGGCCATACTGAACGTTACAAAAGCACAAGTTTAACTAAGCATATTTATACTGGTTTAACACATTTTAAATACACAAACACGGAGTCCCCACAGAAGCACGGCCCCGAGTCAGGCGCGCACGCACGAGCGCCTAGACACACAGGCGCTGGGTGCGCGCGACTGCGCACTCATGCGCTGTCATGCGCTGACCCACCACCAGATGGCGTTTCTTTAGGGAAAAAAGGAAAAAGTTTTTAGTGGATTAAAAAAATAAAAGAATGCTATTTGATATAAAAACTTTCTAAAATAATCAATTAGTTCTTATTTTTGGGGGAAGAAAAGCAATGAACTAGCATATTTTGGATGAATATCATATTTTTATGAAAATCATAATTTTTATGAATATCATAATTTAATTATTATCATAATTTAATTATTATCATAATTTAATTACTTCCTGAGCTCATGAATAATTCATTAGAATTTAACACTCAAAAAGCTCATGAATATTTTGACATAAGGGGTTTAATATCCCTCCTTAGGGTCAATGGTATCAAACGCTGCACTTTGGTCTAGCAGGAAAGATTTCAACATTTCAATATGAATGAAGGCTGAAAACTGATAAGATTAATGTCTGATGATCTTTTCTGTGTTTCTTCATGTTTGTAACAGTGAACATATTAAAGGATGATTTAAGGTTGAATGGGACTTTAGGTTCACTGGAACATGTCTGTGAAGGTTCTCAGTCATCCAGGTCATCGTAGTCAAAGGAGTTTGCAAAGAAAAGCGTCTGGACTTCTTTGAGTTGCTTGAAGACGTTTCACCTCTCATCCGAGAAGCTTCTTCAGTTCTAAGGTCAAATGGCCGAGAGTCCCAGATTTAAACCCAGTGGGAGTATCCCCCCAAGGAGGGACAAAGGACCCCCTGGTGATCCTCTAATCACATGCGCCAAGGTGTGAAAGTGGGTGTGGGTCCTAATCCGCCAGGGTTTCAGGTGAGCTCATTGTGAAACCTGGCCCCACCCTATCATGTGATTTCCTGAGGTCAGATGGCCCAGGATGTGAGTGGGCGTTAAGGCGTCTGGGGAGGGAACTCAAAACTGGATTATAGATGGCAGACAGTTGGTGTCGTAAACCACCGCCTCTGTTCAAAGATGGTCGCTCACAGTGGACATAGATGGCCTCTTTCACTCCTCTTTCAAACCATCTGTCCTCTCTGTCCAATATGTGAACATTGGCATCCTCGAAAGAGTGACCTTTATCCTTAAGATGCAGATGGACTGCTGAGTCTTGTCCTGTGGAGGTGGCTCTTCTATGTTGTGCCATGCGCTTGTGAAGTGGCTGTTTGGTCTCTCCGATGTAGAGGTCTGGGCATTCCTCGCTGCACTGTACAGCATACACCACGTTGTTCAGTCTGTGTTTTGGAGTTTTGTCTTTCGGGTGAACCAGTTTGTGTCTGAGTGTGTTGCTGGGTCTGAAGTACACTGGGATGTCGTGCTTGGAGAAAACTCTCCTGAGTTTCTCTGATACACCGGCTACATAGGGGATGACAACGTTGTTGCGTCTGTCTTTCTTATCCTCCCTCGCTGGTGTCTGATCTTCTTTTCTGAAAAAAATCTTCAGCTGGTAGTACAAAGCACAGTGACAACATGTGTATTAGATACCCTCACTCCAAAAACATAAAATATAAAAAAGTTATGGGGGTTGTTACAGAGAAAAAAAAGTCAGCCAATTTTTTCATCAGAAAAGTGGAATTTTAGTAAAAAAAAAAAAAAAAAAAAGCTTTGTCAGGTCGTCTGTTATCCCCACTATTGTCTTAGTCATTGTTATAGTCTTAGTCATAAAGCTTCATAGTGTTTGTTTCTTAGTGTTTTTTTAGTTTACTTAGGGTTCCATGTTTAACTCCTGCCATCATCCAAATAAAGGATCGCTTTTTGTTTAGACCTGCAACTCCTGGTCCACATCTGCTTTTGGGTCCTGTTTCAAGAAACACACCGGCGTACCCCGCCGTGACAATTACAGACAAAGTGGATGTTTAAAGGCTTTGGACGCGCACTTGAAATGCAGTAAGTCTCATTATCAGCTGAAAATATTAAAGCCATAAAATGACTTTTGAGAGCAGTTAAAAACTATTGAACAACAGCAATGTTGAGCCTGTTCCAAAATTTGAATGTACATGTGTTGAAGGTGTGGGTCTTGTTGAATCTTAAACATTTTTTTCTTTAATCTGCAGATGAGCAAAAACAAAACTTGTAATTTTTGTCTACTTGAATATCGACCAAATCGAACAGTTGATTATTGGCAAGGGTGAATTTATGTGTTTTGGGAGTTCTGTGGACAGTTCTTCAAGGACCTTACATACATAAATCTGACAGTACAGGATCTGAGGAGGTTCGGCAGGTTCTGAGGTAACTGTTTACAAGATGTTGTATCCTATCAAAAAGTTCTTTGCAGTTTTACATTGATAAACATTATCCTTAACATATTTGTCCCACATAAAGTACTATGGCCATTACACTGTCATTTATAATTGTTTAAATAACTCGTCTCTTAAGTCATTCCATCACACAGAAAATTAAAAAAACACATGATTCACTTTTATATCACAAAATGTTAGAAATATAAGTCGTTCATAACAACATGAAAGGTTGGGAGTTTAAAATGCAAACCAATGGAAGCAGAAGTAGAAGACTAATGTCACAGAGCACACGGTGTCTATTATTGTGTAGACATTTATAAATGAGAGCTTAATAAAGACGCGGCACTTAGCGTTGTGAAACTAAGGATACTGTGCCTGGCTGAGCATAATCAGAATATCTTTATTGTCATTGTAACAGGTACAATGAAATTAGAAGTGGTCTTTGATGAGTGCATCATACATAAACATATAAAAATATAAACAAAAATGATAACATTTAATAAAATCAATAAATAAAATACTTAAAGTGCTAATAAGAAAAATAGCCATTTAGACTAATCTTACTGTATGAACAAACATTCCCACACATGTAACTCAGTCGGTGCATAGATCATTTCAAGAGTGGCGTGATGGCCATTTTTAGTAGCAGCATTCCGACATGTTATTGCAGTTAGGTAAAGGCTGCGAGTCTATTAGTTCTTACACTGATTGCTCTGTACCATCTTCCCAAGGGCGACAGTTCAAACAGGGAGAGGCCAGAGTGTGAGGTATCTTTTATAATATTCTGAGCTTTTCTAAGACAGCGGGTATTGTGTAGATCTTCCAGCGTGGGGAGAAGGTAGCCAGTGATCTTTTGGGCAGTGTTAATGATCCCTTGGAGTGCTTTCCTTTGAGTCACTGTGCAGCTGGTTAATAAGATGCATATGCAATAGGTTAGTTCACTCTCAATGGTGGCTCTGTAGAAGGACACCAGCAGTCTCTATGTGATGTTATTCCTCCTGAGAATTCTCATTAAGTACAGTCTCTGTTGGGCCTGTTTCAGCAGATCGGAGGTGTTCGCACTCCAGGAAAGGTTCTTCCCCATGTTGGCTTCCAGGAAGCAAAAGTCTGCCACCCTCTCTGTGTTTTTCCTTCTATTATGAGTTCTTTGGTCTTTGAAGTATTATGGAGGAGGTTATACGATTTCTGCTTACAACTTGGAATCTCAGTTTTAAATGAAATTCAAAATTTTAGGTTTTTTTTTGTAAGTATGGCTAATGTATAATTTGATTTCTAAGGTGTACACACACACACACACACACACACACACACACACACACACACACACACACAGAAGAAAAAGTGGGCATAGTTTAATATGGATCATAAAAATGCAATCATTAATCTTTCAACTTTCTCTTTCTGCTCTGACTTTGGAATCTTCACACTGTTTTGTTTGTTTATTGAGCCGTACTTTGGGAATCTGTGGTGGTGGAAAGAAAAGGGTAAGGTGTGAAAGCCTAAACCATTAAACACAAAACTTCAAAAATCTAAAGAGTGTGAGGCTGTTAGCGACAAATTTATCTACAATGTATCAGTAAACAGTGACTTGCACTTCTGGTTAATGTGTAATAAACCAACTGGTGGGAGTAATGGATTTTACATTTTAGGGTAACGCTCAAGTAAATGACCACAGACTCTAAGAATAGCTGGTTTTAAGAGGTTTTACTTGCAGCAAGGACTGAACCATAAAACTTCTCTGCCTCCTTTATAGTCTCTTCAAATTATTCTTTCAAATGTGTTGGAATATTATGAGGTGCTGTAAGGGACATTATTACTGAAATATTCTCACACACTCCACTGAAACACTTTCACACACAGTACTGAAATGTCATCTCTCACATACACTACTAAATGTTCTGACACACACTACTGAAAACCAAGGCATTTCAGCTGAACAGGAAGTTGTTTCCCGACAAGAAATCTCAATAATACACATATTACGGTACGAGTGCCGACTGGCTTAGAGACATGAGTCTTCTGGATGCTGGCATTTTTCTCTATTTTATTTTTACTTCTCAATCCAGTTTTGAAGAGTTTTGAAATATTAGCTATATATACATACCGTGCATTTCAGTAGTGAGAGCGTTTCAGAAGTGTGTGTGTGTGTCTCTGTGTGTGTGTGTGTGTGTGTGTGTGTGTGTGTGTGAGAGAGAGAATGTTTCAGTAGTGTGTGGGAGAGTAGTTCAGTAATAATGTCCCTTATGACATCTCATACATGTGCAGTGGGATTAGCCCTCAACTCAGCTGTGACCTGCTTTCAATTAGTTACAGGGTCAGTTCCCTTTTCATCAGAATTATCTGCTCTCATGCAGACATGAGTTGAGCAATGGTTTAACAAAATTTCACTGCAAACTTTAAAAGGAAGCAAGATTTAAATAAAACATAGTAGTGTTGGATGTAAGTGAAGGAAATACTAGTATTAGGTGTCTATATAACAAATCTCCTTCAACGTTCACAATGACCAAAGTGGATGACTACAGGCATTTATCTCAGTCAGCTGACTGTGTTCAGGGAAAAAGCAGCTAAATACACTGAGATTGCTCCACATTGTTAGTGAGTTAACTCTGGATGTCTGTGGGTTTGTCAAACTTGGAGCGAACAAACGCAGCAAAACAGTAAAAGATACAGACACTGCAAGTCTGGTTTATTTCATGAATACAATGAAACATTTTACAGTCCACAGAGCAAAGTAGCATACATGATAATGGATACTACAACATAACATGGGCTGTGAGAAGTAAAACTCACCGTCTTACAAGTTGTTATATTCTTTAAACATAACAAAACCTGATATTAAAGTTTAGTGTTCTAAGTCATCTATAAAAACATGAGTCAACACTTTCTCTCAGCATCATTACTGAAGTGACACTTTAACGATGCTTCACATCACAATCTTTATGAAGAAAAAACATGTTCCCTCGATGTCTGTGGTGTCACTTGTCATTAAAAAAGGCCTTCAAGCTTCCTCTTCAATTACCATTGATCATTAACAGGGACCACAAAAGATTTGTCACATTACCCCCATAAACAACATGTTTTATAGAAATCATTGTGACACAAGGATTTAGATTCTTGTTTCACAATGTGCATGAACTCAAAATCTTTTCAGTTTCATTTCTATAAAGTATCAAGAATAAGACATTTATTCCAGTGTATGAGCTATACTTTCTGTAAAAAGGCTGACTGGAAATGCATTCATAAATTACACAATTACAATATGTTGTTTGAAAATACATGAAGGTGGACAAAAAGTAATTTTGTCGAGAGTGATGGTATTAAATCCAGCAAAGAGTGAAAATGCAATAGCTGTTGTAACGCTTTGTGTTAATGATCTCTCTCTCTCTCTCGATATCTCTCTCTCACTCTTTCTGTGTGTGTGTTTGTGTGTGTGCATGCTCGCAGAGGGAGATCATTTCCCACGTAATAAACCTTAAAGTCAGTACAAACTCAGGACTTCCTGAGCTGTTGGTGAACATAAAAGTACATGAACATTCACATAAAATTCATTACAAATTTGCTTCAATTAAGATGTGTCTTTAAATCTACAATACTTTTCTTGTTCAAATAGTAAAGAAGAAAATAGGGAACTCAACAACAATAGTTTAATGACACTTTCTCAAATAAAGAGGATTTCATCATCTGCAGTTCATGAAAGTAAGGTGCCATATTAAAAACAAATCAATAGATCCACATATCCATAATATGTGGATTTTTAGAGGTAGGGGTATACTTCATGTACTACAGGCTTGGCCAACTCCAGGCCTCGAGGGCCGGTGTCCTGCAGGTTTTAGATCTCACCCTGGGTCAACACACCTGAATCAAATGATTAGTTCATTACCAGGCATCTAGAGAACTGCAAGACATGTTGAGGAGGTAATTTAAGCATTTAAATCAGCTGTGTTGGATCAAGGACACATCTAAAACCTGGAGTACACCGGCCCTCAAGGCCTGGAGTTGGACACCACTGATGTACTAATTAACATACAGTTAAAAGGCCTGCACTGTCGGGAGACCTGGGTCATCGACCCCAGAGTTTTGAGTTTTCATTATTATTGAACTTTGATTTTGCCATTATTTATTGTATCTAGTCTTTTCTTTGTTAGAGTTCTGCCTGATTTGTCCCAGCTGTGTTTCCCTCCTGTCTCTCATTCACTGATCGCTCCCTCTATGTATTTAAGCCCTGTGATTTCCTCTGTCTGTGTGTTGATCTACCGTCATCCTATGCTGTGTGTTCTGGTGGGCTACGTAAGTTTATTTTGAATTTTCAGTTTTGTTGCTTTTTGAGTCAGCATTAAAGCTGTTTTGGAGTGCACCTTTGCTTCTCAGTGACTGATCCCAGGGGCACAGCAAAACTTGTAAGCCCTAGTTTGGGTCTTCACGACTCCCAGAGAATTTGTAGAAAGGGCTCCAACACGAAACTCAAATCAAACAGTACAGTTGGAATTGTCCACAACCACACTCAGTCTCACAAATAAACAAAACCAAAACTTGCACCAGCCATACTGTTCATAGGGAAAACTGAATACTTGTGCATGCTCTCATTTCACAAGTTAGTTTGCACTTTCCCAGAAAGAAAGCTGGACAACACATTTAAAATCTGTGAAAATGCTGATTTAAGAAAAAAGGTCCATACTATGTTTCACCAAGTCAAAAACAAATCCTACAAAGCTGCTTCTAACACAAACATTTACCTTTCAGATCAGTGCCTAAACAAGCAGCATTAAATAATTTGATCTGTAAAACATCTGTAAAAGTAATTCCTGTTGTATAAATTTGCACTGAAAACCAAAATACACACTGCTGTTGATAAGCAGAATTAAATAATATATCACACATCTATGTTTAAAGATCGAGGTCAGTACGTTATTGTTTTTTTCTCCAAACATTTTGAAATTTAGACCTCTAAAATACTCAGTTTACACGAACGAGCAAACGTGACAGCTGGGTGGGGTAGTTGAGGGTACATATGAACACACAAAATAAATGTTCTTGATGAGCGGGCTTGAGCTGTCTTTTCCCAGACAGGAAAGCAGTAAAAGCCTGCAAAGCAAAACAGGTGAAATAAACAACCACGAAGGATTCTTAAGGAAAAAATTACTGCTGTTAAAAAAAGTTGCACTGTGTTTTATATGTTGCAAATCTAAACGGGAAGAAAAACATTTAGGTCTCTCACTCCAAAGAATTAGAAATAGTAATACTCTTATGAGGGTTTTTACTTTATTTTACCAAGTTTAAAAACAAATCCAACGACTTTACCTTTTCAGATCAGTGTCTAAAAACACGTAGGTCGTTCTATAAGATTTCTCCACAGATTTAGGATAAAACAACATTTAATAACTGGATCCTACATCTATAAAAGTAATTTCCTTCTGTATAAATCTACTCTGAAAACTGAAATACCACTTTATAAAACAGACAAACCTAATTAAAACACACCCCTCTAGGAGGAGGCAGGTGGGGGGTACGTGAACAAGCAGAGGTATCAGTTCTGGACCTTTCCCAGTTTCTCACCCTTCTCTATGCTTATGCTTTCTATTCATTCCTTGCCTGTGTTCTTTACTGTGGTAAGATCACTTCTGTCTTGGTGGTCTTGCTCTAGTCCTTCTCGCAGCTGGGGTTCTGTTCAGCTGTGGCAGGCAATCGGAGTCTCTCTGCAAAACATCCTCAATAAATCACGTTCATTCATTCTAATGATCTGCCTTATTTAAATGATTCTGATGACTCCACCTGTGGCTCAACAGGTAGTGCAGGTTGTCTGCTGACTTCTCCGACTGGCATGTCAAAGTTTCCTTGCAGAAGAAGCATTGAAAAAAACAATGTTGATTAACAAGTTGCACAGTTTTTTTTAATTGATTCAACTTCTTCAAAACAAAAATCTTGGGCAACCAGCAAGCTGAGTGTTGCATTTAGTCGGCACACAGTGACAAACATTAAGTAAACAACCCTCTGCGAGCAAGCACTTAACTGAATAATTCTCTTAAGTTAGTTAAGAGTTAATTAATGGCCTGTCGCAGCAGCACTGCTTTACTTCTCTTCATAGTGTTTAATGTCTCTTAATGTTTCTGTTTGAGCTCCAGTTGGCACGGCTCTCTCTTCTTCTATTCAAAATATGAGCTCACATACTTCCAGTCACACTCATTTTCTCTAGTTAACTTGACATTATATTACAGTTTGGTAATAACTGTACATAAGAATGTATTAAAAAAAACCACTTTGGTTTACACACACAAAAAATCACTTTAACAACAGACAGGTTCTGATAAACTGAGGGCAGTGAACATTTTTGAATCCTAAACATAAGACAGCAAACAATAAAAAAAAACCCCACAGTCAACAGCAAAACTGTGCAGTGATGAAAGCCGGAGGTCCATACAGACTGATGTGTCTCCATTCCTTTACATATTCCATATTTTATTCGGGTCACTGATTTTTAATTACTAATTAATGTTTGAGAACACCACTCAAACTGGCCAATCAGGCTTTTGTGACATCATGTGACTCTCTGTGACTCATGAACAAAGAATGTAGAACCGTTAAACCTTTAACTGAAACCTGAGAAACGGTGAATCCACTGATGAGCGACACAGAGTGGGTGTGTAAAGCATGAGATGAGTCAGTTACTGATGAGGGTTAAGTATGTTTGATATGTATGAAATTTGCCTTTATGGTTTATACTAAAGAAAAAACTGTACTAAGTCAGGGTTTCACCTGTGAAAGAGTCGACTTTAACCCCAAACTTTATTAAACTAACCTAAATCTAGCAGAGTAGTTCTGCTGATTGAACCAAACTAACTGAAACACATTAAAATAATAAGCTGAGTCTGACTTTGATGCCCACAGTCTCTCTATGACAGTCTGATCACCTTCAGTCAAACACTAAGAGTGTTACTGGAAACACTTTAGTTCTCCAAGTCCAACCTTTCTGGGCTGCCTTAAATGTGCCCTCAGTTCTCTGGATGTTCAGAGCTCAGAGTGTAGAGAGGATCAAACATCTCAGACCCTCAAACATCTGATTCCTCCAACAGGACAGCAACTTCAACTGATCCAGGGACTGTCTGCTCCTCCATCATCCTCTAATACAGGAATAATAATACAATGGATCTGAAGGTCAAAGTGATAATAATCAAGTTTCAAACTCTGTTTATAATTCTACTGTCTTTGTTTCTAATGGAACATTTACTTTATTAAACAATGAAATAGTGACATGTTCTACATCCACATCAATCACAATCATAGAAAATGTCAAATAAATGTGCTTGTGTTGTGTCCATGATGATGTTAACAAACAAACTGTGACAGAGCCTCAGACGTGATGAAGAAGCTGAATCAGCAGAAAGAGCAGAGCAGGAAGCAGCATCATCCACACAGGTGTGTCTCAGGTGAGTCCTGCTCCCACACTAAACACATCCACATCATATTAGCATGTGCTAACATGTGCTTCTGCTTTATTTCAGTCTGATATGTTTCCAGTCAATATGTCTGCTGTGTGTCTCTCAGCACTTGCACTAAATCTTGCCGTGTGTCTGTGATACTGCGTGATGCTAACAGACTGTAACGTCAGTGAGTCTGTGAGTATCTCTGTCACCTACAGCTTCCCTGTGGAGCTCATTTCAAATGCTCAGGTTTACACTCAGGAACAGGAAATGCTGCGTCTGCAGTTTGTCTCCTTCAAACTAAAGTGTCTCAGACACGTGCAGCACGTGAGCACAAAGATGTTTTTGGTCACGTGGTGGGCACGAGGAGCTCTCAGTGAGTTTGGAGCTGAAACATCTTTGACTCCCAGAGTTCAACTGTGAAAGTGAAACAAGCAAACGTGGATATTTAGGAGCCTCAGACGGTGTGATGATGATCATGAACCCAGGAAAGAAACAAAGAGAGAAAAGAACAGATTGGAGATCAGAGCTGAACACACACTTTTTTAAAAGCATGCAGGAGCCGTGAGGACGAGCACGGATTCATTCATTCATATCTGCACTGTAATCTGAACTCTCTCTCCTCTCTTTCTAATCTCATGTCTGAAGGTGAGAAGGACACCGTCTCCCTGACAGAAAAGCTTCTCCACCCACACAGCTGAAGAAGAAGAAGATATTTACAGTGTGTACAATGGCATCACTCTTCCACACACAGACAATCACTTGTTGATGCAGCGTGGTCCAGCTGGGAGTAAGGAGGTAGGAAAGCTGAGCCAGTGTTCCCGCTTTAAAGAAGGCACCTTCAGCCAATCACTGACTCCACCCACAACTCAGCATAGTGACAAATACTCAGTACAGGCTAAACAGCACCACCCTCAGGCCAACATGGAGAAAAAACATTCCCACTGAAACAAGACAAATGATGATCTGGGCTCCAAACATTCATATCCAACACATGTAAAGCCTTCAAACGTCATCTGCTAATGTTTCTGTTTATTCTATGATTATTTTAAAATGCGCTCACAGCCACCTGTCGTCCTGCTGAGCTCCACCAAGGGGCCACTTTAAGGACCTGTCAGATAATCTTATTAGTCAATCATTATCTTATCATTTTACAATTCTCTTTAAACTTTCAGCAACAGCCGTTTAACTTCAGTGATCCTCAGAATGTCTTTGATATCCAGGAGTTTTACCCACGTCCAGTGAAAATGACAATCTGGACAAATGAAAAATCCACACTTTTTCTTCTTTGAGTCAGTTCCTGAAGAGGGTCTTATATCTGCCAGACTCCCAGAAACTCAGTGTGTTCAAGAGTGAGCTGACAGTCAGAGTTCCTTCAGTCTCAGCGTGATCCAACCATATTTGTGTGAACAGCATCACAGAGGATTCAGCTGCTTTAAATGGGACAGTGTGAGTAAATAACAGGGACTAGAAAGAGAGAGCAGAGTTCTCCTCAGTAACACCAGGATACCTGACCCCCTCTGAGTCTCGCTTCCCCGCCTCCATCATTTAGTGACGGCCTTCTCTACCATGTAAGTAAGTAAAATTTTATTTATATAGCACATTTCTAGATAAAAGATCACAAAGTGCTTCACAAGGTATAAAACAAAAAAGTTAACAAAATGCAATTCTAAAAAGATGTGTTTTTAGCTGTTTTTTAAAAGTAATCAATGAGTCTGCAGATCTTAAGTTCTGAGGAAGAGAGTTCCACAGTCTGGCGGCCACAGTGGCAAAAGCTCTATCACCCTTGGTTTTCAGCCTAGTATGCTGAATAACAAGTAGGCCCTGATCACAAGACCTCAGGGATCTACTAGGGACATGGGGCTGTAAAAGTTCAATGATCTAGGCAGGTGCTTGTCCTTGTAGAGCTTTCAATGTCAGAACCAGTATCTTAAAATGGACTCTGAATTCAACAGGGAGCCAGTGCAGCTGTATAAGCAACGGTGTCACATGAGAGTACTTAGATGTTTTTCTCAGAAGCCTTGCTGCAGCATTTTGGACAATCTGCAGACGCTCCAGGGAGTTTTTGTTTAGACATGTAAACAGTGAATTACAGTAGTCCAATCGTGATGAAATGAATGCATGAATAACAATCTCCAGTTCAGTATGAGATACTATAGGGCTCAGTTTAGAAATGTTTCTTAAATGATAGAAGCAGGACCGAACCAGAGATTTGACGTGGACATCCAGGGTAAGAGCAGAGTCAAAGGTTACCCCCCTAGGTTCCTGATAGACGATTTCACAAATGTTGAAAGAGGACCAAGAGCATTCATTATGTTAGGTACATGTCTGTCTGGAGCACATACAAGGACTTCAGTCTGCGCTGAGCGCTTTGGTCAGGGCCAAACCTTGTGTAACCATGGCAACTACAACATGACAGCATCCAGAGAGAAACTTGTGAGCCCACGACTACATTAGATGTTTGCTCTGCTGAATCCAGCCAGCCCCTACCTGGCTTTAGTCATATGGGATAAAACTGTAGGGCCAGAGGTGGGAAGTAACAAAGTACAAATACTCTGTTACTGTACTTAAGTAGAATTTACAGGTATCTGTACTTTCTACTCCTTACATGTTCAAACAGGCTGGTTACTTTAGGTTTAACACATTTGAGGGGAGTTATTATTTCATCAGTGCGAGCCTTCAAACATCAAAGTTAAAATTTATTGTGACAAACTCATGATGAATCAAAAGCCAGAGAATAAAAATTGGTCTTTAAACGACTTTTATCCAGTGTATCCAGTGTTGGGGAGGATCTGATATACAAAGGCAATGTATTCCAAAGTTTGGGGGCAGTCACAGCAAATGCCTGGTCTCCTCTGTGTTTTAATCTGGACCTAGGGATAACCAAAAGCATTTGTTCTGCAGACATCAAGGATCTTGGGGGAGAATACCAGAGATCAGCAAGATATGTAGGGGCTAGTCCATGCAACAGCTTAAACACAAGTGTTGAGATCTTAAAGTCAATTCAAAAGCTGACTGGCAGCCAGTGTAGTGATGCAAGTATAGGAGATATATGATTTCGCTTGCGTGTGCCAGTTAGGAGCGGTGCTGCAGCAATTTGAACTAGCTGCAGTCGGTCGATTGATGAAGAGGTGACTCCAGAGTAGAGACTATTACAGAAGTCGAGGCAAGATGTGATGAAGGCATGGATCGATTTCTCAAAATCTCTGAAACAGAGAAACAACTTAACTTTTGTAATAAGGCAAAGATGAAAGAAACTGATTTTGACTACATTATTTACAGTGTTGGGCAAGTTACTTTGAAAAAGTAATAAGTTACAGTTACTAGTTACTTCTTCAAAAAAGTAACTAAGTTAGTAACTGAGTTACAAGATTCTAAAAGTAATTAATTACTTAAAGTAACTATTGTGTTACTTTAAAAAATGTTTAACCCTCTGGGGTCCAAGTGGTGTCCACAATTGGCCATTTTTAACTACTTTTGATTTTCCCTCTACATGTTACCTTTAAAAACTATTTACTTTGCCTTGTTTAATATCATCATTTTCAGCACAACCTCACGTGTCTGAATTTACAGTTGTGTTTTCATTTTGACATACTGTATTAACACAATTGATCTAAAATCAGACAAAAAAATATAAAATCCAAGTAGAAGAAGTTAAATTTTTTACTGTAACAACCACAAACATGTTTATTGAATCACATTTCATAAATTTAATTCAAATATAAATTGTCAATTTTAAAATCCTGTGCACAAGTTTTGCAAGTTATTTGCAGCCATTTACCTTTTACCCATTTTTTTAATAAACATTTCAAACTATTTACAGAACAATCAGCTGTTCTTCAATAAAATGCCACACAAATTATTTGTGCCACTCCAAAAATTTCTGTCCATTATAAAGGAGAACATCACAGCCTGATACCTGCAGGTATGACAGCAGCAGGTGTGTCTCTCCTGTTTCTACCTGGAGACAGCAGCTCCTCATTGTTCTGATACAAGACACAAAACTATCCACAACACTACACACTAACTACACAAGACAACACATTAACTACACACTCCAAACACGCTAAACGTCACAAATCTCACATCTCAAAACTCTCTCTCTCTCTCTTTTTCTGCTGTCTTTCTTTCTCTCTTGCTGTCACTCCTAAAACGTCCCCCTCTTCCTAAACAACCATATCATTTGTGTTGCTGTATCATTTTTTTGATGACGTGTACTCAAAGACCGCTAAGACCGGAAATACGAGGTTTGTAGGCTTGTGAAATGGGACGGTCTAGCCTCCGTCGCGCTGCCCAGGTTGCCTAGCAACCATGACATTAACAGCTGGAAACGTTTCATACAGCATTATTTGACTGACATGAAGGAGAAAATCTTTTGTTCATTTGTTTATTTGTTTCTACATGAGCTTTGATTTGATAAAGTATCTCAGGCTGAGACCACAGGACTGTGAAACCATGATTATTGGGCTTCATTCCTGTACTGAACAGTAACTTCTGAGTAACTTTGGTTTTACTCAGAATTCTCTTGTTAATGTGTTGCAAGTTGAGGCAGTTGCAGCCAGGGGGTACACGTTCAGAGTTCGGGCTCAACTCACCCAAGTTCAACCAAGTTTCAGTCACCAGGAGAAAGTCCAAAAATTCCCAGTGGTGAAAAAAATCATTCAAAATGAAGGTTTTGGTGGCAGTGGCGTGTCTAGAAAATTTTTGTTGGGGGGCACAGCTAGGGGCACAGATTTGGAGAAGGGTGGCAGATGTAATTGGCAGATAATGTTAAAAAAAATTCTACCAACTGTTAACCATAATTCAATAACCTATAAACAGTGTTGGGAAGGTTACTTTTAAAATGTATTCCACTACAGAATACTGAATACATGCCCCAAAATGTATTCTGTAACGTATTCCGTTATGTTACTCAATGAGAGTAACGTATTCTGAATACTTTGGAATACTTAATATATTATCATGCTGTTTACAACTATGTGAATGTACTATTGCTGTGTGATTTATTACTGTTACTGAAGGTCCGCGGCTCCGAACCGTAGTAAAGGGACCTCTGGCTAATACGTCGGGTTCGTGTCGGGCTGGTAGCCGAAAAATAGCTTTACTTTGTTGTCTGGGTCAACTTTGCTTGCCAGAGACAGAGAGAGGCGTTGAAAGGCTTCTCCAACAGAACTTATTTTTTCCGGAGGAAAACACGAACACAGTGTACAGTTGAGTCTTAATAGCTTACTTACAGCTGGGCTCGTCAGGCACTCTTCTTGGCTGCAGTGGTTATTATTATATTTACATGCTTCCAGCTCCCGTTTTTGCTCCGTGACAGCTCGGACTTTTCCTTTCTCTCCCTCCCTCGCTCACAGACACATAACGTGTATGGCAGTCCATTCTCGCTGCAGCAAGGACTACACTGCCCATCAGGCTACGTACTTTAGGGCCATGCCTGTAGCATTCTGCCTTTTAGCTTAGCACAAGAACAACAACAAAAAAGCGCTCTCTCACCCAGGAAACACGCAGAGAGAGAGCGCGGCACCCTGTAACCATGGCAACCGTAACTGCCGCCTGGAACAACAGAACAGCTGTCAAACAAACCCAAACAGTCCTGACCCGCGACAATATGAAACAGGGAAGTACCGCCGTGTAATCCATTTATTTCAGCAAAGTAACTGTATTCTGAATACCACCTTTTTAAACGGTAACTGTAACGGAATACAGTTACTCATATTTTGTATTCTAAACACGTAACGGCGGTACATGTATTCCGTTACTCCCCAACACTGCCTATAAACCTAATAACCGAATGCGCTTTTAACTCTTATTAGAATGAGATTTTAACCACTACGGTGCAAAGTTTTCAGATACTGCGTTGATGAAGTACAAGAGATACAATCAGTGCTTTGTCAGTGTTTATTCAGCATTCAAGGACAGAAATATTTGCATAGTATTTTTACTGACATATAGTGCACATATGTTTTGGGCAAAAACATTTTTGAATATTAAAATATGAACATTTTTAACATCCAACTGTCAAATTAGCCAATGCAAAACTTTATCTGCCTATTAAAAAAGGAAGATAATCTTCTCACAAACTGGTGTTTGATTTTGAAACAGGAAAAAAGTGGGGACACAAATAAAAAGACTAACATTTGAATAAAACCTGAAAGCAAGTAAATACTTTCTATGCTGCCTTATGGTAAACTTTGGTAATATTGATGTATAAAGAACAACACTGGCTGATGATGAAATGCAGTCAGCTGGCATGGTGACACTGCCAGTATTAACCTGCAGGGCTGGACTGGGACAAAAAAATCGGGCATTTTGACCAGAGACCAGCCCACCAGGTATTAAAGCCATAAAGCCTTTGAATGAAAACAAACGCTGTTGTGACAGTGATGTACACTGTCTTGTTGGTATATGTATGATTTCTATACATTTTACGTCAGATAAAAACTTTGTTTGCAAGATTCAGATAATTGTTTAATAAAAGCTAGATATTTTAAATGAGAATAAGTAAGAAAAGTATTTCTTTGTGCCCCCCTTTCCCTGTTAATGCCCTACCTGGCCCCCTGGCAAAACTTTACTAGATCCGCCCCTGCACAGTTACCAGCTGTCAGCTATGTAGAAAAGGATCCTGGTGTTATTTGTCTCTCAGAAACAGTTCATAACTTCCCTTCAACTCATTCATGTCACCTAAAAGGTAAACCTGTTTCTCCATCACCTGTTCAGCTCTGGTGATTCAGTAAGGACATCTCCTGGTTTCATCTTCATGTTTCCCTCTCACCACATATCCAAACCGACATCATGACCAGCAGCTTTACAGCTGTGGCTCCAGCAAACATCAGCTGATACTAGAAAGAAATATTAAATAAATTCTAACAACAGCTGATCAAGCTTAAAGGTGCTGCTGTTGTTTAGCGGGACATCCGCTGGTTTCCTCTTTCTGGCGCAAAGTGGGAGATAAACAAACAAGAGAGAAAAGCCGATCAGCTGATCATTGATCAGTTTCATGATTGAAGTAGGAACGGGAGAGAATGAGAGAAGAGGAGGCAGCTGACAGCGTAAGGACAGAATAACTCCAGCTTTGTCTTTTTTTTTTCATTATAGTTAAAGTCCGGGACAAACTGCGTCTCTTCTCAGCTCAATACCAAACGTGTAATATTTTATCTGAATGCCGGACATTCTGTTTTTTACGGGATGGTTGGCAACTCTACTAACTAACCTTATGAATAAAATAAAGTTTACTATCAGTAACATCATAGCACCCACCCAGCTGGTGAAACCCCGTCATGCTAGCTAGCACCCAGCACGAGTTATTGTAACTGACTGTAAAAAGTCAGCACAATGAAAATAAACTCCACCTAAACTTGGTTTATATCTGACCCAGATAGACTGCAGGTCATAACTTCTTACCTGAAGCTCAGTTCACTTGGACTGGCGGCCGCCTCGGGTCTCTCCTCCTCCTGCCTCCCCTTCCCTCATCTACCTGCTGGCCTCTGTGGAAGCTCCGCCATAGCCACCACCAAACAACTGAGTAATTTTTACACATCGGCCAGCATCTGGCCAATCCACCACCTCTCATTGTTCATGTCGTTACAAAAAAAAAAAAAAAAGTCATCAGCCCACCAGGCAAATGCCCGGTATGCCCGGTGACCAGTCCAGCTATGTTAACCTGTTAATCCTTCACTGAAAAATTGTTTTCTGCGGTGCCGTCTTTCATGCTTGGCTCTCCTACCTTTGCTAACGTGATGCCGATGCTGCATTCACTTACACTTGGGGGGTGGCCTGTGTCCCCCCCAGGCCACCCCGCTGAACACGCCACTGTTTGTTGGTTAGTGATCTAGCGTTTACCAGGGCCAGTGTAGCTACGGCCGAATTCGTTCGCCTTCTGTGGTTTTTCTTCCATAGGGGAAGGCTAGGTGGATAATGGCGGAATAAAAAAAAGTTATGGTTTCTACCACAGGTGCAACATGGAAATCCTCACATCCTGGGGGCTTTTGGTACTGCTCCTCGACAGTGGCACGGATATTTAAAAGCGATTTGAATTCGTAGACCAGAAGAGTAGTGGCAGTATTAAAGAAAACAGATATTAACA
Organism: Oreochromis aureus; assembly: GCF_013358895.1. Lineage (NCBI taxonomy): Eukaryota > Metazoa > Chordata > Actinopteri > Cichliformes > Cichlidae > Oreochromis > Oreochromis aureus. The sequence goes on along the minus strand of NC_052944.1, from coordinate 97,314,428 downwards.
GAGCTAAACGATTTGAGCCTAAACAGAAACACATGAAAGGAAATCCTCTTCATTTAATAATCACATAAAAAGAGACAAAAGAGTAAAACTGTGAGTCACAGTCAGGGCTTAAAGTGGGCCATGTTTTTATTTGATATGTTTTTGGGACAACACCTGAACGACTGCAGGTGTCTGTAAGTTGTGTTAGCGCTACTTTAGCATCTAGCTAGCCCTGCTGAAGAGGAGCGAGCATAAAGGGAGGAACGTTTCTGAAGTGTCAGCTAATTTCAAATGCAGCGTTTCTATCAGCTCTACAAACATCAGCAGACACACAAACTGTTTGTGTGCAGTTTGTCTCACAGTGTGTTGCAGCTAAAGGTCCAGCTGCTGTATTTCACAGGGAGAGAAAAGAAAGAAAAGAAAAGCTGCTGTAGGAGAGGAACCCAAGCTTTGGCATCGCTCTGAAAACTATCGCTAATCCTTTTACTCGCTGGCTTTCAAATAAAAGCTGAAATGAAATTTGTGGCGTTTGCAGGATCTAATCAAACACACAGGATCAGGGGATAAGACAGCAGAGCAGCTGATTTTACACCTGAAGATAAAACTGTAATATTAGAAACATATGAAGATATTACACACACAATACAGACTGCAGCTCAGACAGCTGCTGGAGACAGATGTGTGTGTGTGTGTGTGGGGGGGGGCCTTCAGAGTGTGACCCCATAAACGACTTCCTGGAAGTCCAGCAGTTCATCTAAGCAAAAGGCACTTGTGTGTGTGTGTGTGTGTGTGTGAGAGAGTACCTTAACTCCTTTATTTCATACAGACAGCTTCAGCATTTGTTCAGCTTCAGTTTTCTTTCTCACATGTGAGCAATGTTCCCTCTAATTTTTCATGTGTCTGAGCGAACACACAAACTCCCTGAGCGATCCCTTGGACCACTGTGAGCGACATCAGACGTGTGCACTGTGGTCACACCAGCATCGAATCCATCCAAGTTACATGGTTTATTAAAATAATCAAATTACAGCATTTACATTTATGTTAGACTACTTTTAAACTGCTTTAGCCCACTTACAATGAAAATGTAAAAAAATCTAGCCATTGACCTGTGTAGTATGTTAAGACTATTAGAAGTAAAAATAACTTGAACTCCAATTTCAAAAAACAGCTTTCTTTCTTTTTTTTTTCTTTTTTTTTATAAAGCTCTGACTTGTATTATGAGTCTGTGGTCTGGGAGAGAGTCCTGTAACTCTGTCTGTCAAATACAGTATATAATGACCAATGCTGTGCAATTAATTATATAGTTACTTCTTCAAAAAAGTAACTCAGTTTAGCAGACAACAAAGTTTTTTGCAGCTATTTTTTTTTCTTATTTTTTTTTCTTTTTGTTTTTTTTTTCTCTTTCTTTCTGTAATTAGGTTGGAAGTTAGTCATTTGTACTTTATAGATCTGTGAGGATGAGAAAACAGAGTTTGGAGCGAGACCCTTCATTTACTGCCTTTTTTTTCCCACGGACTGACTGATCCATCGATCCCTTCAGGAGATGGATATAGAGCGTCTCACCTTTTAAAAATATGTGTCTCAGTTTTTCTTCCACCAGGTATCAGCAGCGCTGTGATTGACATCAGAGGAGAGAGGGGGGACGTGAAGTAGCTTCCCTTTAAAGTTCAGTCTGTATTGAACCGGATATTCACTGGGAGAAGAAACTGAGTGGATCAAAGGCTTATTAGAAAGTTTGTTTGAGGAAAAGAAGAATCCTCATTTCCTTTTGGTCTTCCTCGAGGTTATTTTCTCAAATATAAGTGTCTTTGTTGTTTCTTATAAGGAGAGTGAGTCAGGTTTGGTTTTATTGCCCACACATTTTGTGAGGCCCGAGGCCACTGGTGGTGGTGGGTGGGTCTTATATTATCTTCTTGCCATCCATCCCCTCCTCTCCTTTCAGGCTCAACTCGGTTCTCTCGTATCCATTTGAAAAACCTCCCATTTTCTTGATTTATACCTTAGCCTGCTCTACAGAAGTGCCTGTTGCAGAACTGATTCACGCACGTTTTTTATATCTATACACACATGTCCATACACTGCATGCAGTGGAAATCAATGCACTCTTTGGTTATATGCGGTTAGACCTTTGGAAGAGATCTTGGTATGTTGCTCATTCATCACTGAATAGTGCGTGGAGCCTGAGGATGACAGCTTTAACAAAAGCTAACTGGAGTCAACAAACCTCAGTCAGATAAATGAAAGCACGTTGAAGGTGTGGTTAAAAGCTTCCTCTGATTTGTAAAAATACTCAGGGCTTTTCAGTCTGACGCATCTTCTTGAAAAAAGAGCTTTGAGGAGATTTGCATAAACCCAAAAAGTACCGTTAGAGATTTAGTCCAGCAGTTACTCTTCATAGAAGTTGACTTTAAAAGTTACTAAAGCCTTAAATGATTCACGGGACCTGGTTAACATGAGGTGACTGTAGACATAAATATCACAACTGCCTGCTGGAGTTTGAACACTTCTATCACGCTGCTGCCTGGGGAGATGTTATGTGGGCTAGTGCAGCTAGAGATGAGCTCTATGGGGAGAACGCAGCACTGTGACGCAGTGTAAGAAGGTCCTTCATACATCGTGAACTCGTCATGTGAAGCACAGCGGTGTTGGCATCATGATTTTGGCTGATTCATGGAGGGTGAAATTCATTTGCAAATTATTAACAAGTTGTTTTGAAACAGTGTCCTGGTTCTCAACATTGACACCGCTGGACTACATCTACCTAATGTGGATGACGATCTTGGGGACTGTTAGGTATTGGCAATAGTTTGGAAATTTGTAGCTCAGGGGGTTGGGAAGCGCACCTGTAACCGGAAGGTCGCCGGTTCGATCCCTGGCCTCTCTGTCCTGGTCGTTGTGTCTTTGGGCAAGACACTTTACCCTACCCTACCGCCTACTGGTGTTGGCCAGAGGGGCCGATGGCGCGATATGGCAGCCTCGCTATATAAATCCAATCCATTATTATTATTATTAATTTTTAGTTTGTTTTACCTTTAATGCTTTTAATTAATATTACAATATTATTAGATTTATATTAAAATTCATATATGACTTTTATTCAGTGATGATACAGAAAATAAATGTTTCTGTGGTTGTTGCTAATCTGTTGCTAACTCTGTTTTACCCTGTTGGAAATGCAGTTAATAGAACACAGATTAGAAAAATGAAAACTGACAGTCAGTGATTTGTCTCTCTGTCACTGAGAATATTTAACTGGTAACATTAATTTAAACTGAAATGATTTTCACATCGCCTTCATCAGGCTGCAGGACAGAGTCAAACCTGAACATACTGAACATTTAAGTAGATCCATTTTAAACTTGCAGAGATTATTTTGCGCGAATTACTTTTTGGCTTTATTTTCAGCACCAACATTTTATTTTTACTTTTTATAGCTCTTTATACCTGTCGACACATTTTTTGTAGCACATTGAAATTATGTATCCAATGCCTCTTGAAGAGCTTGTGGATTTAGGATTTATTCAACCAGCTAATTCAAAGAAAACCTGGCTATGCTGAGCTGGCTATGTAGTCCATTGTTGTAGTGTAGTTGTGTTTGAGTCACACTGTTTGCATGCTCTTTTTTTTTTTTTTTTTTTTTTTTTTTTTTCTGTCCCATTTGGTTGTTTAGCCGTCAGAACTGTTGTCTGAAGACCAACAAGGATACCAAATGGATTTATTTTGCCAAATGGATCATCATGGCATTGCCGCATTTGTCCATTTGATCAACTTTTGTTGTTATTATTTATTTTATTTTCAGTTGTTACAGATGAGACAGACATGATTGGGGGATAGGAAAGGGAGAAAGAAAGAGAGGAAGGGAAAAAAAGCAGAAGGGAAAAGGGACCGTGAGAAAGGGCACTTACAAAGACAAAAAAAATAATAATAATAATAATCTCCTGGATCACCTGTTGAGAGAAAAAGAATAGAAAACAAGCAAAAAAAAAACAAAGCAACATACTAAACACAACACCATCACGTTAATCTAGCTAAGTGTAAACAGCAATAAATACTAAATATTGAATGTTGTTGTGCAGCACAGACAGCGCACAATGTGCTTTGAAGTAGCAGCTAAGAAAGGTGTAGTTTATGTCTACGAACAGTGAACACCCATGTGCACACCTGTGTGGATCAGAGCGCTTGTATACAGAAGGTTTCCCCATGTAACGGTCTGCTAGAGGGTGTGGAGGCCCATAGCCCCGTCCCCCAGGGCATGAAGCAGGCATGGAGGAGATCCAGGCTCCAGACATCCAGAGGCTCCAGAGTGCGAGAGCCCAAGGAGTACCACCGGAGGGGCATCCGTGCCACCCTCCTGGGAAGGGCTGATGAGATCCCCAGACGAGGGGTCACCCAGTAGCCACGAAGCAGAAGCCAGAGGGGGCTGCACCGGCGCACCCGCCGGCTCTGCCGGCAGCCAGCTGTACCAGAGTGAACCAAGCTGCAGGCCCCGAGGCCGGAGGTTCGAGGGCCCCCTTTGCCCCGGAAGAGGCCTGACCGAGCAACAGGCACCAGGCCCCGCCAAGTAGCCACCGGGAGTGAGCTGGTGCATACCTGAGCGCCCAGCCCCGGACACCAAGAACCACCAATTCACCAACCCCTGAGGGCATCAGTTACCGGCAGGGAGTGTGGTGAGGGGAGATAGGCCTCCACACTTTGGAGGGCCTGGGTGTTCCCAGGGAGGTGGAGTCTAAGACCTGACCTGACATATAAACACAGACAAACAGGCACACACAGACACAAACATGCATTCCCACCCTCATGCACACATATATAAACACTCAGCACTCACCCAACGTAGGAATAGACATATATGCACATGTACACACAATCGCACTCCCCAAACATACTCTATACCCCGGGTCCAGGTATCCTCGCCCCCAGAGGGGGAAACGGCACCCAGACCCAAGAGATGTGACCCTTTCCCCCGGGGTGGAGGCAAGCAGACCGCCCCAGGCATCGCAGAAGCAGGGAGGCCAATCTGTCAGCCAACACCTCCTCCCAGCCCCCCGCCCCGATGGCTGGCAGAGAACAGGGGTGTGTGAAGACCCCATACCTCCCTCCTCCCTCTCATGTGTAGTGTTGCTGCGTGTTGTTCTAAAGTGCATTTAAAACAGGGGAGGGCATGGTGCTGCTGCCAGAGAGCAGCAGGTGTTAGCACGGCCCCTCCCGAGAACCCTCAATGTCTACATGGATTTAAAATTGAGAGGTGGGCACCGGCGCCCGAGGTAGGGTTGGCGTTTTTTTAAATAAACATTTCAAACTATTTACAGAACAATCAGCTGTTCTGCATCAAATCTGATGCCACACAAATTATTTGTGCCACTGCAAAAAATAATTTCTGTCCACTATGAGATAAAGGAGAACAACAGCCTGATACCTGCAGGCCTGACAACAGGAGATGTATCACTGCTGTAACACCTGTAACATTCAGCAGTTGCCTCATTGTTCTGACACACACAACAAAACTATTGACTACACTACACACTAACTACACAAGATTTGCGCTAAACGTCGCAAATCTCTCACCTCTCAAAACACCACCGTCACTCCTAACCCCCGTTTCTTATCAACTAGATGCCACGTTGCCATATCATTTTTTGATTGGTCGACATGGTACTTTTTGGACCATTAACATGGCTTCACTCCACATCAGCCACGCCGCTTTGCTAGCTAAAACTCCGGTGTCGGCACATAAAGACGCTGTCATAGCCTGTCAACCACGTTGATTGGCTGCGTATATACGAATGTGAATCGCATTATTGGCTGGACTATGGGATAAGGTGGCATCGTTCTAGTCCCATACGGGAGCAGCCAGTCACTTACTGACTAACACTGCAAAACAGAATTGTTAAAGTATTAATTTTAATTTTAATTTCAATTCAGGTTAGATTTTTTTTGTGCGCAGCGCAGATTTTCTGTGCGCAGAGACCGTCCCAGCAGTGCGCAATTGCGCACGTGCGCAGCTTAGAGGGAACATTGCATGTGAGTCTGCTTTCTTTGCTTTTATTTGAGTGTAACAGAAAAGCACAACTAGAAATTATACAAACATGTTTATAGGCTGACTTTAGTGTGTTTCTACGCATGCTTGTCCTCTGGTCATGTGGTTTGTATGAACGCTCCTCTTCCTCAGAGGATCCACCTGTGCTTCCTCTCCTCTCTCCTCCACCTGTTACAGTGAGGGAACATCCTCCATGATGGAGGAGCTGCTGGAAAGTGCTGAGAGTTTCCTCCAGAGTGAGACCTCTGTCACAGTTCAGAGGATCTACGGCAGCAGAGACCTTCATGGACACTAAAAGTCTCAAACACACAACAACAACATCACACTGACTCCACTCTGACATCACTGATCAATAATCAAAGAACACACAGATCAAACTGATTGATCAGCCATCAGAGGAGTCGGATCAATGGAGCTGCTTCTGTTCCTGATGTCCCCTGTTTGATCCTGGACCTGAACTCTCCCTGCAGAGGAGACACAAGACAGTCAGACACACACACACACACACACACACACACACACACACACACACACACACACACAGAGAGAGAGAAACAAACCTTTGACTTTAAGATGCATTGTTTTCCCTCTCATCCACGTGTTCTTCCTGTCAACACCACATCTGTATTCTCTACTGTCTCTCTCTGTAAAATCAAAATCTGTAAAAGTCTCCCTTCAAAACCACAGAAAACCTGCCCAACGATGCGAAAGTGGGGGGTGAGTTCATAACACAAGCTTCACATGTATGAGAACGCCACTGACTAGTCTGAAGCACAGCACCAGAATTACAGAAACCGAACAAAGATGAATGAAGACCTGTTGAAAACTAGAGACCTCAGTCTGACTCTGAAATACCTTGCCTTTTATTCACGAATTTGCTGACCTTCTTGGTTCAGTTATTTTTAAATATGACTGTGTGTTTATTATGGGTGATTTTAACATTCATATCTCCTGTAACGATGATCCGTTAGCTAAAGACTTCCTTGCATTAATGGACTCTTTTAATCTTGCCCAGTGGATTAACCAACCAACCCACGCTAGGGGCCGCACCCTCGATCTGTTTTTTTCATATGGCTTGGACATTAGCATGAAGGATATACAGGGAGTGCAGAATTATTAGGCAAGTTGTATTTTTGAGGAATAATTTTATTATTGAACAACAACCATGTTCTCAATGAACCCAAAAACTCATTAATATCAAAGCTGAATGTTTTGGAAGTAGTTTTTAGTTTGTTTTAGTTTTAGCTATTTTAGGGGATATCTGTGTGTGCAGGTGACTATTACTGTGCATAATTATTAGGCAACTTAACAAAAACAAATATATACCCATTTCAATTATTTATTTTTACCAGTGAAACCAATATAACATCTCCACATTCACAAATATACATTTGTGACATTCAAAACAAAACAAAACAAATCAGCGACCAATATAGCCACCTTTCTTTGCAAGGACACTCAAAAGCCTGCCATCCATGGATTCTGTCAGTGTTTTGATCTGTTCACCATCAACATTGCGTGCAGCAGCAACCACAGCCTCCCAGACACTGTTCAGAGAGGTGTACGGTTTTCCCTCCTTGTAAATCTCACATTTGATGATGGACCACAGGTTCTCAATGGGGTTCAGATCAGGTGAACAAGGAGGCCATGTCATTAGTTTTTCTTCTTTTATACCCTTTCTTGCCAGCCACGCTGTGGAGTACTTGGACGCTGCGTGTGATGGAGCATTGTCCTCCATGAAAATCATGTTTTTCTTGAAGGATGCAGACTTCTTCCTGTACCACTGCTTGAAGAAGGTGTCTTCCAGAAACTGGCAGTAGGGACTGGGAGTTGAGCTTGACTCCATCCTCAACCCGAAAAGGCCCCACAAGCTCATCTTTGATGATACCAGCCCAAACCAGTACTCCACCTCCACCTTGCTGGCGCCTGAGTCGGACTGGAGCTCTCTGCCCTTTACCAATCCAGCCACGGGCCCATCCATCTGGCCCATCAAGACTCACTCTCATTTCATCAGTCCATAAAACCTTAGAAAAATCAGTCTTGAGATATTTCTTGGCCCAGTCTTGACGTTTCAGCTTGTGTGTCTTGTTCAGTGGTGGTCGTCTTTCAGCCTTTCTTACCTTGGCCATGTCTCTGAGTATTGCACACCTTGTGCTTTTGGGCACTCCAGTGATGTTGCAGCTCTGAAATATGGCCAAACTGGTGGCAAGTGGCATCTTGGCAGCTGCACGCTTGACTTTTCTCAGTTCATGGGCAGTTATTTTGCGCCTTGGTTTTTCCACACGCTTCTTGCGACCCTGTTGACTATTTTGAATGAAACGCTTGATTGTTCGATGATCACGCTTCAGAAGCTTTGCAATTTTAAGACTGCTGCATCCTCTGCAAGATATCTCACTATTTTTGACTTTTCTGAGCCTGTCAAGTCCTTCTTTTGACCCATTTTGCCAAAGGAAAGGAAGTTGCCTAATAATTATGCACACCTGATATAGGGTGTTGATGTCATTAGACCACACCCCTTCTCATTACAGAGATGCACATCACCTAATATGCTTAATTGGTAGTGGGCTTTCGAGCCTATACAGCTTGGAGTAAGACAACATGCATGAAGAGGATGATGTGGACAAAATACTCATTTGCCTAATAATTCTGCACTCCCTGTAAGTAATGTTGGGATTTCTGATCACTTTCCTGTTATCTTTGATGTTAACTTATGTACTTCTGAACTTCACCCTGATGCTCTCCTACGCCCTACATGTACAATTAATTCTGGAACTCTGGAGAATTTTTCAATGTCTTTTTCGAAACTTGCCTCTTCCATTCCTGACTGTTCCCTGGCTTCCACGATTGATGACTTTGCTAGCACCTTTTTTTCCACATGCTCCTCCATCCTCAATACTGTTGCCCCTGTTAAATTGAAGCACCCTAGATCCTTTTCCCGATGCTGGCTAAATGATTCTACACATGCTTTGCGACATGTGTGCCGCCGGGATGAGAGAAGTCGGAAGAAAGATCGACTCCAGGTTTCTTATGATATCTTGCGTGCCAGCCGGTTGCAATTTCAACTTGCTGCTAAAATGGCCAAAGTTGACTTCCTATCTAAAATTATTCATACTCATGGTCACAACCCCCGATCCCTCTTTAATGTTTTCAATTCATTGGTTAACCCCTGTCCTGAAATGCCACTGGCGTGCTCTCCTTCTCTCTGTGAAAATTTTTGTAACTCATTTTATTCGTAAAGTTTTACATCTTAAGTCCTCGCTCCCTTCAGTGTCGAGTTTTATTTCCACCCCTGGTTGTTCATCATCATTTCAACAGTTTCAGAGTGATTGGACCCAGCATCTTATCTCTAATGAATATATCTCTACTTGCAGGCTATGTTCCTTTAGCCTTCAAACACGCTGTTTTCCAGCCCGTTCTTAAAAAAAGGAACCTCGATCATAATGATCTTGGGAACTATAGGCCGATTTCTAAGCTTCCATTCCTGTCCAAAATACTGGAGAGGATCGTCCTTTCACAACTCCAGCCGTATTTGGATACGAATGCCATCTATGATAAATTTCAGTCTGCTTACAAACCCTGTTATAGCACTGAAACGGCCTTGCTCAGAGTCCTCAACGATCTCCTTCTGATTGCTCACTCCGGACGCTCTTCAGTCTTGGTCCTACTAGATCTATCCTCGGCCTTTCATATGGTAGATCATAACATCCTAGCGAGGCTTGAACACACAGTTGGCATTGGAGGTGACACCCTAGATTGGTTTAAGTCATACCTCTCTAATAGGTCCTTCTCGATCAATTTTGGCCCTTATTTCTCCTCTGCTGCACCTGTCTCCTGCGGCGTGCCCCAAGGATCTGTCCTTGGCCCCCTGCTCTTCTCACTGTGTATGCTCCCCTTAGGCACAATCTTTGAGAAGTATAACATCGCACATCATTGTTATGCCGACGACATACAGATGTATTTCGAGCTAACTGATGATCCCTCTATGTCTTTGTATGGCTTTCGTGAGTGCATGCGTGAGGTCAAAAATTGGCTCGCAAGTAACTCTCTTATTCTAAACGGCAGGAAAACGGAAATTATCGTGTTTGACAGTAGAGTCCCCGTGGCCAACTCCGTGGCGCGCCTCGGTTCCTTTAACAGTTTCCTCACCGACACTGTTAGTGACCTGGGTGTATTTTTGGATAGCTCTTTAAGTTTGATAAACAAGTGTCTTCTGTTGTTAAATCTTGTTTCCATCAATTGCGCCTTATTAGCAAGGCCAGACATTATGTTCCACATAGGGACCTTGGAAAGCTTATCCATGCCTTTGTGACATCTAGGTTGGATTATTGCAACTCACTTTACTTCGGTCTTAACTCTCCTCTCCTCCATAGACTCCAAATTGTTCAGAATGCAGCTGCTCGTCTCCTTACTGGTAGTGGGTGTCTCTATTACCCCTGTCCTTGCTGATCTGCATTGGCTTCCCGTTAAGTACCGCATTCAATTCAAAATCTTGCTGCTTACCTTCCGAATTATTAACAATATAGCGCCAAGCTACCTCATTGAGCTACTTAGATCATACACCCCTACTAGAGCATTAAGATCATCTTCCCAGTCACTCTTGTATGGGCAGAAATCTGTGCCATCAGAAACTGAATTTGAATAAGTTAAATTTGAATTTGAATTACTCGGATTGAATCTGAATTGTAACTTGAATGAAAGCTTTTGAAAACTGAATTTGAATTAGTCTAATTTGAAATTGAATTTATGGTTTGAAAATGAATTGATTTGCTTTGAAACTGCATTTTATCCTTTAAAAATTCAGCTCTCGAATAATTTCAGATTCACTTCTCACCATTCAGTTTCAGTTCTACAATTCAATTTCAGTTCCAAAATTCAGTTTTTTGGGACTTACATCCGGTTCCGGTTCAAGCGCAGATTAATAGAACTACAGACTGATAGCGTTACTGACGGAATCTATAGCGTCTTGAGCTGAATTAAGACTTCAGAAGTCATTCGTCATGTCGAATGACCAGCGGATAAACTCTCAGGTTGGTAATAAATGTATTACATGTATAAGAACAAGCGTCATGTTAACAATTGATAGCCGTACAGTAACCTTTATGCTTATTGTAGCTACTAGCTAAAAACGCTAATTTAGCGTAGTTTGCCCTGAATTCAGCTTTGACAAACAAATATGATCGACTGTTTCTAGTAGAATTCCAAAGTTGTCATCTTGTACCCTGTCAGAGCCCTGTATGCTTGCAGAGACCCCTACAGTAAGGAAACATGCAAAACGCTGTCCAAACCTTTGTATTTTACCTTTATTTATGTCTTACACAGCATGCCAACTCTTTAGCTAACTTAATAACTTTAGCTAAAGTGAATAGTTAGTCTAATTCATTAGTGCAGCGTTACTGGATCACCTGGATCACCTGGATCAGCCCCATGCCTGTGGGGCCGTGTCTGCTTGCTACGCGACTGACCTCCGGACCAGCTTCGCAGTCGCCGCTGGATGCGCGGGCGGCCACCAGAATGGACGCTCCCCCGTCGCTTGGCCAGGGGCTGGGGGCGCCGATGTTTTGGGCCCCAGTTGGCGGGAGGGAGTAGGTTCGGCTGGATGACTCCCCGGGCTCAATCGGGCAATGGCGGAGTGTGGTGGGGCGTGGTCTGCAGTGCTGTGCAGGGAGGGCGGACGCACCTGCGCGGCATCAGTAATCACGCCGCCGGGTTAAAACATGGGGATTAGTGTGTGTGGGGGTTTTTGTTGTGGTGGTGTGATGCAAATGTTAAATAAAGATGGCTCAAAACATCTGTGGTCCCGTCGTGCTTTAATTCCACCACAGTGTACCACGTCAAGTGTCGGGAGACTGACGCGAGCTACACTTTGAAATGTCACACGAACAACAAGGAGGATGGTGATCTTTCAGAGTCGGCCATGATAGAACTATCGTGTCTGTCAGCTTTGAGAGGCCACCCTAATATCGCCAAGATGCTTGACTGTTTCCTTCAAGAGGGGGAAATATCGACGCTGATGCCCTGTCTTCCCTTGATGTTATTTAATGTGATCTATCAGGGTCGGTGCAGTTCAGCCTTATTGCCCATCTCGTTCATCGGCCATTTCTCTCTAGAGATAGCTAACGCACTGGCTTACATGCATGGGCTTCACATGATACACAGAGATCTGATGCCTAACAACGTGCTACTTATGCTGGACACGCTCACCGTGAAAGTGGCGGATATGGAACTTTCTAGGTATGGTGTTGGCAAAGGTATGAGTTCCATGGTTGTAACCAAACCCAATAGAGCCCCAGAATTGTTTTGTAAAAAGTGTTTCATCGATTACACCTGTGCCATAGACATGTGGAGCCTGGGTGTGATGATAGTAGATTCAATGGAGTCGACGCTAAGCTTTTTCGATCCAGACATTGTTACGGATGAACTCATCAAACGGGTTCTAGATCCAGATGAAGTTGATGATCATGACTGCAACCGTAATCATATAACTGTAATGCCCAATGTGATGTGGTGTAAACACGTCAGCCATATTGTGTTCAAACTGCTGAAGCTGCAGCCCGAGGATAGACTCACTGCCAGCATGTTATTGAATGACAACCAGTGGATACGGATTTCCCATGTGACTCCAGATACCATCGATCGTGTGAAACATTACGCTGGCATCAAATCCACTAAGTGAAATGCTGTGTGATCCTTTTTCACATTCTAATCATTTGTACCTTTTACTGTTCATCGTGCCCCCATATGTATTATGGGTTTGGGTTGTTAACAAATAAAACAGATTCATCACTCTATCTCATGTGGTTGACTTTTATTGACACAGCTTATATGTTATACAGGTAGGGACACGCACAGGGGTACATAGTAATACGTACAGACAATGCAAGACACACAACAAAAAACGGTAAGGTGTGCCTTGTGTCCTGATTCTTTTATATTGAGGATGAAAACAAACAAAAACTGGTCCAGATGAGTTCAGTCAAACAATGATTTTATTGAACACACGCGTGGGGAGATGTACACTGTAGCATCATCAGCGTAGATCTCCGCTAAAAAGCACACTTCAAAATGGTTTTGATATGTCAGGGTTTAGCCCCTTCTTGCGTCAGCAAAGCAGATAATATGCATCAGTTACAGTTAATGACAGTCAGACAAGTTTCCATTATCTGCAACATTTTTACCATACATGGCTGTTTGTTTCAACCGTCTCACCCTCCAGATGTTTCTCGTTGACTTGTTCTTTTCATGCTTATCTTTAACACCTCCTGCATCAACTGTTGCTATGCAAGCACAAATGCAGTTACAAGCTAAATGTATCTCTCACCTCTGACCTAGAACTTATTTGTGTCTGTAAGCGTGCTTGCATTGGCCTTCTTGCGCTCCAAGTCACCTTACACAATATATCGTCTGGACATTCACGCCAGATGAAGCTTAGGACCTTAAAAGGACTGAGCGCCAACTCTTTATGAGCGCATTTGAAATGTGTGTATAAAAATAACTACAACTATGCATTTAATAACAGTTTTAATAAAGTGGCACTAATAAAAGCCATGTAAGCAATGATATATTTTCTTTTATTTCCACACTTGACATAAACACATACAAGCCAAGTGCCGATCATATATACATAAACTCTAGAATGATCACAATCAACGTCGCAATAAACCCTCCAACGGCGACAGTAGCTTTTGAACAGCCACTGATCTCTTTCCACGACCTCTCGAACTCTTCGATCTGTTTTTTCAGCCTGTCAACTGCAATTGATAAAAAAAAAACAGTGTTAGGACATATGTAACACGCTTTGAATAAAAAAAAAAAAATGCTAACATTGTTGTGCCCTTACTGTCTGGTGATATGTCCTTCAAGCGAACACTGGTGTTGATGGATTCCAATATCTCTAAAGTAGGCACGAAAAAGCCGTAGTTGTGTTGAGGTGCTATAGAGTAGAGCACATGAGATATCATTATCATTTTTTTACAATAGCGACAAACATCCGTGGACTCTTGAGCTATGTTCACGAACTACTGTACGTGCACTCGGTGGTAGAAGTTTCGCTTCTGTTCAATTGAACAGACCTCGTCGTTTGCGAGCATGTCTGATCATCTGCCCCTCTTCGTTTGTATATACACATTCTACATTTATCAGCTCCATGACCTTCAGGCATCGTGGCAGCTTGGACTTTTGAACAACAACCCGCCGGGGTTTCTATTTGACTCATCGTGTGATTCCATATCTCCATTACACGCCACGTACGGGTTACTATGGTATAATATACACGCCAGTGTTCAGGTTTGGCAAAAACTGTGAAAAGCTCCCCCCCTAACATGTATTGCCCTTCGTCACTGCAGCTGAGGAAGCGGATAGTAACTTGGTACCCCGATGTCACGGGTGTTACACTGTACAAATGGTTGGTGGGTGAGATACGCAGTGTCTTTGTAAAACACAGATGTCGGACTGTCTAAAACGCCTGGTAATGTGATAGCATCTACTAGAGATGGACCGATCCGATATTAGGTATCGGTATCGGTCCGATACTGACGTAAATTGCTGGATCGGATATCGGTGAGAAATAAAAAATGTAATCCGATCCATTAAATATCAAAAAAGCACCTCACAAAACTTGCGACACGGCGTAACTCGGCTCATAACCGTAGCACGTCGGAGCAGTGTGCTCAAGTGATAGAGCGGCTGTGTGTATTTGTAGCCTCGCTAGCAAACCAGCATTTCATCTCCGAGGAAGTGATCCCAGAGAGAAGTAAAGCAAGTGTGTAAGTTCATCTCTGAATGTTTGTAAAGCGTACCTACGTTAAGCTTAACCACCGATATATGGAGCGTCTGCCTCTCTCTCTCTCTCTCCCTCTCCTGCCGCTACTTCATGAAACTGCTTAACGATCAGCTGATCGGCTTTTCTGTCGGGAGTCCGTCTCTCTTCTTTGTTTTTGGCCCACTTTGCACCAGAAAGAGGAAACCAGCAGCTGAACAACAGCAGCACGTTTAAGCTTGATAAGCTGTTGTTAGAATTTATTTAATATTACTTTCTACACCAGGATCCTTTTCTACGTCGCTGACGGCTGGTAACTGTGCAGGGGCGGATCTAGCAAAGTTTAGCCAGGGGGGCCGAAAGGGCATTAACAGGGAAAAGGGGGCACAAAGACATACTTTTCTTTCTTATTCTTATTTTAAATGTCTAGCTTTTAATAAATAATTATCTGAATCTTACACCCAAAGTTGTAATCTGATGTAAAATGTATAGAAGTCAATTACTGTATATAGTAACTGTTAAGTCTAATATACCCTAGTAAGCTATAGTACTTTTTCCTTTGGGAAGGTACCATCTGTGAATTCTGCAATTCTGTAGAAGAAAGATGTTGAATCTATTTAATTATTCTTGAAAAATAATTTATTTCTGTGCATTTTTTTTCACCCTGCATCAAATTAAAGTTGATTACGTCAATTAAGCATCATGAGGTGGAGGGTGGGGGGTGGTTCCCTTTTTTTTTTTGCTGGGAGGTTGCTTAATATTTCTGCTAAGTACTCTTTAAAATACCAGAATAGGAAGGATGGTGCAGGTTTAACTTTATTAGATTGATCAGTATTGCTGAACTATGAAATATTTTGGGTGCAGTGTATTTTTTACACACAGGTATAACAGAATAGCTTTAGTGTTGTTGTTTATTTAAACTTGAGTATGAACTTATACAAAATGCAGCAAGATATTAAAAAAACAGTTTTATTGATTAAAAAACACACTATATCGGATTAATATCGGTATCGGCAGATATCCAAATTTATGATATCGGTATCGGACATAAAAAAGTGGTATCGTGCCATCTCTAGCATCTACCATTCGCCTGATCACAGCGCTCTCTGTAACTGCTGTTTTGTTTAATTGCACTTTGACTAGAGGACCGGCACAAGAAACACAGCGCAAAGGTTAGAGCTCGCACAGCTGCGTTCAAGGAGTACATTGTCAATACAACATCCGGCTTCTACGAGCAACTGTCAGATCACGTCTTTATATAATCTCACGAATTCCCCCCCGACTGAGCACACAACTTTCCCGACTGAAAGTTCCCGACCAAAACACCCACCGGACCCCTGACCAAATGTAATGTTCTAATTAAACATACACAGCCCCTCAACATTGTGTGTTAGGCCTAGCTTTGTGTTCGCAGAGAAACTTAGTTAAAAAGCACAAAGGTACACACGTGTAATTTTATTAAATTGCACAAAAGATACAGATCATTCCATGTTATTCTTCATGCGCTTCTTGTATTTTTTTTTTTACAAAAACACGTGTCTTAGTGTATTGCTACACTACACATAATGTTCCATGCCATTAAGAAGTGTGCTGTGTAATTCAGATGCGAGGTCTGAGACGCGAGGTCCAGACCAAGAATCCTGTCTATGTGTGTGTCAGCCTCTATACGCCAAAAAGTATGGATGTAGATAACACTAGGAGGGTCTTGGAACGATGTGTTCACGGGAACCATGTGACATATTAGTGCCAAGTATTCTGGCGAAAAAAATCCTATAAATCGGTAGAAAAGAATATGCAGCAGCCTGTCGCATTTGCTGAGGACCACTCTGGTGCGTTTCACATATGCTACTGGGTGTCTATCTGACCTAATTAACACGGCAATAGATGTCGCTTTCCCCACGATACATATGATATTGTCGGTGGGCAGCGGCGACGGAATCGTGGATTACTACATAGCACACAAGATATTTTGTGTGCTATGTAGATCTAGATCTAGCAACAGGAACCAACCAGGAGTCTACCGGGTCAAAGGCAAGCAATGGCACCAAGAGTCGCGGACAGAATCGACGAATGAAACAAAGCTCATGGGGAAATTAAGAAAACCGGATTCTCAGCTTGACAAGGCAACATTCACGGTTACCTCATCTCCTGCCTTGGTCAGTAAATTCGGTGGCAGAGGTAAAGAATGCCAGTACAGTGTTAAGTCTTTCAGATAGGGAGGCAGGAAGCCTTGGTTGTTGCTTCCAAGCCGAGCTAAAACAAGGGTGTATAAACCTATTTCCAATAATGTCTGGCGATCATTAGACAGACAAACAATAAAACAGAACAGATAAAAAGAGAGATGGCGTGCCAAACACACAGGCACTATCTTAAGAAAATCAAGATGGCAAGTATCAAAACTCCAGGTTTTGATAGTATCAAAACTCCAGGTAGTGATACTGAAGGGTTTGAGTTTTCACTCAGAAAACACCGGGCCAAAGACAAAATAAATCAGTCTGGACTTGAGAAAAAATCTGTTCATGTGGTAATTTTTGTTTTGGTTAATAACTTTTTGTGTGCAAAGTAAACTCATATAATGATGAAAAACAAAACTAGAGGGTTTGAAACAGCTTTGTTAAAAATGCCTTCCTGTCTTTAACGACACCTGGTAAATACGATTTTATAAAATGAACTTTCATAGGCGGGCTAATAATTTGTCCTCTTCTGTAGTGTGTATAACTTCTAACATCTGATCTGGTGTAGGATAACATATTTGAGGTATTCATGTCAGCAGTCAACTGTCGTAGACAATCTTTGATAAATGTAATGTGTTAAACCTTAAATTTAAAAAACCTACCCTTAAGGATACTACAGTTACTAGCTACACTCTGATTTACACATCACACTGATATGTACACATAT
The DNA here is from genome assembly GCF_013358895.1 of Oreochromis aureus. NCBI lineage: Eukaryota > Metazoa > Chordata > Actinopteri > Cichliformes > Cichlidae > Oreochromis > Oreochromis aureus. The sequence goes on along the minus strand of NC_052944.1, from coordinate 97,296,753 downwards.
TCGAGTGGTTCCTAACATGAGCGTAATATTTACATCAGGACTACATCAAGACTAACTGGATGAAAAATGTCAATGATCAATTTTTGCTTCAGTTTCTAGGATTAAAGCTCAATATCTGTGAAGGATCTTTGACCTGTACACAAGGTGTTTGTTGCTGACCTTTGACCTGCAGCTGGATATCGCTCAGTCTCCGTTCTTCTCTCCCATCACTGATGGAGCAGGTGTAGATGCCACTGTCAGCTATTGTTGGTTTGCTCAAAGTGAGGCTGAAATCAAAAATGGCCAGCGCATCAGGTCTCATCGATGTGCGCCCGCTGTAACGCTGGTTTTGTCCTCTGTTATCGTCTGTTTTGTCTTGTCTCACATGGACAGATTTGGGATTGAGATCACTGCGAGTCCACATCACTCTGGGATTCTCAAGTCTAAACCACATGTTCTGACAGGGCAGCAGGACAGACATCACCCCCTCATTCACCTCCACCACCACACCCAGGGCATGCTGGGAAACTGAGGACACATAAATAAAAACACAAACAAATGCCCATTGATGACATCATTCACAGCTGTAACCCTCAGGAGGCAAAATTCATTCAGGTTAATACTGTGTAATGTTACATTATTAGTGTATATTGATTACATAGATTCATAGTAACTGATGACAATTCTAACACTTTAACATCAACAGCTAATAAAAACCTCTCCTCATCTCCAGAGTGGGGCAGTAAATAATTAAGTACAATTTTCAGGTATCTGGATTTCAGTACTTCTTTCTGACTCCTTTTTACTTTTACTCCCTACAATTTTAAACAAATATCTGAACTTTCTGCACCTTACATTTTCAAAACAGACTTTTGAGGAGTATTTCATCACTGAGACCCTTTAACCAATTTGAGCCTGAACAGAAACTCATCAAAGTAAATCCTGTTCATTTATTAATCACCATGAGGTATCACATAAAAAGACGTGTCAAAGTCAGGGGTTATAAGTGGTTAAAGGTTTTTTTTTTGTTTTTGTTTTTGCCACAACACCTGAACAACTGCACGTGTTGTAAGTTGCAGTACGTCAGCATCTAGCTAGCTCTACTGAAGGGGAGCGGACATAAATAAATAATTAAAACTACCATAAAAAGCAAAAGAAGAAACAGAGGTTGTAAGTAAGAGGTAAGTTTCTTGTTTTATACTCTGTTATTATTATTATGTACTAGTTATATAAGTTTACTGTGTAAGCTCAGTCTGACAATGGCAGCTACATGATGCACATTGAAACTTAGCCTGTTATTTGAGTTGTTACTCTACAAAAGTAAAAGGCAATGTATTTTTTTCTGTTATTACTTAAATCTGTCACTCTGGTATTTACTTTGTTTAGCCATAGGTTTGTATGAGACCATGCATGCAGCACAGGGCAACCCCGTAGTACATGTTTGTATCATCACAGGCACAACAGCATTCTTCTCGCTTTGTGGGAGTAGAGGTGTGTTTTCCCGAAACTGTGTTGGGTAAGATAACAAAGCACTGAATTCTAAATAGATGAATTACAAGTTATATTTGTACACTTTGGCTTCAGGTCAGGTCATCTTTAAAGACCTAAAATTTGATAGTTTTAATCATATTTTGGCAGAGTAGAGTTGTTTTTTTGTTTTGTTTTTAAAAAAAAAGGTTAGCTAGCCATTTCTTTTAGCACAAATAAGTTTTCAGTTTTTTTCACTTATAATTAAAATTTGTCACTTGTCAGGGTACAATAAATTGTTATCAGGAGAGAGTCCAGCCATTTCCCTCTTTTTCTATGTGGATTAGTTTGAAGTGTGTAATCAGCTTGGCACCTCAAGAAAAAAAAAAAGAAAAATTACAGCAGTGTATTGGATATTAGCTAATGTACCGCCATTGCTCAGGTGACACTGTGTATTACATTAACATTTTGTACTATTTAATTGTGTCTTTCTTCTTCTTTTTTCACAGATGAATAATGAATTCTAAAGGATCAGCACTGTTAACTAGGAAACAACCTTCTTAAAAACTGGACCAGACTGCACACACTGCACAGTGGACACACTGCAAGTGTAAAATTTTAGACATTTCGCCTAGTAAACTGTTTTCTTTTTTATTCTACAGAGTTCGGTGGAAACAAAGAGAGAGGTCGCAATCCGTTGTGCGAAGGCCCTATTGTATCTGCTCCGTTTCTTCTTCTTATTATTATTATTATTTCGGCAAATGAATTGCCTTTTTGAGGGCTTTAAAATGATCAAAAACTCATGAGATTTTGCAAACATGTCAGGTCTGGTGAAAAATTTCGTGTTTTAATGGGTTTACATATGACCATTGGGAAATTGCTCTAGAGCGCCACCTATGTGTTGTTAAATGCAGCTCTACGACCACATAGTTTGAGCTACATGTATGAAATCTGGCACACGTGTATCATGCCGAGACAAACAAAAAAGTCAGTTGGACCATTAGAAGAAAGAATTTCATTGAATAGCGCAAAATGGCTCCACAGCGTCCCCTACAATGTTTCAAAACAACAGCCCCTGCTCTGTGTTTTATGTAACCTGGGCCCTGTTTCAGAAAGCCGGTTTAGTGCAAACTCTGAGTAAGTATACCCTGAGTTAACGAAAACTCTGGGTTTTCGGTTTCACAAAGCGAGTTTAGATTAATTCTGAGTGAGTTACTATGACGACACACTCCGTGAAGCTAACCTGCCCCCTAGCAGGTTTACTTCAACTAACCCTGACCTTCTCCGCCTCTTTGTCGGAAACCTGACTGTAGGAAGTGTCAGACATGGCGTGCCCCTTCCTTGAAGAGCCAGTAGATGTTGAAGCCCAAATTCTCCGCAGAGCTCTCCGCCGGGAGAGAGTGATTAGAGCGCGTTTGGACATTTTATCATTTCCTGATGATTTTCTGTGTGAACGTTACCGTTTTTCAGCACAATCTATAATTTATTTGAATAACATCCTCAGGGCTTATATTGCTCATGTGACACATCGCGGACATTCTCTCAGTTCTGTACATATTATTTGTATTGCACTTCGTTTTTTTGCAAACGGGAGCTTTCTGTATAATATTGGTGACGCTGAGCACGTTTCCAAGGCTACCGTCTGTCGGGCAGTCAGGAATGTTACAGTTGCACTGAAACGTCTCCTGTACTCGCTTTGTGGTGTTCCCGGTCATAGACCCACAAGATTTATCAAAGAGGGATTCCACAAAATTGCAGGTATCAGGATGAACAAAACTTAATTCATGATGTGGTGATACTTGAACTACTACTTAAATTTTACATTTATTTTCAGGGTTCCCAGGCGTGATTGGCTGTATAGATGGCACTCACATTCCAATCATTGCCCCTTCAGTAAATGAAGGAGACTATGTGAACAGGAAGTCTTTCCACAGCATTAATGTACAGGTACATAGTTCCCTGTAGCATTTCAAACTAACACATTATTTCATTATGGTAATGGTTGCTAGTTTGTGTTCTCTGCACTGTGAAGATCATATGTGATGCTGCCAACATTATCACAAATGTGGAAGCCAAGTGGCCAGGCTCTGTTCATGACTCACGAATTTTTCGTGAATGTACACTGAGCACAAAATTTGGACATGGTGAGTTGAAAATACTTTAAAATATATAAAGACCAATTGCTACAGGGACATTTGAACTGACGTGTATCCTTCTGTCTTAGGAGAGTTCACTGGCTACTTGCTTGGTGATAGGGGGTATCCATGTTTACCCTATTTGCTTACCCCTTACCCTGACCCTGAACCGGGCCCACAGCAGCGATATAATCTGGCTCATTGCAGGACAAAAGCCAGAGTTGAAATGACTATCGGAATGCTTAAGGCCCGGTTCCAGTGCCTTCAAAGACTCAGGGTCACCCCAGAAAGGGCATGTGACATTATTGTGGCATGTGTGATTCTTCACAACATTGCCACAATTAGAGGAGAACACTGTCCTTCTGAACCAAACATCAGCAGTGATCCAAACCATGAACATCCTGACCCTCCCACAGACATACAAGATGGAAGAGCAGTCAGAGACACCATATGTCACAATCATTTCCTGGCCATCACCTCAACATGTTGAAAGAAGAATAAACAGATTTTTTGTTCAACTGGCTTTATTGGTCGCCTGTATTTCCTGTACACAAAGTATTAATAAGTATATTATTATGTTGTTCAAACACTGAAATAATTCGTCCATCTCTGACCACTTCACCCACCCTTAACTGATGTTCCAGCAGTAAAATCTCAATCTTGGTCTTTTGGATCTGCTGCTTGAAGTGTTCCATTTCCAAGTCGCATTTTTTTATTTTCTTGATCAAATAGGTCTTGTACAGCTGCTTTACAGGGAGCTATTGAAACACAGAAAATAGCATTGACATGCATAGTACATGCCTACTTAGGTTGGTTGTAAATCAGTGCTGAACATCTTACTGAGGAAAGGTTTGTTGGAGAAGTGGCTGGACCCTCTTCCTCTGCATTTCCATCATCACTCTGTTAGAGACATAGAAAGTCCATGGTTTTATTATAGTACCACATTTTATTCAATTGTTATATTTTCCATTGTAAGATGTAAACCTCATAAAGTGTCTCTGTTGCTTCCTCCTCTGTAACAGCTGTCAATGTTTCTTCATTATTTTCCTGTAGTAAAGAAATTAACAACATTGCTGTTCTACTGTAAACTCATATGATCTGTGGAGTATTAAGAGTACTCACAACTGCATGTTGGTCTGGCTCAACAGGAGGCTGCACCAGATGCAGTACACCATCACCATCAACTGATAGAATATGAGGTTTACAGGTCACTTATAACTTACAAGGGACCAAATGCCAATTAACAAACATATACCAATCACCTTACACTTCATTGTCATTATGCTCTCAAAGACAACCAAGACTGAGGGAAGGCAAAATCAGTAGGAAAATAACTTCACTACAAAATAATTCATTATGGTAAAGAGTTTATCAAATGAATGAGTAGCACTGCAAAGGTGACTGTGAAGAAAGGATGTATGCACATCATGTATTATTTTGAATTTACCTCTTATGTAGGCACTTGTGTCTTGCGGGGTTATTGACTCAGAGGATGTCCCCGAGAGATGCCTTCAGCCACAGGGCGCCCACTGTTTTGGCTGAGGGCCAACTGCTCAGCCTCTGTGAGTGGTGGTGGTGGAGGACCCCACCTGTTTTTCGGGCCTCCGCTTTTTTCTGTTGGCTATAACGGGTCACATTTGAGCATACAGAGTAAGCAAATATGTACTTGTAATGTGCTCAGATAATTTCAATAAGTGCTTATAGAAAGAAAATTAATGTAGCCTCTAACTGCAATTGATTTACATAGGACAAACAGACCAAGCACTATGGCTCATAATACAATTACACCTTACCTGTTTGGACTATATTTTATATTTCATTTTTACTTGCTGCCGGGAACGTTTGGGGCCTGTTGGGTTGCACCTGCGCTCACATCACATCACAAAATAAAATGTATAGAATAAAAGATAAAATGAAATATAATAAAATAACGTGTTAAATGGGTGGAAATCCCTAGATCAATGTTTAAATTAACACTCACGCATTGACTCTGTCGGCTATGTTTTGCCATGCATGCTCCCTTTCTTTTGCAGCTGAGGCTGTGTTACTTTTTTTCCGCAAAATTTGCATGTTATCGGCATATGCTGCCATCAGAATTTCGGCCTCAAGCGCTGTAAAATACATTGACCGCGCCTTCTTTCCCTCCGTCTCCATGGTGACTCGCTTAATCTGTGCTCCACTAATCAGGGCTTTATGTATCCTCGCGCGCTTGCTTAACTTGGGGTTAAAGCAACTCCGTTGATTGAACTAATTGTTATCAGCCTTTCTGAAACCGAATATTCCGAGTTGGACAGTTCGGGGTTACTCAACCGTGAGTATCATTTTTAACTCTGAGTTTTCTAAACCCGCTTTCTGAAACAGGGCCCTGGAGTCTGAAACCTGGTACGCTCATAGAAGATATCAAGATGTACAAAAAAGTCTCTTGGAGCAATATCCCAAATCCAACAGGAAGTCAGCTATTTTAAAATGAATGTTTAATTTTGGCAACATTTTTCCCTCTTTTCAGGCACTGTACTTTGACGAGCCCCTTTCAAGCGATTTCATCAGATTGCCGCGATCTCCTCTGTGTGGAATCTAAAGACCTTTGTGGTGTTAAATTGTGAAGAAACGGGGTGGTCATGGCTGCATGTGGAGTTTCAATCACTCGCCAAAAAGCAGTAATCTGCTGTCACTCATAAACACAATGTTCAATCTCGCCCAAAGGTCGCAGTTATGATGAGACTCGAGCTCAGAAATCTTTGTTATGCCATTTGTCAGTAATGGTTAGAGCGCCACCTAGTGGGACGACTATAATCATGATTGAATGAGATGAAATTTTAGCTGGTGGTTAAATGCATGAATTCCATCAATGTGACATCAGATCGGACGTGCTGGTTGTAGGTGTTGGGCGTGGCTCGACGCGCCGGGGGTGCAAGGTCCCTCATAACGCTGCTTGCAGCTTTAATTTAATATACATTTACAAATCTTTATAGTGGTTCTCAAAGTTGATCATCAGGCCCCACTGCTCTGCTTGTTTCCCAGCTATCAAGACACTACACAATGTTGATTGCCAGGTGTGTTCAGTCAATCAGAATTTGAAGACACCATTGTGGAGTAAAAAAAATGAATTGGTATGTTTTGGCTTCCGATTCACTGAACAGACCTTGTCCAGGTAATAAACATTCTCCATTTTCTTTCTTACGGAGGTCGTTTGTGGAGGGATTGTACTGAAGTATAGTTAAAAGGCTGCTGTTTGATTTATGTTGTATGACACGGAATTGCATTACTTGGAAAAGTTTTTGCAATAAACTATTTAATCAGTTGGAATAAATGAAATAGCTATGTGTGATTTTAGAAAAGTTACTTTAGAAACTTGACACTACACTGTTCCAAAAAATAGTAATGTCAAAGTATCTTACTGTAATTTTTTACAGTTTTGTACTGTCTTTCTAGGATATCATTCAATTTACATAAGTAGACTGTGATCTTACATGTCAAAGGTAAAATAACATAACATCACTGTAAATATAGTAAAACACAATTTACTTGTTTTTTAAATATATTTTTTTGTACATATGCATATCTAGATTGTAAAAATACATCCAGAAACAGCTAGTTCTCTCCCATCATGCCTTGGGACATGTGCTGCTGTTTAGATGTTCTTGTTTTATTGTTTATGGTTACGTTACTTTTAACTGTTATCTTGAATGTTGTGTTTACGCCGTGGTGCAGAGTCACTGACAGTTGTTGTTTTGTAGAGGGAGCGTTGTACCATGAGTGACTTCTGTTCTGCTGTTGTTGAACCTTGAGGCACATTGAATTACCAGAAAGTGTTTAAATAAAGAGCTCCCCCTACCAGCTTGGGGTTGAATAACAAGCTCACTCTCCCTCTTTGAGCTTCGTAATTAAGATTCATTTTGCATGCAACAATGTAAATCAGTGCACGGCCGTGCTGTGCTAATTATATTATTAAAAAAGTTAATGTAGAGGTAGGAATTGCAATTAATATAAATCTCAAAGTATTCACAACATTCCTGAACAGACATAGGCCTCTGCACCTGGGGTGAAGGTGTGGCCGTGAATACAATGTGACATGCCATTGGATGTTGGGACACATAATAACATGACGCTAAGCATCGACCAATGAATGTGAACTAACAACAACAAGGTCGCGGGTATGGCTGCGACCGTAGGAAAAAATCGTGCATTTTACAGTTTTGTTCTGCTCTTCTAGAATATCATTAAACTTACGTAAATAGAGTTTGACTTCACATTTCAAATGTAAATTAACGTTAAATCACTGTAATGTAATGAAACATAATTTTCATGATTATTAAATGTATCTGTCTGTACATATGCATATTTAGATTGTTAAAATACATTCACAAATGTATCATGGTTTCACAAATATCTGTCCGTTACTTGAAAGATTGAACTGTTGTATTCAAATGTAATGCTATGGTAAAGTATATAACATGATCCCTATAAGCTTGTGTTACATCACATAAGTATTATTATCATTGCTAGTTCGGGCGATCGTGGCTAAAGAGTTGGCAGTTCGCCTTGTGATCAGAAGGTTGGCGGTTCGAGCCCTGGCTCGGACACACTCGGTCGTTGTGTCCGTGGTCAAGACACTTCACCTACCGCCTACTGGCGATGGCCAGAGGGGCCGATGGTGTGATATGGCAGCCTCGCTTCTGTCAGTCTGTCCCAGGGCATGCAATCCATTGTTATTTAAACCAACTATTAACTGTATATTTCTGGACATTTACGTATTATGATTCATATTGCCACATTCATTGACCTCGTTTATAGGTAAATTCATTGTTTCATCACGTTAAAATGTTCCTAATTTAATGTCTAAAAGCACTTGGAAAAGGCAGAATCCCATGTAACATTAGCGCAACAAACTCTATTTTCATTACTGAAAATGGCTGTATTTTTATGGGACAGTTATTTTCTGTTATTTTACGGTCGTATTTTGGAGCCCCAGCTGCCGGAATATCACCGTTTTTTCAAGACGCTTTTTCTAACAGTGTATTTGCAGGATAGGATAGAGTAAAATAATGTAAAAAAATGAATTAGAGTAATGTAATTTTTAACTAATTACTAATGTAATTTTTCAACTTGATATTTTAAGAAAATCTAAATTAATGTTAGGTTGCTTAAACTTAATTATGCTTTTGGAGGTCAAAGTAAATCATGCTGGTTTGTTAAAGCAGTTGTGTTAGCCAAACCTAAAATTTACTTGCTGAATTTACTTAATAATATGCAACGTTTGTAACTTAAAGAGTTGAGCCAACAAAACATTTTTTAGAGTGAGAAATAGAGATCTATTTTTATTAGTGCTGTCTAAATTAACGCGTCAACACGGATTAATCCATCATCATGATTAATCTGATTAAAATTTGTAACCCAATTAACCCATCTGGAGTGCAGAATGAATCAAAATCCCTGAAATGTTTCTCTCAATGCATTTCGGCAGTTTGTCCAAGTAGATTCTGGGGTAGGATCTTACGTGATGTCCACGAATGCACCACTAAAATCCACACCTTCCCAGTTGACAATTAGTGGGCTTATAAGAAAGCTGCGATTCACTACCAGATGGCGGCATTTGGCAGTCTTGTCCATCCAAGGTGGCTGAGAGCATTAGGCAGCTAAGCACTGCAGATCTCTCCAGGGAAGCTACTCAGTATAAGTATTGCCCTTTAGAGAGTGGTAAGTGGGATTTTTGCAGTTATCATAAAGTGGCATGTAGTAGGGTGGACCTTGACGACTGTTTCCCTCTTTTGTTGCAGGATTTTGCTATACTGCTGCTGTCTTGTCTTATGCTGTTTTATTTGTTATGTGATGCTTTTATAGAAATTTGTTTAACGTTTTATGCTTTGTTTTATTGCTTTAATGGAGGTGTGGCCGCTTGTTGAGGGGCTAGGCACGTGAGGTGGAATCCCCTCCCTGATGCATGCAAGTGTACACACCGGGCATAGGTAGATTGCACCTTTTAGAGTTTAGTGTAAATTACACGAGTGAGTAATTGGTGGCACCCTTGAGTACTCCTCCCTGTCGGTTGCCTCCTCAAGTGGCCGGTCTCCACTATTTTGTTTATTATTATTTTTTTTTTATCAAGCTATGATTGTTTCAGCGTAGCATCGTGGTAGGGAGTCTGGTCATTTTAATTAATAAAATGTGTTAATTAACTATTTTGCCATCTCAACCCTGCTACATTAGGTCCCTTTCTGATTCTATAATTCTATGTTTTTAGTACTTTTTCTTAATAAACTTTGATTTGTAATATTCCTCTGTCTCACCTCTGCTGTTAATAATGAGTCTGCGGGCTTTGGTAGCCAGTGTAACACTTGGCTAGAGAAATCTTTCCTGGGGTGTAACTCCCTCCCCCAGGTGGCGTTGTCAACATCTTAGTTACTGTCCCCGGTTATCCCTCATTCGCTCCACCACATTCGCACATGCACAAATGGGCAGTTGATCTGGTAGTGATGGGTAGCTGAACCAATCAACTCAATATGGAAGATGATAAATGCACATTGGCCCTCACGATGGGAAATTTGAGTATTAAAAAAATAATAAGCCGGAAAAATCGACTGACATAAAGTATTATGCACATTGTGCAAGAAGGAATTTTCTTTTCATTGATCAGTCCCCACCTCGACAGACTTGTGAAGATGGGCCGGCCAAGAAAATTCAGATTCAGAATAGAATGAGGAGTTTCTGCCTGACAGAATCATGGACTTGTACAGAACAGAGCTGATTCTCTAATTCTAATTCTCTTTGAAGCATACATTCTTTGTTTTTATTCTGCATTTACTTAAATATAAAGTTGAAAAAAAATGTAATTACAGCCAGGCTATTGATCAAGTAATTGGGATTAAATACAATTAATTACAGAAAATTGTGTGATTAATTAGTTATTTTAATCAATTTTTTCTTCTGATTCAAGCTCAGTAAAATTAGAATAAAAGACTAAAGTTTGTATTGCCATCCACTGGTATTTTTATTTTATCATTATGTTAATAAAGCACAAGGTTCAGTTAGCTTTGCACAAACATCCTCCAGAGAGCTATATTTACTTTCTTGCTCTGAGTACATTTCAGAGCCTGAACTTTTTTTACTTTTATTGGAGTAAAGAAGTTAAACCAGTACTTTTTTTAACAGTACCATTTGTAGTTCTACTTAAGTACTGATTGTCTGTACTTTTGCCAACTGTCTGTCCAAGTGTGCACAGGTGAGTCAGACTCTGTGAGCTCAGCAGGACTCAGCCTGAAGCCTCTGCACTATGACATCACTCTGACCCTCACACTCATCTTTTTCAAGCTTTAACTGCTTCTTATTACACTTAATGGTCTGGTCTGTGTTTGGTATGTTGTTAGGTTTTTGTATTGTGATTGCCATTTATGCTTAGAAATATTTAACCATATATGCTTAGAAGTGAATAATCGATTGTGTAGTGATAGGATGTGTGATCTTCAGTAGGCTGTAAAAGGCTTTGTGTGCATTCCAGAGCATTCTGGTGTTCACCCCCCACATTGGGGAGCATGGGAGAGGTGATACCTTGTCTTATTGTTTTATGGTATAGGAGGACACCTATTCTGTATCTGGTTAAGCATAAGTGCCTTTTGTTTAGATGGACGGCTCTGGGGAGTCTTCCTGGGGTCACATTTTGACACCCCTCCCCCCTCCCACACACACACACACACACACAGTATTCTTTGTTCACATGTATACCTATGTAAGATGTCATATGTTAATGAACCTATGCATATTCATGTACCCACAATAAAAGGAGTGTTATGGGGAACCTGGCTGAGAGTCTCTGACGGAGGTAAAGTGGTGGAACGACACTTGGGTCCAGGCAGGTCTCCCTCATGCATGAGTAACACAACAAACTTTGCCTACTTGGTGTTCAATGCTTTTGTGTAGTTAAATTGTCTCGTTCCAGCGGTGGGCCTGTGCTAGACAGACCCAACATATGTGACTCAGACCATAGATTAGATGTGAAAAAAGCAGAAATGTGTTTAACATACAAATATAAAAGTGTGTTATATTATCATGTGTCTTGTAACGCCTGTTAAAACCTGCCTGGTGACACATGACACACAGTAATCTGTGCTTTAATTCAACCTGAAAGCGGCTGCTGATTTAACAGAAGATGTAATGCAGCTATAAGTATTAATTAATATTAATAGTTAATATTTGAATATTGTTTCCTGAGCAAACACTCTTCTCCTCATGCTGTTGATGTGCTGTCAGCTTTAAAATGTAATAATAAATATTTCTATTTATTCAGTAACAATACCTGGATTATATCCACTCTTTATTCAGAACCATCTCCTCTCTGATAACAGGTGCAATAATAAATTATTAATTTACAAAAAAGTATTTTGTTAATTGAATGATAATGTTTAATTTATAAGAGACTTGACATTGTGTTTTTTTTCTTTATGTGTGTTGTGACTTACATAACGGATCCCAAAGCCATTTTGAAAATGTCCAATTTGCTCCTTAGTTATGGAGAAAAAATACGAGGAGCTGCTCACATTTTTTTACTGATGGGTTATACCCATCAGAATACGACAAGTCCCAGAGGCAAAACCCTTAGGAGATATAACAAATTCAGGCTGAAGGGTCAGTAGTTTATTGTAAATACTAACTAGATGTACTTATTTGTTAAATACATGTTATAATTAATTTAAATTTCTTAAATGTAGATGGAGAGCTCTTGTTTGGAAACAAAGTGATAAAAAACAAAAGAAGAAGCCATGGGACTAATGCGTTATTTTTGTGCCACTATTCTGAGCACACGTAAAAAAAAACATGAGCGCATATAAAAAATTTTGCAGATGCAAGTGTTGCATTTTGAGGAGAAATTTATTTTGAGCGAAGAAAAGCTAAATTTGAGTGAACAAAATTCATTGCTGCATGCAAAAAATGTATTTCAGTGTTTGCTATTATCCACAATAGCAGCCCCTCTCACTCAGTTTGTGCATTTGTGCTTGCTCGCAATGTGTGCTCAACATTTCTGCCTGTGCGCATTCAACTCTTCAACACCTTTATATTTGTGCCACAAAACCAACCAAAAAAAAAAAAAAAAATCTGATTGGCGGTTTCGGTCTCCAATCAGCTCGAAATTACGAAATGCAATATCCCAGAATTCATTTTGTCCAAAACTCAAACAAGGCAGTGGCAGAGGAACGCAGAGTGGCGGAGTTTGAAATATTACTCTTTCTGGGTCACAAAATAAACTTTTAAGATATTTTCATGCGAGAATGGTGCTGTGTAAATTTCAAATATCTGCTTGATTAACAAGACATCACATATTTGCGAAAGTGCTCTAGCGTTTTTGAAGATGCCTGTTACCCACCAGTTGACTGCATAGCTGGACATATGTAACATTTCAATAGCTTTTGAAACACTGTCAATATTTTGGGTTTTTTTATTGTCTACATGTAGGGCCCTCAGAAAATTAGTCAACAGTCAACAGAATGACTGGGATGTCTATCTGGATGCTACACTGTTTTCTTTGAGGTCTAAGGTCCACACCACAACCAAATACACACCATTCTGTTTAATGTATGGGAGAGAAGCAACATATCATTTGTCATTTGTTGCCAGTTTGGCGTTCCAACTTGATTCACTGTTGCATGACTTTGTTTGCATGTTTGCTGTTAATTTAATTAAATTGTTTGCTGTTATTGTGTTGTCTTCACTTGACCTGTTGGTTAGTTTAGCTGTCTGGTTTACAGAGAGTGGGCATGTCTGATCATTTCCTTCCATTGTGGCTCAAGAGTTTGGAGTTCGCCTTATAATTGGAAGGTTGCCGGTTTGAGCCCCGGCTTGGACAGTCTCGGTCGTTGTGTCCTTGGGCAAGACACTTCACCTGTTGCCTACTGGTGGTGATCAGAGTGGTGGTGGTGCCAGTGTCTGGCAGCCTCGCCTCTGTCAGTGCGCCCCAGGGTGCTCTGGCAGCCTCGCCTCTGTCAGTGCGCCCCAGGGTGGCTGTGGCTACAATGTAGCTGCCATCACCACTGGGTGAATGAATGTGTGAATGACTGGATGTGTAAAGCGCTTTGGTGTCCTTAGGAACTAGTAAAAGCGCTATATAAATACAGGCCATTTACCATTCACCACCTTCACTTTCAAACAAATATGTAAGCCTTTATCTCAAAGTGTTTCGCAGTGCCAGCTTCTTAAAAAGTAAAAGTCTAAGCCTAAGAACAGAGATCTAAATACCTAAAGCTCCTGGGGCCATTTTTAAACCATTGCTTTTTTTGTTTTAAATTTCAAACCATTTTAACTGATTTGAATGTAATATAACCAAATTTGCCAGAGGATATATTTTTTTTTTTATTTAATAAATAAATAAACTGTGCACCACTGCACAGAAGACCCCACCCCCTCCTGGTGACCAGGTGATGACTCTGTCCCCGGACAGCGTGAGGAGATCCCTCAGCAGGATCAATGCACGTAAAGCCCCGGGTCCTGACAACATTCCTGGTCGTGTACTGAGAGACTGTGCAGTGGAACTCACTGATGTCTTCACAGACATCTTCAGTATATCACTTATCCAGGCTGTCGTCCCCACATGTTTTAAAGCCACCACAATCATTCCGGTTCCAAAAAGTCATCTCCTCCTGCTTTAATGACTATCGTCCTGTTGCACTTACTCCCATCCTGATGAAGTGCTTCAACGACTAGTCATGCAACACATCAAGACTGTCCTGCCCCCTCCCTGGATCCTTCCAGTTTGCGTGTCGGCCCAACCGCTCAACCGATGATGCCATCTCCACTGCACTCCACTCAGCACTCACACACCTGGACAAAAAGACTCATATGTTCGAATGCTGTTCATAGATTTCAGTTCAGCATTCAACACTATAATCCCCAACAGCTCACTCAAAAACTGGTCCAGTTGGGGCTTAACACCTCTCTGTGCAACTGGCTGTTGGATTTCCTCACCGGAAGACCTCAAGCAGTGCGGGTCGGCAGTAATACATCCAGCACCATCATTTTAAACACGGGGCCCCCAGCAGGGATGTGTGCTGAGCCCCTCCTCTTCACTCTGCTGACCCATGACTGCACTCCATCATACAGCTCCAACCTCTTCATCAAGTTTGCGGACGACACACGGTGGTGGGTCTCATTAGCAACAGGGATGAGACCGACTACAGAAGTGAGGTGAGACGCCTGGCCACGTGGTGTGTTGACAACAATCTCTCTGAATGTGGAGAAGACGAAGGAGATTGTTGTGGACTTCAGGAGAATGCACACCCAACATGCTCCTCTGACCATTGACGGAGCGCCTGTGGAGAGAGTGAGCAGCACTAAGTTCTTGGGTGTGCACATCACAGAGGATCTCTCCTGGACGTACAACACCACAGCACTGGCCAAGAAATCACAGCAGCGCTCTTCTTTCTCCATAAACTAAGAAGAGCAGGAGCACCAGCCCCATCATGTACACTTTCTACAGAGGCACCATCGAGAGCATCCTGTCGAGCTGCATCACTGTGTGGTTTGGAGCCTGCAATGCGTCCTGTCATAGAACCCTCCAACGCATAGTGAGAGCTGCAGAGAGGATCATTGGTGTCTCTCCCCCTCCCTCCAGGACATTTACAGCACCGTCTCACTAAAAAAAAGCCCTTTGCATAGCGGCTGATCCCACGCACCCAATGCAAAGCTTCTTCAAGCTGCTGCCGTCAGGGAGGAGACTGCGGAGTCTCCAGGCCAGGACCAGCAGACTGAAGGACAGCTTCATCCATCAGGCTGTCAGGAAGCTTAACTCCCTCCTGATTCTGCCCCCTCTCCCCTCTCTCCTTCACGGTCTCACTGAACTCTGTCACACGCACACACACACACACACACTCTCTGACTCACTCACTGGCCTGCACCAGTTATTAGTCACCTTGTGGAGCATTGGACTGCCATTACCTCATAAGACTTTGTTGTTACACTATCTCCTACCGTACATTACCAAATCTCCATTTGCACTATTTGCCTATTTGCACTACCTTGCCTGGTCTACACTCAATGTCATTTACCGTTACCTGAATATTGTATATTGTATAGCTTTTTTTGTTATATGTAAAATTGTACTGTATTTATTCAAATTTTACTTTTTTAATTATTTTACTTGCATTTTTAATCACGCTCTTAAATTTAAATGTTCATTTGCTACTTCATCTAGGGTTTGAGAGTAACGAAATTTCTATTCTCTGTATGTCCTGTACATGTGGCAGAATTGACAAATAAAGTTGACTTTGACTTTTGACTTTGACTTTGAAATTACGGTCTCAGTTCATTAAATTAGCCTAAAATGGCTTAGCTATACAAAAAAATTATACGATTGATCCTAGGGATAAAAACTGCCCCAATGAAAACCATGATAAACATTTTTCAGTGCAAATTTATTATAACAAAAACTAACTCATTCCTTTAATGTTAGGATTTCATCTTAGACTGCTGGCCTTAAATTTGTATTTTTTTTTTTGTTTGTCCAGCAGATGTCGCTATTTTTTCACATTTAAAGCACACATCAAATGTTCCCCTGCAAATAAAAAACTGATGGATCAAAATCAATGTTGGTGTCAATCTTTGACCAATATAAAGGGCTAATCATAATAACAATAAAATATTAGTTGAAATGTATTTTATAAAAAATATTTAAGTTTTTTTTGTTTTTTTCTGCTAAAATACCAGTGCACTCATGTAAAGAAACTGGGATTTAAAGGGTTAAACCCCAAATATATAATGAATACTTAGGCAGAAGTAGTTTTAAGAGTGACTCATTAAAAGTGGAAAAATATTAATATACAACATATTTAGGGCATGGCTGTTTTTTGACCTTAGGACCACGAGTGTAACTATATTTGTAAACACCCTGAGACACATGGTACCTAAGTAAATCAAAGTTATTCTAAACTTCTGTTAGATTTGTATTGTGATTGTCATTTATGCTTAGAAATATCTACTTATATATTCTTAGAGTTTTATAATTATGTGTAGATTGGTAGAGGTTTGATCCTTAATAGTTTGTAACAACTCTGTGTAGCATGAAGAGGGGAGTGCGTTCACTCCTCTTCAGAGTGTTCTGGCATAGATCACACACCTCCTAGGAGAGGTCGTACCTTCTCTTGCTGATATATGGTATAGCAAACACACGTATATCTGTTTGAGTCTAAGAGCCTTTTGTTTAGATGGACCGCTAGACTCCTGGCACCAGCTTTGGGGAGTCACATTCCACACACACACACACACACACACACACACACACACGGTATTCTTTGTTCACATGTATACCTATATAAGAGGTCATATGTTAATGAACCTATGCATATTCATGTGACCACAATAAAAGAGCAGTGTTACGGGAGAGCGGACGAGAGCAACTGGGGTCAAGCGAAGGAACGGCGCCTGTCCAGTTCTCTCCCGTGCACGTGAAACATAAAGAATGTTGCCTACTCGTGTCTTGCTTGCTGTGTAATCGCATTGCCTTCAACGTTCCAGCGAATAGGTTCAAGCTACAAACCTATCAACTTCCAATCCCACAGATAAAGTTCCCAGTTGAAGACATGACCTGTGAACTTTGGTTCACACTGGATTCTTGTGGTATTTGTTCATTTAGTTACTAATTAGCATAATTTGTTGTGAAGCAGTTTCTTGATGAATGCGTTATTGCTAAATTGGTTTTCATTGGCAAAAAACATTTTACTTTCTAATTTATTTATTTATTTTTTTTTTTTTTTTTTTTTTTTGTCTGTCCCATTTGGTTCTTTAGCCGTCAGAATTGTTGTCTGAAGACCAACAAGGACACCAAATGGATTTATTCTGCCAAATGGATCATCATGGCATTGCCGTATTGGTCCATTTGATCAACCTTTGTCGTTATTATTTATTTTATTTTATTTTCAGTTGTTACAGATACAGACATGACTGGGGGATAGTAAAGGGAGAAAGAAAGAGAAGGAGGAAAAGAAAAACAGAAGGGAAAAGGGACAGTGAGAAAGGGCACTTACAAAGACAAAGAGAAAGAGAAGAAAAAAAAAAAAATTCTCCTGGATCACCTGTTGAGAGAAAAAGAAGAGAAGACAAGCAAGAAAAAAAACCAAACAAAAACAAAGCAACATACTAAACACAACACCATCACGTTAATCTAACTAAGTGTGAACAGCAGTAAATACTAAATATTGAAAGTTGTTGTGCAACACGCAGGACAGACAGCGCACAATGTACTTTGAATTAGCAGCTATGAAAGGTGTAGTTTATGTCTACGAACAGTGAACACCCGTGTGCACACCTGTGTGGATCAACGCGCTTGTATACAAAAGGTTTCCCCAGGTAATGGTCTGCTAGAGGGTGTGGAGGGCCATAGCCCCGTCCCCCAGGGCATGAAGTAGGCATGGAGGAGATCCAGGCTCCAGACATCCAGAGGCCCCAGAGTGCGAGAGCCCAAGGAGTACCACCGGAGGGGCATCCGTGCCACCTTCCTGGGAAGGGCTGAGGAGATCCCCAGACGAGGGGGTCACCCAGTAGCCACGGAGCAGAAGCCAGAGGGGGCTGCACTGGCGTGCCCGCCGGCTCTGCCGGCAGCCAGCTGTGCCAGAGTGAACCGAGTTGCAGGCCCCGAGGCCGGAGGCCCGAGGGCCCCCTTTGCCCCGGAAGAGGCCTGACCGAGCGACAGGCACCAGGCCCCGCCAAGTAGCCACCGGGAGTGAGCTGGTGTATACCTGAGCGCCCAGCCCCGGACACCAAGAACCACCAATGCACTAACCCCTGAGGGCATCAGTTACCAGCAGGGAGTGTGGTGAGGGGAGATAGGTCTCCACACTTTGGAGGGCCTGGGTGTTCCCAGGGAGGTGGAGTCTAAGACCCGACCTGACATATAGACACAGACAAACAGGCACACACAGACACAAACATGCTTTCCCACCCTCATGCACACATATACAAACACTCAGCACTCACCCAACGTAGGGACAGACATACATAGACATGTAGACACAATCATACTCCCCAAACATACTCTATGCCCCGGGTCCAGGTACACTCGCCCCCAGAGGGCGAAACGGCACCCAGACCCAAGAGATGTGACCCTTTCCCCCGGGGTGGAGGCAAGCAGACCGCCCCAGGCTCCGCAGCAGCAGGGAGGCCAATCTGACAGCCAACACCTCCTCCCAGCCCCCGCCCGATGGCTAGTAGAGAACGGGGTGTGTGAAGACCCCATACCTCCCTCCTCCCGCTCATGTGTAGTGTTGCTGCGTGTTGTTCTAAAGTGCATTTAAAACAAGGGAGGGCATGGTGCTGCTGCCAGAGAGCAGCAGGTGTTAGCACGGCCCCTCCCGAGAACCCTCAATGTCTACATGGATTTTAAAATTGAGAGGTGGGCACCGGCGCCAGAGGTAGGGTTGAATACACAGACCGTCCTCTGGACGCCGTTAACGTGGTCACCCTCAAGGCCCTAAATATATATATATGTGTGTGTGTGTTATGAGAGTGTGAATAATGTGGATGTCTAAGTTGTGAAATAAAATTGAGGCACAGGTGGCCAGAAGGGGACGGGGGGGGGGGGGAATGCCTCCCTGCACCCTGGTGACACACCCGCACCCCAAGGCCCTACCTGTGTGGGTGGGTGTGGCGGAGCGGGAAGAGGGAGGCAGCCGGGGATGGGGAGGAAAAGAAGGGAGGGGCAAGATGCCCCTCCTTAGGGCCAGCTCCCCCGCTGACCCCTATTTATTTTTTTTTAGATTGTCAAAATTTCTAGACCCCAGGGGGGAATTAATGTTTTTATGACAGGGAAATTCTTCACAACTGAAGTTATGTATGATACTGAGGTATTATTGTTTGAAAAAAAAATTCTCATTTCATTATGAATTGCTTTTTCAACTAGGAATTTCTTGAGGATGCGAGGGCATGAAGACACCCTGGAGTGGCAGTTGCAGACTCTGCGACACAATAAGCAACAGGATTCCAGCAGTTGTGGAGTTTTACTGTTAAAAGTACTTATTCAAATCATTCAATTTATTGTTGACTATGATTAAGAGTTTACATTATAAATATGATAAATCTCACAGTTTGCAGAAAACTACCTTGCTTTTAGAGACGTCAGTGGGGTGTTAACCACTACGTAAGCAGTTATGCTGGAGTGAATGGAGATAGCACCGTACTTGAACATCAAGGTAAGTCCAGTAATGTCCTTATCATGTTAGAGTGTGTACTTCCAATTTAAATAGTGCTTTTTAAACAGCATTATTTTAGTTTTTAAAACAAAGCTGCACTTTGTGAAACATATATTTAATTTGTTACAAATTAAATGAAAATCAGTTTTTTTTATTAATTAAAGACATAATGTTTGAACAACAGCAAATAAAAATGAATGTGTTTTAGGGAACACCGAGGACTACTGCATTGTTTGCTCTATGTTGCATGCTAATTGTCACGTCTGGGGTAGCAGTCGTGTGGTGGAGTGAATGAGGACCCATGTTGTAGACAGCGGCGGAGGTGCGACTGAGTTTATTTAAAGTGCACAAAAACAAAGGCGAGGGCAGAACTTAACATAAACCTAAACTGGGGGAAAACTAATAATGACAAAAAACACGAAACTATAACTCACAACGTCACATGCAGGGACAAAGATAAGGAGGTACGCAGGGAATAGAGAGCTGGCTAAGTCACGCTCAAGTAAATACCGGACTAGATCATTACTGATGGGGGGGGGAGCAGGAAGTAACACTTACAGGAAAACGGTGCAAAACAAGCATTAACAAGTGTCTAACAGCACTGTAGAAGTATAAAGAAAGATATAGATCAGCGTAGAATGGAAATCAGAACTTAGTAGCGAAACTTAAGGCGCATAGAGAGTTCATGTAAAGGCCACCCACACATAGAGGAAGTGAGGGCACGTGCAGAGAAAATAGAAATACAGGTTTGGGCAGATAACCATACAAAGATGTTTTTTTATTGAAACTGTGCATGAAGAACACAGAGTATTAAGAAAACAGGATAGGGAGATCAGTGGCGGTCCTGACGCCCTAGGCGAACACTCTGTCTGGCGCTCAATCCCCAGCCTCTAGCGACTGTGGAAGTCCCTACACTCCTCCTTTTCTTTCTCTTTTTTTTTAACTTTAAAAACGGGTTGTGTGTGAGACTTTAAATCAACAAAATATAAAATATACATTTAAATTGTTATTGATCCCGTTACCCCTAGTCCTAAAGTGTATATTATTTTTTTTTTACTCTTAAATATTTATTGTTCGTTTACTTGCACTGCTGTAACTGGAGCCTCGTCGTCTCGTCTCTATATATACTGGACTGTATGTAGCTGAGATGACAATAAAGTTTACTTTGACTTCAGCAGCAGGCGCACTGAGGGCTCTCGCCAAGGGTGTCAATTTGGCATGGACGGAGGGGACATGTCCCCATCAATAGTTTGATCGCTTCTTGTAAAGTAAAAAAAAAAAAAAACCCGACAGAAAGAAAAAAAAAGATCTGTCAGCGTCTCATTCACCCAGCGGTGCAGAAAGAGTTAAATTACGTTCTCTACTGGACCTCATGTGACAATTATGGCCAATGTGGATTGGCTGAGCCTTTCAGGGAGCTCTGTTTAGTTTCAGCAGAGGTAAACCTGCGCTGAGACGAGGACAGTAGCAAAGAGGAAGAACGTGCATATAAGAAAGTATTTTTCAAAGAAACCTGTAAGTCACTTAAAGCCAAGCTCACTCATAAAATGTGTCCGTCATAATAACGTTACAAGCTCTGCTAGGCTTTGGCCCACATCAGTCTAAAATTGTGTGTAACCATGAATAACGTGTTTTGGACACTAACTGCACAACAGGCAGCACTATTAGTTCTCCCAGTCTCAGAGGAACATTTCTAATTTTGATTGAAACTGTCAGAGAAAACGGCAGCCTCGAGCAAGCCAGGATATTAGTTTAAAGAGGCTGTTAGAATTATATGTCTAATGTTAAAATGTTGGTGACACAATAATTTCATCCTAATGGCTCTGAAATATTCATAGGGTTAATTTTTGAGACAAAATATCATGAGGTAGTCATGATTTTGCAAATATTCCACCTTGTAGTGCAGTTTGCACTACAATTGTTAGGCTGCTGATGTAAATTGAATGATTAGTATAGATTTGGCAAAGAATCTGAATTGACATGTCTCACTTTTTATATGGCACGAATCAATGTGTTTTTTTATCAAGAGGCAATATGTCCTAGTGCAGTCAGAGGGGAAAAGCCAGGGCCAAAGGTGAGACACATCAAGCACAGAATAATAATTTTGTGGTCATCTTAGATGAGTTTTATCGACAAAAACCACCAGTTCATTTAGTGTTCCCTTAGTGCTAATGTATAAGAGAAGTTGGTGTACTATAACTGAAGTAATCGTGTTAAGATAAGATAAGATTACCTTTCATTTTGTCACAGCAGAAAGTGGACAGTGCAAAGTTATATAGCAAAAATTAGAATACAATAAGAATAATATACTGTGCACAACTGTACAGAATAGAATAAAATAGTAGAATAAAATAGAATAAAATGTACATTAGGATAAAAATAGAATACAAATGTTATATACAACTGAGTAAAAATACAACTTACAACGTCTTATTGCACATGTGTGTGTTTGATCAGCTGCAAAAGTCTTTGTTGTGGAGTCTGACAGCAGTGGGGAGGAAAGACCTGCGAAATCGCTCCATCCCACATTTAAGTCCTTAAAGTCATATTCTTTTATTGTCTTGACTGTATTTGAAGCTAGTTTTATTTTTGTATGATACTTGATTTATGTGGAATATGGCTGAAGTAAACTAAAGTCTAAAATACTTAGTCAGTCATTTGTTTAATAGTAATTTAACATTATATAATTCACATATAAAACTATGAATTATAATTTTAAATGCTTTAATAGCATGTAGAATAGCATATGTAGGCAAGTATATTTCTCCTTTTTTATCAAGAAGCAAAGACGAAAAGGAAAAAAAAAAAGAAACAGGGCGGGGTTCGGTGGTTGAAACACACGTCCCCACCAATGCCAAAACCAAATCTACGCCCTTGGCTCTCGCGCTCACTTTTTGCGTATAGAATTTTGAAAAAACATTGGTGCAAATTATAAGTCTGTATCATGATGTCTGGTGTTTTTGTGTGTGTTAGTTTGTTTTTATTTTGTTTTATTTTCCAAGTTAATTATTAGATGCTGCTCCAGCCACCAGTGAATACCCCGCCGCCCCGCCCTCTCCTCCCTGTGCAGCAAACAGCAGGCGCACCTCGCAAACGGAGGGCGCCCTTACTCCCAGCAAATGGGCGATAGAAAACCGATCGGTGCCTACGACATTCCCAATATGCGCTGGCATGATGTCGGGGCAGCATGAGTACGAGCAATTTTTTTTTTTTCTGCCGATGCCCGTGATGCCCGTATCTAAAACCGCTACTGAGGGAGATGCTGAATGACGAACTCTGAAAAAGTATAAGTGTAACGGATCCAGGGACCGCCCGTCCGATCTGCAGGAGGCTTTTATGCTATACACATCTCTCATGTACATGGTGAATAAAATTGTCTAATTGAATAAGCGTTCGTCTCCGAGTGATTTCTTGTTTCAGGTCAGAATCAAAAGATCGGGGGGGGGGGAGTCTAATCTTCCATCAATTGATAGACGTGACTATAAATTTACGCTACGGCAGGATGTTTTGAAAAAGTAGGACGTTTTTTTCAGAACACTGGAAACACGAGGGTACTTTAGCATGGCTAACTAGCTCTGCCATACCAGAATCTGTGACTACAAAGTCCACAGTCTGTTAGTCTGGACTGTTTTTAACCTTCCCTCATACTTTTACTATTGAAGCCTCATGATTAAATCTGTATTTCCAACACTTTGTGAATTTTCATCACGTCAGAGGCGCGAGGCGCACCTGAGTGTAACACTTCTCACAGAGGACTGTCTGCGGAGCTGCTGCAGGTTAAACAGAGAATTTCTTACCGTTCACGAGGAGCAGGAACACCACCAGCGTCTTCATCCTCCTTTGAAAAGAACTCAAACCGACACAAAGTCCCGTTAAATCCTCTGCTGACCCAACGAACCCACAGTTGGCCACACCTGCAGCTCCCAAACACGCCCACGCACAAAGTTTACTTTATGTTTACCGGAAGTGAAACCGAACAGAGGAGGGGGACCCTACATCTACGTGCACAAAGGTTGGTGTAACAACAGCACTATTGTTGTCTAGAGAGCTAAGTACTGTAATAATCGCGGCAGTCTATGTAGCACTGGATGCCAGGGGCGATTCTAGGATCAGAGCTTTGGGGGTGCTGAGCACCCAGAGAGCTGCCCATCCAGACAAGATAAACTTTACTCACCACGATGAGACTTCTTCCCTGTCTCTGTCAGTCCCTGCATCCTTGTCCCCTGCATCCTGCATCCATGTCTCCAGTTGTCCAGAGTTCCCTCTGTTCCTCATCGTCTGTTGTCTTCATCTCCATTATCAGTCATCATAGTTTTACCATCTCTGTGTAAGTCTGCAAATTTCTTTATTAAAACATAAGATTCTTAAATTCATCAAGTCTCTCTGTGCCTGGGTCCTTGTCACAAAACATGACATCACTGTTTTGTACATTTTAACACAATTTAATCCCCACATTTGTGAAAGAAAAGCAAAACACTTTTTTGAAAAATCTGTAACAAAACCATCAAATCTGATAAAGGTTATTTAAATGCTGCTAAAGTCGACTACTGCCAAAGAAGAATGGATTGGAATAAAAAAAATACAAAAAAATTAATATCCTAACCTTAATTACTGCGGGAGAATAATGAATGATGCTCACAGTGAGTAAAAAGTAAACTGAGTGCATTAGTGGTGTGCGATACTGCATATTTTGGTATCGATCCGATACCAAGTAAATACGGGCCAGTATCGCTGATACCAACACCGATACAATACTTTTCAGTAAATAGGGTGGATGCCTAATTTAATTACTAAATTGCAATTAATTTTCATGACCTTAAGTGTTTGTTGTGATGTTTCCTTTAATTAGTTAAAACCCAGGACATAATTAGGATAAATCATTTATTTATAATTAAATCAAAAATGTTTTATTATTGTGGCGGCTCATGGTCTGTGATGCCGCTACAGGTGAGATGGACTCACCTTCACTGCATCTACAATGATGTCTCGCCGGCTTAAAACCTGTGCGCTGCTTGTGCTGTTGTTGTTTTTGGTGTTGATGTGTACAGCTGGCAGCAGGAGGGCTGCAGCCGTTGAATGCAGGCTTCTGTTACAGCAACCGTGTGATCACTGTAAGGGTGGACAGCGCGCGGCTCGGGGTAAGCCGGAGGCTGGCGCGCCAGCAGAACCTGCCAAGCTGGAGACGGACGTCGAGGTGCGCGGGGGTCCTGCCACGCCTGAGGGCGGCATGATGTCCGCTTCGGCACGCAGGCTGCATGGTCCTGCGTGACGGCCGTCTGCCCAGCTGCCTGTGAGCCCCAGCTCACTTCCACGCCTGCCGCGCCACCGCTGCTTGCCATATGGGTGGCCATCAGGCGCGGGCAACCGCAAGAGTGGACACTTCCCCGTCGCTGGGCTGGGGAAAAGGGCGCCGATGGTCCGGGCCGATTCCCTCGCCTGCTCGCGGGGTGGGGTGGAGCGGGCGAGGGGGGTATGTGGCAGGGCGTGTTCTGCGATGCCGCTGCAGGTTTGGTGGTAGTGATTTCACCACCAAACCTGTACAGCTGCCAGCGGGAGAGCTGCAGCCGTTGAATGTACTGTTACAGCAACCGTGTGATTATTGTAAGAATAAATGATGCTGTGAAGCATGAAAATGCCATCGGGTCTGCCGTTTTCTTTTTTTTAAATCTTAAGTGCAGGCAAACCAGTAAAAAAATACTCTTGATAAACTATAATACAAAAGTTACAATTAAAATTCTCAACAACAAAAATAATTAATTATAATTAATTAATTGTTTAATTAATTATAATTAATATGTTAACAACTCGCAAAGTGTCTAAGTCACGTGACGTGTCAGCGCAACACCGAAACAAGAATGGGGGAAGTGGGGCAAAGTGTGCCTGCTCTCGGCTGACAGAGGAGCGGCGAGTCCGGCGAGTCCGGCGAGTCCAGTGATCTGGTTGTTTCGTTTTTGCCAAAAGCACAGCATAGCAAACAAGCAGAATTCAAAGTAAAGAATCGATCTCACCAGGCTAGTATCGATCCGATACCGATGCCGACTTGGGATCGATACTATCGATATTTGGATCGATTCGCCCACCACTAGAGTGCATGTTTGGACAGAGATTCACTTTTAAAGTGTATATATAATACAATACAGATAAAAATACACTCCAGATAGATAGAAGAGTCCTTGAAATGTACAAAATATTATTAAAAGATTAGAAAAATGGAGACACCTTGGCCTATGGTACAATGTATGAAAAGATCTTTACTGCAGATACTACTATGGCTCTGCAGATTTTTTCTTTTCTTTTAACCTATGTCGCCTCACCTTGAGGTTGGTAAATCTGTCTATCACATTTTGGTGATCAAGTCTCTCAAGCATCTCTTTCTCAACTGACATCACAGCCAGGTGCTGGTGTCTGCTTTGACCCATGGTCCTTCTCAGCCAGGTATGGAGCTGATGAAAGATACTAAAAGACCTTTCACAGCTACAGCTGCTAACTGGGTTTGTTAGGGCAACCTGAATAACAGTTTTCAGTGTGGGGAAGATCTGATTATCCAGAAGATTGTACAATGTTAACATATTTGGAATGGCACCAGCCTCACTCTTGAGCTTCAAAAAGTTTTTGGCAACCGTGACTTCCTCTGACTGAAGCTCAATATGGTAATGCAGCGCCAGGGCTGACAACCCAGTTTGTTTTGCAGATTCTGTGTCGCAGCTTTAATATAGGGAGAAAACAACTTCCAGATAGTATGAGTAAAATTAGTTTTTTTTTTTCCTTTGCCAGTTTAACTCTTTTTTTGTTTTGCCTCTTTGTATTCCCTTCCTGACCTTGTACTTTCTCCTCATGTTCTCCTCTTTCCTCTCTCCCTCTTTGGACTGACAATCATACAGATTGTATTTGATTAGATTAAAAAAATATTATTAAAATAACTAATAAAAAAAGTCCTCTCTCAGTGTACTTTGAACCAAAAGGCAAATAACCAAATCACATGTACATCTAATAAAAGATATAAATATTGAAACACTGATCCATTATTCTTTATTGATGGATCATTTGATCTTACACTTTTACCTGAATGTGGCTAATTTTTTTTGAAAAATACTTCCTCATATCCATTATGAACCTGACTGTTTCTCTCTACATACACACACACACACACACACACACACACACACACACACACAGGCGTGCGGGGGGGGCTAGAGGGCTTGAGCACCCACCCCTTTCCTGATGAGTGCCCAAAGTGCCCTTTTGTTGAGGCAACTTAAAAAAAAATTTATTTATTTATTTATTTATTTTTTATGTGTGTGTGCGTGTGGAGTCCTGTCTGTGCCCCTCAACAATAATATTTAACTATTAATCACAGTTTTGCTAAATAAAAGGATCTGGCTTGCATCAGTCACATGATCACCATTAACCAATGATCGCCCTTGACGGCAGAACGCGCTGGTTACGAGCCGGAACGAGCTCACAAAGAGCACGCATTTTTTTTTGGCGGTCCGGAGCTGTAGGAGAAACACAAATTAACTCAGAGACACAGACTGATGCGACAAAACCAGTAAGTAGGTGTACAGCGTACACTGTAGTCTAAAGCACACAGGAGTATTAGCTTATTACGTACACGTTGGTAAGCTGTCTTGTTGCAACTGACGAACTGAAACAAATGAGCGTGCTGTGTGTGCAACAGCGCGACAAACTTTACCTGTCCTTTTATTAACTGCACAAGTAGTGCTGGTCATAGCTGCTGGCTCACTGGGTAAGGCTGTCATGGGTCTGTAGCTCTGTCACCGTTTTAGGGAACATATTTAGTTTTAAAGTAAGTTACAGGGCTTTTCCTGCCTTTCTGGGGGGATTATATTTCACTTAAAACGATCTAATATGCATGTCCACATAATAATGGATTATTATAATTATAATATTTAAAAAAACACATGCTGTATTTTAAAGAACATACATTAAGAAGCAGATTATATTAGATTTATATTTTAAATAAGACAGAATTTGGATTTTACAGCAGTAAAATTATTGTATCTCTACAGTTTAAAATGTAATAAGCTTTCCGCCTGCACAGAGTGGATAGTGAAACAAATGGAATCATCATATATACATTATTTCATATTTATTACTTCCCCCTCCTCATTGCTTTATTATTGTAGCTCTAGTAATAAATAATAATGTAAGGATTCTGGATCAGCACCATGATGCCCACAGTATATACAGTATTCTGAAGAAGGTCTAAAATGTCACTGTGTGTGCATGTGTGTGTTTTATGTATATGGATTAAAAAAAATATTACTCATGATATAACATTGTCCAGACATGCCTGGTAAGGACACGAGGAGGAAACAGTAGGAGCTGTGTGAGGTTACTAAAGGCAGTGCTATAACATTTTTTTGTCATCATTTTATTATAGATTAAGTGCAAGAGTTGTTAGGTGTGGATAATTAGATTATAGTTTATTGCAATAGCAAGTTGTGCCTTGTTCTCAGATAGACAGCAAGTGGAGAGTGTCATGGTCCTGGGTCGTGCGACCCAGTGTTTTGACATTGTAGTTTATTTTGAGGTTTATCGTTTGTTTATGTTCATTAAGTTATTCCAGCTCGTTTGTTATTATATTACCCTTGTGTTAAGTCCCCCTGGTTCATGTGTCATGTCTGCGTGGTTATGTTTAGTTCATGTCATGTCTAATCTCCATGTTTCCTGTTTTACTTTGAAAGTCTGTATTCTATGTCAGTGTATTTAGTTTCACCTCTCCTGTCCTGTTCTGTCCTGTCGTTAGGTTCATGTGTGTCAGCTGTGCTCCCATGTGTGGCCACTTCCCCTGATCATCCCTCATGTGTATTTAGTCTCTGGCTGTGTCCCAATTCAGGGTATGCACGCTTGAAGTACGCACACTACGCGTACTACGTACGGGAAGTGCGGAAGTGAGAGGCTTGGGACGGTCTAGCCTTCGTCGCGCTGTTCAGGTTGCCTAGCAACCATGATACTAACCGCGAGAAATGTTTCATACAGCTTTGTGTGACAGAAATGAAGGAGAAAAAATGTTTTGTTGTTCATTCATTTTTGTCATGACATCACTTTGATCAGTTGAGACCACAGGACTGTAAAACATGATAGTTGGGCTTCATTCCTGTACTGAACAGTCATTTCAAGATTAGTTAGTAAATGATAATTAGCTAATGTTATTCATGAGACTAAAGTCATCTCACTGTGGTAATGTTAATATAATATGGACAATATTATATGTATTGTCAGTTTATATATATATATATGAGCTTGAACTCTGGGTCAAAGATGCAAGTAGCAGTTATTTATATTTCCTATCACCTTAAATCTTCACTCAAAGACAAGTATCTCTGACAGTGTATATACAGATGTATTATATATAAGAGACAAACATTGTTCGTTTAATATGTTGGCATTACTAAATTTGGCTCAATGCTTACATATATGTGTAAAAAGAAAATGTACGAGCTGTGAAAACTGTTTCTGATAAAATGAAGAGTAGACTGATATATGAAATATTCCTTTATTGGGTGAGAAAATCAGACCATGTCATAACTGCTTTAAGTCATACAGAATAGATATCAGAGCCTTAAACAGGCTGACTTCTGCTAAATGGGTCAAACTGGGCAGAAAGTCTACAAACACATAACATCCTTATAGAATATGATGTAACACTATAGATCAACTTAGCTCAGAATATATAAAGCATATAAACAATTACAGCAATATGATGCAACAAACACAGCAGTGCTACTAATCCAAAATACTCAAAGCTTCATAGAACTGAAACAAACATTTATTTTTAGCTCCATTCTGCTGCTGATACATACTTTAGGTTTCTGAACATTAAACTTGTTGCTGCCTTTCATAGTGTGTAACTTGAAGGCCCTGAGTACTTTCTCCCACACTGAAAACACTGGAATGATAACATTATTTGAACATTACCTAATAAGACTGATTCAGGACAGACAATTAGTTATGTTAAACTTTCCTAGCAGTCCTTCACAAACAGGGAACAGTCTGTCTATTCTCTCCATCTGTCAGCTGCTGCTGGCTCTTCCTCCTCCTCTTCCTCACACACTGCTGAGTTTGTCCTGGTGGATCATCAGGGTGCAAAGCCTCACAGATGATGTGCAGCAGTGGGTCCCTCAGTCTGTCCTCACTCTGGACACTTGCAGTTGTCACACATGGAAATCAAATGTGTGATAAGCTGCAGGATTCAAACACAAGTGTAACTTATAAATACATGTTCATACTTTTATTCCACAATCAGAGAGAAAGAAACAGAGAGAGAGTGCAGGACAGACAGACAGGTGACAGTCTCAGGTGTATACACTGCTACAAAACAGCACAAGAGAAGGAGGATTTAGTGTTTGTGTTATTACGAGTGCTAAACAAGAAGAGTTCCAGATGGTCCAGTGGACACATTAACAGTGCAGTGAATCCTGCTTGTGCCGTCATATTCAGGACTGCAAACCGAGCAGCATCACTGACTTTCAGCTTGTTGTGTTTGTGGATATATGACTGACTTTAATTATCCATAAAATCATCACATTCTCTGTAAGATTAAGGTCAACTATATATATATTTAGAAGTAGAGGCTTTAAAACCAAGTTACCGCTGAAAGTACAAACATCACTAATGTCACACAACTTTGCCGACATGTGGCCAACAGTAATGTTTTAATGTTCTTAAACATTCGCACATAAATAAGTGACATCATATTCAGTACTTACTTCTGACAGTTCACTCTTCGGCCGCTCCCTTCTGCCGTATTTTGCGGCAATATTATCCACACCCACCGCCGCTATGGATTGTGGGATATATAGGCCACGGCGTGCACCGGACCACGCTTGATATTTGGGGAAATCGACGGGCGCATTTGGAGTATGCATTTGAAGTACACTTTGAATTGGGACAGCCGTCGTCGCGTGGCGGTGACGTAATCGCACTTGAAATGCGTACTTCAAGCGTGCAGACCCTGAATTGGGACACAGCCTCTGTGTTTCATGCAGTCTGTGTCGCGTCGTCTGTGTTCCCTACCTCCATGTTGTCACAGCCCGTCGTTGTAGTTATAGTTATGGTTTCCCGTGTATACATAGCCTTTCCTAGTGTTATTTTCCCAGTTTAGTTATAGTTTAGTTTGTCACTGCGTTTTCTGCCTTGTTTGCACTTCTGTCACCAGCCACAATAAAGGCTCGCCTTCAGTTAAAGTTTAATCCAGTCTACTCTCGTGTGTTCGCACCTGGGTCCACACACACACCACCGCACGGTCTGCCACCTCAGATCGTGACAGAGAGTGATAGATGAAATGATGGGATGGAAGGAAGAAGAGAAGCAAAGAGTGATTCACAGGCAGAGCCTAAATTATTTCTCACAGTTTTTTGTTGCCTTATGGTTCCAAGCGCAATCTTTGCATTTTGTTATTATCTTATGATACTTGTTTAATCAGCTACCATCTCTCCTATGGACTTTTTAATGTCTACAGTCTCAGATCAACACAGCCCTGCCCTCCAGCACCATCAGCAGCAGGAGCAGCAGAAACCCCTCAACAGCAACAATGTACCCATCAGGCAAAACATCGGCTACGTTTGCTTTGCCTTGTTGCCCATATTATTCTTGATGAATGTGTGTTGTTGTTATTCAGCCTGGTTCAATGTGCCCCTTTTTAACTTTGAGCACCCACCCCTTTAAACGTCTCTGCACAGCCCTGCACACACACACACATACAACAGAAGTTATAAGTGATAGGTTTGTAGCTTGAACCTATTCGCTGGAACGTTGAAGGCAATGTGATTACACAGCAAGCAAGACACGAGTAGGCAACATTCTTTATGTTTCACGTGCACGGGAGAGAACTGGACAGGCGCTTCGCTTGACCCCAGTTGCTCTCGTCTGCTCCCCCGTAACACTGCTCTTTTATTGTGGTTACATGAATATGCATAGGGTCATTAACATATGACATAGGTATACATGTGAACAAAGAATACCTTGTGTGTGTGTGTGTGTGTGTGTGTGTGTGTGTGTGTGTGTATATGTGTGGGGTCAAAATGTGACCCCGTGAAGACTCCCCAAAGCTGGTGCCAGGAGTCTAACGGTACATCTGAACAAAAGGCTCTTAGACTCAAACAGATATACGTATGTTTGCTATACCATATATCAGCAAGACAAGATACGACCTCTCCTAGGAGGTGTGTGATCTATGCCAGAACACTCTGAAGAGGAGTGAACACACTCCCCTCTTCATGCTACACAGAGTTGTTACAAACTATTAAGGATCAAACCTCCTATCACTACACAATCGATTATAAAACTCTAAGCATATATAAGTAGATATTTCTAAGCATAAATGACAATCAACAATATAAATCCAACAATAAGGTTAATGGGAATCCAGTCAGTTAGCTAGTTAGTACCTTGGATTTAATATCGGCACATATGACAGAATAACCAGCTTCTCTCATTCCATTTCAA
The DNA here is from genome assembly GCF_013358895.1 of Oreochromis aureus. Taxonomy (NCBI): domain Eukaryota; kingdom Metazoa; phylum Chordata; class Actinopteri; order Cichliformes; family Cichlidae; genus Oreochromis; species Oreochromis aureus. Next base: position 97,264,538 of record NC_052944.1, on the reverse strand, counting down.
ACAGGACAGTGGTAACAACAGTAGGCTACAGATAATGTTAAGTTTTAAATTTTAAATAGGCTGTATATATTTGAATGGGAGCAACAGGGCGGTTAAGTATTGCTGATGTTATTACAGAGCAGGACAGATTGTAGGGTAGCAAACATCGCCTGAAAACACGTTTTCAACACAGCAGGTTACCTGGTGTAATGTTTTTCAGCTAAAAAGAAACATGGCCTGATAACTACCTAACTATAGAACGAGTAACTCAAGGTTAAATGCAGCTAATATGTCCTGTTTTAAGGCAGGCGCTTCCACCTCAGACTCAGACACCAGACCCTCTGGCACAAAGGGCACCAGAGCCAGAGTAGTAGGGGAGAGCCGAGCTGGAACAAACCATTTTGGGAGGGGGGAGGGGTTATCTATACTTTTGTTGTTAAAATGTTCCATCTCAATTATGTACTGTATGCTTTTTATATTTTTAGTAGTGTGTCCCACAAACAGCAAATATTGTCAAAAAAAGTAAGAAATCTTTGGGGGTGCTTTGATTCATTTCAGGGGGTGCTTCAGCATCTCTCTCTGCTACTAAATGCCATCACTTCTCACCAGAGCACCCATCCTAATGGCATCCACATCATAGCAGGGGACTTTAATAAGGCAAATCTCAAGACTGTTTTACCAAAATTTTACCAGCATGTAAAATGCTCAACAAGAGGGGAAAACACTCTGAATCATGTGTATTCCAACATTAAGAACGCTTACAGAGCGTGCTTGATATTGCTCCTGAACCCAGCATACACCCCCCTCAGCTGGCAAACAAAGCCCATGAAGAGGACCATCACCACCTGGCGCAAGATCGCTCTCCCCCAATTGCAGGACTTCTTTGAACACATACAGTGGGATGTCTTCTACAATGGAGATCTGGCAACATTTACAGATACGGTACTGTCTTACATCAAGTACAATGCATCGGGGTGTTCTCGAATCAGAAAGCCTCCAGGTCGGGTGACAGCGCATTGTACAGCACCACTCGAGCTAACCTGAGGAGGGGCATCAGAACAGCCAAAGCAGAATACAAGAGGAGAATAGAGGAACATTTTAACGACCCCAGACAGGTGTGGCAAGGCGTACAGACTATTACCAACTAGGCCCAGCAGCGGCTATACTTCCTAAGGGTGCTCAGGAAGGAGAAAGCAGAAATGATGAGAATGATGATGGCAGCAGCAGCCGTTCTTCTCTGCGTGAGTAGCTTAATGTTGTTCGTGTGTAATTTAATTTCAAGAATAACTTGAACTCCAATTTTGAAAAGACAACTTTCTTTTCTTTTCTTTTTTATATAAAGCTCTGACTTGTATTATGAGTATGAGTCTGTGGTCTGGGAGAGAGTCTGTAACTCTGTCTGCAAAATACAGTATATAATAACCAATGCAGGGCAATTAATTATATAGTTACTTCTTCAAAAAAGTAACTCAGTTTGGCAAACAAAGTTTTTTGCAGCTAGTTTTTTAAATGCAGCCAAGGCGTTTTTAAATAAACATTTCAAACTATTTACAGAACAATCAGCTGTTCTGCATCAAATCTGATGCCACACAAATTATTTGTGTCAGTCCAAAAATAATTTCTGTCCACTATAAACAACAGCTTGATACCTGCAGGCCTGACAACAGGAGATGTATCACTCCTGTAACACCTGTAACATTCAGCAGCCGCCTCATTTTTCTGACACACACAACAAAACTATTGACTACACCACACACTAACTACACAAGATTTGCGCTAAACGTGTCAAATCTCTCACATCTCAAAACACCACCGTCACTCCTACTCCACCTGTTTCTTAACAACTAGATGCCACGTTGCCATATCATTTTTTGATTGGTCGACATGGTACATTTTTGGACGAATAGGAAAAGGAGAGGGGGGTGGAGTTTGTTTTTGCTCACAGGCTTTCGAGCCTTTTTTCTTATAAAACGCCGTTTTTACCCTTTCTTCCTGCAGTAAATATAAACAACAATAGTATTCAGGAAGAAAACCAAACATTGCAGATATTTTTATCATAACTCTGGTTTTACGTGTCCTATCAACACAAAATCAAAACTGGTATAAAGTCCACACTTTTTCCGTCAATTGTTCCGTCTGTCCTGCTCACATCTCCAATGGTTGTACACGTTGTCATTAACATGGCTTCACTCCACATCAGCCACGCCACTTTGCTGGCTAAAACACCGGTGTCGGCACATATGGACGCTGTCATAGCCTGTCAACCACGTTGATTGGCTGCATATATACAAATGCGAATCGCATTATTGGCTGGACTATGGGATAAGGTGGCATCGTTCTAATCCCATACAGGAGCAGCCAGTCACTTACTGACTAATACTGCAAAACAGAATTGTTAATGTCAAGAGAATTATTCTAAGACACTTCTTCAGTTGAGAATCAGAGAGGAGAAACACAGTTTTACATGTATACATGGGCAGCTCTCAGAGAACTCGCACTAAGAGTACGGACTCTGAGGCTCGCAGCTCTGAGACTGCCCCGGTCTTTATTTTATACAGCAGTGGGTGTTTAGGTGTGTGTGTGTGTGTGTGTGTGTGTGTGTGTGTGTGTGTAAAACGTGACCCCATAAATGACTTCCCTAAGCCTGCTGGTCTGGAAAATCCAACAGTTCATCTATATGTAAAAAGGCACTTAGACTAAAACTGACATAGCTATGTTTATCCCACCGTAAAACAATAAAACGAGGTACAACCTTTACCAAGGAATGCACACCAAGCCTTTGCAACCTGCTAAAGATCACAAATCCAATCACTACACAATTGATTATACACCTCTAAGCATATATGGTTAAATATTTCTTAATACAAATGATTACATGCAGCATTCTACCATAAGTAAACTTATATAATTAAAAGATTATACTGACATTATATTGACAGTTAGTGTTATTTTTAATTTCAATTCAGGTACTGTTAATTTTTATTATTTTTTTTGTGGGCAACGCAGATTTTCTGTGCACAGAGACCGTGCCAGCAGTGCGTCTAATTGGTCTAATTTAGTTTTAGTTTTTTAATTTATTTAGTGCTTGCCACATTTAGTTCAAATCTTGTGTAGTTAGTGTGTAGTGTAGTCAATAGTTTTGTAGCCCCGCCCTCTATTAAAAGATGGTGGTTCACAGTGGACATAAATGGCTTCTTTCACTCCTCTTTCAAACCATCTGTCTTTTCTGTCCAAAATGTGAACATTGGCATCCTCTAAAGAGTGACCTTTATGTGCAGATGAACCGCTGAGTCTTGTCCTGTCGAGGTGGCTCTTCTATGAGCATTCCTCGCTGCACTGTACAGCATTGTGTCTGAGTGTGTTCCTGGGTCTGACATACACTTGGATGCAGTGCTTGGAGAAGACTCTCCTGAGTTGTTGTTCCTAGAGTATTTAAAAGTAGAATGGGAGGCAGAGCCTTCAGTTTTCAGGCCCCTCTTCTGTGGAACCAGCTTCCAGTTTGGATTCGGGAGACAGACACTATCTCTACTTTCAAGATTAGGCTTAAAACTTTCCTTTTTGCTAAAGCATATAGTTAGGGCTGGACCAGGTGACCCTGAATCCTCCCTTAGTTATGCTGCAATAGACGTAGGCTGCTGGGGGATTCCCATGATGCATTGAGTTTTTCCTTTCCAGTCACCTTTCTCACTCACTATGTGTTAATAGACCTCTCTGCATTGAATCATATCTGTTATTAACCTCTGTCTCTCTTCCACAGCATGTCTTTATCCTGTTTTCCTTTTCTAACCCCAGCAGCAGATGGCCGCCCCTCCCTGAGCCTGAGCCTGGTTCTGCTGGAGGTTTCTTCCTGTTAAAAGGCAGCCACCTTTTCACTGATTCTTTTATTTACAGGCTATTTTAAGTGTAGTTTTCTGCAGGGTGGTGCTGTGGTTATCACTGTTGCCTCACAGCAAGAAGGTCCTGAATTCAATTTCACCATCATGTTCGGGTCTTTCTGTGTGGAGTTTGCTTGTTCTCCCCGTGTTTGTGTGGGTTATCGCCGGGTACTCCGCCTTCCTCCGACAGTCCAAAGACATGCAGTAAGAGGGGTGTGGTTAACTGGTGAATCTAAACTGACAATAGTTGTGAATGTGAGTGCGAATGTTTGTCCTCTCTCTGTGTTAGCCCTGGGTACACCCTGGCGACCTGTCCACTGTGTACCCTTCCTCCCGCCCTATGGTAGCTGGGATAGGCTCCAGGCACCCAACGACCCTGACAAGGACATTCAATTCAATTTTATTTACATAGTGCCAAATCACAACCACAGTCACGTAAAGGTGTTTTATATTGTAAGGTCGAGCCTACAATGATATACATAAGCGGAGGAGAAAGAATGGATTCTCTGCTGGGTGAACATGTTTTACTTATGCAAGTTCTGAAGTGCAAACTAACATTTTCACTGGACCGTTCATGTTTTACTTTGTGATGCAGAAAATGTTTAAATGTTTTCTCACATTCAATCACATTAATTACAGTTTGATGTAACACAAACTGAAGTGATTTCCATGTGTCCTTCATCAGGCCGTGGGAAGCTTTAATGCTTAAATGGATCAGTTTAAAGCTTCAGACTCTAATTTCCAGCCATCGGCTAAGCAATAAACAGCAGCACTGAGCGAGCTCAACGTTAAATAATGCTCAGAAGATAAAGATCTATTTTAGAGAAGTAATCAGTGAGGTTTAGACAAATACTGTGTGAACTTTACTGAATACACACAAGTGCAAAATCCACCAATTGCATTATTACTGATTTCAGGCTGTAACAACTGACACCAGCTGGTGGGAGCAGGTGTGTTTACACCACCAGGGCAGTGTAACAAACCTCATCTAAAAAAGAAAAGCAGAAATGTGTTTTTCAGTCAGTCTTGAAATGTACAACAAAAATAACTTCTTGTCTCTTTTGTTAATAGCTGAAATCAGAAATGCAGAGGCTGAAGGCTCCTCCTTTGGCTTCTATGTGATGAACTCTCTTCTCAGACAAAGCTGGACAAAAATTCTTAAAAATATGTGCAGCTAAGACCAAGGCCATATAACTTAGATTCTTTTCACGGCCATCTCCACAGACCTCATTCTCCCCAATCAGGAAACAGTGATATTCCAACCCATTTATCAGAGGATGGCAGCAAAAGTAAAAATTTATAACTCTTTTTTTGTCTAATCTTTCTATTAACTTTTTAACTTCCACTTACTCGTCATCTAAAGACAGCAAGGAGACCTCTTATTTAATCATCCTTTTTTTTCACTTTCTAGCGGTAAACGTGAGGGGAGGAGTTTATGTTTATGGAAAAATACCTTCAGTCTTCTCTTCAAAGTCCTTCAGCAGAGAGGACATTCTTGTTTCCTCTGATGTGAGTTTTCAGAATGATACTGGCTTTCAAAGGATAAAATCCATGAAATGATAAGTAAAGCTGATTTGATTTTACATTCTGCCCACTTCGTAGCTGCATGGCTAAAATCTTAACTTGCAGTATCACAGAGAAAAAAGGCTAAAACATTTCTGTTACCCACTTCCACATCAAAGTTGTGTACACAGTGAAACAGTAGTGCTACACAGGAGTAGTATTTACATACAAATCCACGATTCCCTCATTTTAACTCTGATTTGGGTCCTATCAGACCCTGAGAACTGTGAACTGAATTGTGTGCAGCCAAACATGATGGCAGAGTGCCACAGATCACTTCTGAGGAAAGAGGAGGCGTTCAGCTTCCTCACACTTTCACACCTGCATGAAGCAGCCTCAACAGCACAACCAGAATTCATACATAAGGCGCACTGCCTTACGTATGAATTCTGGTTGTGCTTACTGACCACGAACCGATTTTATGTGGTACACGGCGCTTAGCAATCTGTCAAGCCCCTCACTTCTGAGGAAAGAGGAGGCGTTCAGCTTCCTCACAGTTTCACACCTGCATGAAGCAGCGTCAACAGTTCAACCTTCAAATCACTGTGTCAGCTGATCACTTCCTGTCCTGTGATTGGCTGGCTGGCCTGCATCCCACAGATCTGCTTTCAGGGATTTGAACACTGTGGACGCCCAGTTCAGTAAAGAGTATGTATGTATGTATTTAAATACATGGAACAAAGATCAGCAGAGGATTAGAGATGAGTTTGTGCAGGGATCATAAGTTTTTATAATGAAAATATAGACAGCGATTAAAGAAACACATTTTAAGCGATTGGCAGAAAGATTCAAAATGGATATTCAATTAAAAAAGCTCCAGTGAGTCCAGGGCCCTTCTTGTGCTGCTCTGAACCCAGAAGAACACAACTATAATACTATTAGGACTGGGTGATATATCGAGTTTTTTAAAAATATCGGTATATTTTAATACAAGATATAAGATGTGACAATATCGTTTATATCGATATAGTATATGTTACGATATAATTATACTTGTGGAGCCGCAAGTTTGCTTATCTTTTGTCCACTTTTGTCTCTATGCAACGTTACACTGGCCTTGCCTCGCCTTCACTGAACACAACTCCCCTCCTCCCCCATAGCTTCACCTGCAGGCAACGACAAGATGGACACGGCAAATCTCCGTTAACGAGTTACCACGGATCGCCCCATGAATGGGGCTGGACGGTGTCAACGTGTAAGCAAGCTGACCCGCTAATGAGCAAACCACCCTAATGAGATAACATGCATGTGGTCTGCATGATTTTGGGCCATGCAGCCCCTAAAATCCTTTCATTTTCTCAAAAATTGGCAGTGCGCCTTATGTATGAATTCTGCTTGTGCTTACTGACAGCGAACCGATTTTATGTGGTACATTGCGCTCAGCAATCTGTCAAAAAATGCTTTAGTACGATTTTGGTAAGCTACGGGGCTGCACCATTTGATGGATTGTCGGAGCATTACGGCTACCATAGTCTGAAGCCTCGCAGAGTAATACGTACTGTGCTTCAACGTAATATTACCGTATTGTGTGTGTATAAGGACCATAAATGGCTCCTGTTAATAGTTACGAAGCGGATTTCACACTCAAGGCTGTCAGTCGCAGTAGAACTTAGGAACAGAGCAGCTGTAAAATCTGTCTGTCTTTGTTATTATGCTCAGCGTCATTTAGTTTAAGGAGTTTGCAAAGAAAAGCGTCTGGACTTCTTTAAGTTGCTTGAAGACGTTTCACCTCTCATCCGAGAAGCTTCTTCAGTTCTAAGGTTTACAAGTTTGTGGACAAGGCTCAGCAGGCCCAACACTCTAGAGGAAAAGAAAGACAACGCAGGAAATTTCACACCTTGCTTTCAAAAACTTACACTCCTCAGTCTGAACCCACACAACTCAGAGAAGAAAACACACCTGAAGACAGTCGGGAGAAATGGGTAAAGAACTTTTCAGACCGGAATCTCACTGAACCTGAAAAGAGGGTTTTAGCCAAAGGACTCAATTTCACCATTTCTCCACAACAGTTGCCCATAGTGGACCTCATCACAGCCACAGAAACTGCCATACGGATTAATAAATTATCACAGACAGAAGCAGAGCAGATCAGGATGAAAGTCTCAGCCACCCTCTCCAGTGCGAAAGTCCCTCCATCTAACCTTACATTACAAGAAAAGAAGGCCGTCGCTTCCCTGAGCAAAGACCACAACATCACTATATTACCAGCGGATAAGGGAAGGTGCACCGTGGTCCTAAACACAACAGATTACCACACAAAGATCACTACTCTCCTCAGTGACAACAACACCTACTGCTTTAAAGCGAGACCCCACAAGCAGCTACAAAAAAGAAAGTTATAGCTTGCCTTCAAGACCTTGAAAAGGACAAAATCATTGACCGCCTTACATATCACCGCCTTTATCCAGGGGATGCCATACCCTGCATTTATGGACTTCCTAAAATCCACAAGGAAGGGGTCCCACTCAGACCCATAGTCAGTAGCATAAACTCAGCCACTTATAACATTGCGAAACACCTTGCTACCATCCTTGCATCTCTCGTGGGGAACACCCCACACCACATCAAGAACTCCACCGACTTCACCGACAAGGTCCAGAAACTTACCCTGGCTCCAGATGAAACCATGGTGTCCTTTGATGTAGTCTCTCTCTTCACTTGCATACCCACCACGGAGGCAATGGAGACTGTCAGGAAACGCCTACAAGAAGACAGCTCCTTGGAAGACAGAACCAACTTCACACCCGATCAGATCTGCACACTGTTAGACCTCTGCCTTACCACAACATACTTCAAATACGACGAAGGCTTCTACAGACAAAAACATGGCTGTGCCATGGGCTCCCCCGTGTCACCTATTGTAGCCAACCTTTACATGGAGGAAGTGGAGAGAAAGGCTCTTGGCTCTTTCAAAGGAAGAGCACCCAGCCACTGGTACAGATATGTAGATGACACCTGGGTCAAAATCAAGACACAAGAAGTGGAATCCTTCACTGCGCACATTAACGCTGTGGATAAAAACATCAAGTTCACCAGGGAAGACACAAAGGATAACCGTTTGCCTTTCCTGGACTGCACCGTGCACATCGAAGAGAATGGCAACCTCAACATCGAAGTTTACCGGAAGCCCACACACATGGACCAGTACCTCCTCTTTGACTCCCATCACCCTCTGGAACACAAACTTGGAGTAATTAGGACCCTACACCACCGGCAGAACATGTTCCCTCTAAGCCTGAGGGAAAAAGAAGGAACACACACACGTAAAGGAAGCACTCAAAACATGTGGTTATCCTAACTGGGCGTTCATAAAGTCAGCAAAGAGGCACAGAAAAGAAGATCAGACACCAGCGAGGGAGGATAAGAAAGACAGACGCAACAACGTTGTCATCCCCTATGTAGCCGGTGTATCAGAGAAACTCAGGAGAGTTTGCTCCAAGCACAACATCCCAGTGTACTTCAGACCCAGCAACACACTCAGACAGAAACTGGTTCACCCGAAAGACAAAACTCCAAAACACAGACTTAACAACGTGGTGTATGCTGTACAGTGCAGCGAGGAATGCCCAGACCTCTACATTGGAGAGACCAAACAGCCACTTCATAAGCGCATGGCACAACATAGAAGAGCCACCTCCACAGGACAAGACTCAGCAGTCCATCTGCATCTTAAGGATAAAGGTCACTCTTTCGAGGATGCCAATGTTCACATTTTGGACAGAGAGGACAGATGGTTTGAAAGAGGAGTGAAAGAAGCCAACTATGTCCATTGTGAGCGACCATCTTTGAACAGAGGCGGTGGTTTACGACACCAACTGTCTGCCATCTATAATCCAGTTTTGAGTTCCCTCCCCAGACGCCTTAATGCCCACTCACATCCTGGGCCATCTGACCTCAGGAATTCACATGACAAGGTGGGGCCAGGTTTCACAATGAGCTCACCCGAAACCCTGGCTGATTAGGCCCCACACCCGCTTTCACACCTTGGCTCATGTGATTAGAGGATCACCAGGGGGTCCTTTGTCCCTCTTTGGGGGGATACTCCCACCGGGTTTAAATCTGGGAGTCTCGGCCATTTGACCTTAGAACTGAAGAAGCTTCTCGGATGAGAGGTGAAACGTCTTCAAGCAACTTAAAGAAATCCAGATGCTTTTCTTTGCAAACTCCTTTGACTACGATGACCTGGATGACTGAGAACCTTCACAGACATACGTCTTTTGGTTTACATTCTGACTGCAAAATTGTGACCTTTTTGTTATGCACAAAAACAACATTGTTTTCTTTTATTTATGGAGCATTATTGTTTAATAAATGCTAAGAACTAAGATACTAAATACTAAGAATTCTCTTTTTGTTCTTACCTTATGGCTTTTAAAAAAAAATATTGAGATATACAGTGGTTTGCAAAAGTATTCTACGGTGGCCCCTACAGACGAAGCACGTACAAACTCCAAAACACTTGCAAACTCCAAAACACTTGCAAACTCCAAAACACTTGCAAACTCCAAAACACATGCAAACTCCAAAACACTTGCAAACTCCAAAACACTTGCAAACTCCCAAACACTTGAAAACTCAAAAACACTTGCAAACTCCAAAACACATGCAAACTCCAAAACACTTGCAAACTCAAAAACACTTGCAAAATCCAAAACACTTGCAATCTCCAAAACACTTGCAAACTCAAAAACACTTGCAAACTCCAAAACACATGCAAACTCCAAAACACATGCAAACTCCAAAACACTTGCAAACTCCAAAACACTTGCAAACTCCAAAACATTTGCAAACTCCAAAACACATGCAAAATCCAAAACACATGCAAACTCCAAAACACTTGCAAACTCCAAAACACTTGCAAAATCCAAAACACTTGCAAACTCCAAAACACATGCAAACTCCAAAACACTTGCAAACTCAAAAACACTTGCAAACTCCAAAACACATGCAAAATCCAAAACACTTTCAAACTCCAAAACACTTGCAAAATCCAAAACATTTGCAAACTCCAAAACACATGCAAAATCCAAAACACATGCAAACTCCAAAACACTTGCAAACTCCAAAACACTTGCAAAATCCAAAACATTTGCAAACTCCAAAACACATGCAAAATCCAAAACACATGCAAACTCCAAAACACTTGCAAACTCCAAAACACTTGCAAAATCCAAAACGCTTCCAAACTCCAAAACACTTGCAAGCTCCAAAATACATGCAAAATCCAAAACACATGCAAAATCCAAGATACTTGCAAACTCCAAAACACTTGCAAACTCCAAAACACTTGCAAACTCCAAAACACATGCAAATTCCAAAACACTTGCAAAATCCAAAACACTTGCAAACTCAAAAACACATGCAAAATCCAGAACACATGCAAACTCCAAAACACATGCAAACCCCAAAACACAACGGAAGTGCTCCAGGACGCTAGGGGAAGTGTTGAGCTTTTGTTACATAGTAACTACACAAGCCATGAAGTACCAATGACCGGATTTGGGCTGTATCCCAATTCAGGGTCTGCAGCCATAAAGGCCGCATTTTAAGGCCGATTACGTCACAGCGACACGATGAAGGCTGTCCCAATTCAAAGGCTGCTCGAAATGCGGCCCTGAAATGTGTCCTTAATTTCCCTGAATTTTGAAGATGGGTCGGTGTAGCCTTCATGGCCCAACATATCCCAGATTTCATAGTGCAGCGGTGATGTGGATAATTTTGCTGAAAAATACAGCGGAAGCGGAGCCGCCAAAGAGTAAACTTTCAGAAGTAAGTACTGAATATTATGTCACTTATTTATGTGTTTTTATAATGAAGAACATTAAAACATTACTGTTGGTTACATGTCGGAAAAGTTATGTGACATTAGCAATGTTTGTACTAACTTGGTTTTAAAGCCTTTACTTTAAAATATTCGCCGTTCAATAGTTGACCTTAATCTTACAGAGAATGTGATGATTTTATGGATAATTAAAGTCAGATATATATTTACAAACACAACAAGCTGAAAGTCAGTGATGCTGCTCGGTTTGCAGTCCTGAATATCACAAGCAGGATAGCACAAGCAGGATTCACTGCACTGTTAATGTTAGCTATGTTATATTGCTGCCTCTGTTCGGTAGTGTCTAGCCAAACGGACTTTAACGTGTGTTTGAACGAGCTGACGGTTCACTCTTTAAGATGAAAGAAAGATGCTTTAATGACAGGAGTCACACATGTGTCCACTGTACCATCTGTCTTCAGAAATGTAACTCAGTTTGGCACAAAAAGTTTTTTGCAGCTCTTTAGGTAAAAAGGCAGCCAAGGCATTTTTAAAAAAATAAACATTTCAAACTATTTATAGAACAATCAGCTGTTCTGCATCAAATCTGATGCCACACAAATTATTTGTGTCAGTCCAAAAATAATTTCTGTCCACTATAAACAACAGCTTGATACCTGCAGGCCTGACAACAGGAGATGTATCACTCCTGTAACACCTGTAACATTCTGCAGTCGCCTCATTGTTCTGACACACACAACAAAACTAGTGACTACACAACACACTAACTACACAAGATTTGCGCTAAACATCTCAAATCTCTCACATCTCCAAGCACCGCCGTCACTCCTACTCCACCCGTTTCTTAACAACTAGATGCCACGTTGCCATATCATTTTTTGATTGGTCGACATGGTACATTTTTGGACGAATAGGAAAAAGGAGAGGGGGGTGGAGTTTGTTCCTGCTCACAGGCTTTCGAGCCTTTTTTCTTATAAAACGCCATTTTTACCGTTTCTCCCCACAGTAAATATAAACAACGATAGTATTCAGGAAGTCTGTCCTGCTCACATCTCCAATGGTTGTTCACGTTGTCATTAACGTGGCTTCACTCCACATCAGCCATGCCGCTCTGCTAGCTAAAACACCGGTGTCGGCACATAAGGACGCAGTCATAGCCTTTCAACCACATTGATTAGCTGCGTATATACAAATGTGAATCGCATTATTGGCTGGACTATGGGATAAGGTGGCATCGTTCTAATCCCATACGGGAGCAGCCAGTCACTTTGTCACAGATTAGTAGGCAGAGGACTCACTCACAGGATTCTGAAGTTTAGAGAGAAGGTGAGGGTTTATTCACAATGTGACACCAAGTGAGAATATATACATATATACAGTGGAAAAGATAACATGGAGCTCCAGGGAGTAGAGCAGGGTCCGAAGGGAAGGTCACAGACGGGGGTACACACACGCTCCTCTTCAACTTGATCCGTAACTCTCTCCAAATAGCTCACGCTCACTCACACACATCCACAGAAATTCAGACAGCAGGGAAGACGGGCAGGGAGTCTAGAAGGCCTGTACACAGAGGAAAACAATGTCAGGAGGAAACTCTAGGAGATCACAAGGAACACTTTCATAGGCTAGGCTACACTGACGCTAGTAGTGTGACGATCCAGCGAGGAAGCAACCTCTCTTGCCATCTTAAGTAGTCTGCCAGGATCCGTGTGAATGAGCCACAGGTGCGGGTTCAGGGCGGGTTCAGAGGCGGGGATTCAAGGTCCAGTTCCGCCCTGGTGGGAGAGGTTAAGACAAAAAATACACACACCACGACCTCTCCAGATCTTGAGAACCATGACACACTTACTGACTATTTATTTCTAAATTACCGTTAATTGCTAAGCTTCTAGAAAAGGTTATGGCTAAGCAGCTTATGGCAGCTCTAGATAAACATAGCATTTATGATAAGTTTCAGTCTGGTTTTCGTCAATTTCACTCCACGGAAACAGCTCTTCTTAGGGTCTCAAGTGACATCTTGATGAATAATGATGCAGGAAAATGCTCTGTTTTACTCATGTTGGACCTCACATCACCTTTCGACACAGTTGACCATCACATCCTCATTGAAAGGCTGAAAAATTGGGTTGGTGTATCTGGAACTGCTTTAGACTGGTTCTCCTCTTATCTCCATCACCGATCCTTTTCTGTGGCAGTCTCCGATTTTAGGTCATCCTCTACCTCCCTTGCTTATGGTGTCCCTCAAGGGTCAGTTTTGGGGCCTTTATTGTTTTTAATCTATCTTCTCCCCCTCCAGCATATAATGGGCTCTTTTGAGGACATTTCTTATCATTGTTATGCTGATGATATTCAGTTGTATGTTTCTTTTATGCCTGAGGATTTAGCTAAGATTCAGCGACTGCATGACTGCTTAGATTTGATCAAACGTTGGATGGCTGCAAATTTCCTCCAACTTAACGAGGGGAAAACCGAAGTCCTCGTATGCGCCCCTGATAGAGTTCTATCCCAGATAGTGAAAGCCCTTGGTCCTCTCTCACTCTATGTTAAATCCTCTATCAGGAATCTAGGTGTCACCTTTGACTCGAGTCTTACATTGGATGGGCATGTCAATTCTCTGGTTCGGTCTTGTTTTTATCATTTAAGAAATGTGGCTAGGCTAAGCCCGATTTTATCTCGTTCTGAACTGGAGATTGCTATACATGCATTTATTTCCTCACGCTTGGATTATTGTAATTCACTGTTTATGTGTCTAAGCAAAGGTTCTCTGGATCGTCTGCAGGTTGTGCAAAACGCTGCAGCGAGGCTTTTGACAAAATCCTCCAAGTACTCGCATGTGACACCATTGTTATCTCAGTTACACTGGCTTCCTGTTAAATTTAGAGTTGATTTTAAGATCCTGGTCTTGACATACAGAGCTGTGCACAGACTGGCACCTGCGTACATCTTTGTTCTGCTACAGCCCTATGTCCCTAGCAGGTCTTTGAGGTCATCTGATCAGGGCTTACTTGCTATAAAAAATACTAAGAGGAGGACTAAGGGTGACAGAGCTTTTGCCAATGTGGCCCCGAGACTGTGGAACTCTCTCCCCCAAGCATTAAGAACTGCGGATTCAGTAGCTGTTTTTAAAAAACAACTCAAAACTTACCTTTTTTTTTACCTTTTTTTTTTAACTGCTTTTGGTTAATTATTTGCCTGTTTTATTTTCTCTTTTTAAATCTTTTTATGACTTTTAATCTTATGTGCGGCACTTTGTGATTCTGTCTTGAAAGGTGCTATATAAATAAAAATTTATTTATTTATTTATTATTAACACTGCAAAACAGAATTGTTAAAGTGTTATTTTTAATTTCAATTCAGGTACTGTTAATTTTATTTTATTTTTTTGTGCGCAACGCAGATTTTCTGTGCACAGAGACCGTGCCAGCAGTGCGTCTAATTGGTCTAATTTAGTTTTAGTTTTTTAATTTATTTAGTGCTTGCCACGTTTAGTTCAAATCTTGTGTAATGTAGTCAATAGTTTTGTAGCCCCGCCCTCTATTAAAAGATGGTGGTTCACAGTGGACATAAATGGCTTCTTTCACTCCTCTTTCAAACCATCTGTCTTTTCTGTCCAAAATGTGAACATTGGCATCATTGGAAGAGTGACCTCTGTGTACAGATGAACCGCTGAGTCTTGTCCTGTCGAGGTGGCTCTTCTATGTCGTGCTGAGCATTCCTCGCTGCACTGTACAGCATTGTGTCTGAGTGTGTTCCTGGGTCTGACATACACTTGGATGTAGTGCTTGGAGAAGACTCTCCTGAGTTGTTGTTCCTAGAGTATTTAAAAGTAGAATGGGAGGCAGAGCCTTCAGTTTTCAGGCCCCTCTTCTGTGGAACCAGCTTCCACTTTGGATTCGGGAGACAGACACTATCTCTACTTTCAAGATTAGTGCTGTGGTTATCACTGTTGCCTCACAGCAAGAAGGTCCTGAATTCAATTTCACCATCAGGTTCGGGTCTTTCTGTGTTGAGTTTGCTTGTTCTCCCCGTGTTTGTGTGGGTTATCTCCAGGTACTCCACCTTCCTCCTACAGTCCAAAGACATGCAGTTAGAGGGGTGTGGTTAACTGGTGAATCTAAACTGACAATAGTTGTGAATGTGAGTGCGAATGGTTGTCCTCTCTCTGTGTTAGCCCTGGGTACACCCCGGCGACCTGTCCACTCTGTAAATGGTAAATGGCCTGTATTTGTATAGCGATTTTTTAGCCCCGCCTAAGGACCCCAAAGCGCTTTTACATACCCAGTCATCCACCCATTCACACACACATTCACACACTGGTGGAGGCAAGCTACAGTTGTAGCCACAGCTGCCCTGGGGCAGACTGACAGAAGCGAGGCTGCCATATCGCGCCATCGGCCCTTCTGGCCAACACCAGTAGGTGAAGTGTCTTGCCCAAGGACACAACGACCGAGACTGTCCGAGCCAGGGCTCGGACCAGCAACCTTCCGATTACAAGGTGGACTCCAAACTCTTGAGCCACGATCGCCCGTCTGTACCCTTCCTCCCGCCCTATGGTAGCTGGGATAGGCTCCAGGCACCCAACAACCCTGACAAGGACATTCAATTCAATTTTATTTATATAGTGCCAAATCACAACAACAGTCACCTAAAGGTGTTTTATATTGTAAGGTCAAGCCTACAATAATGATATACATAAGCGGAGGAGAAAGAATGGATTCTCTGCTGGGTGAACATGTTTTACATGAACAAGTTCTGAAGTGCAAACTAACATTTTCACTGGAACGTTCATGTTTTACTTTGTGATGCAGAAAATGTTTAAATGTTTAGACTTGTAAGGGCAGGGGTGAACACCAGCAGTTTTTTTCTTCTTTTTTGTTGTTGTTGTTGTTTTGTTTTTGTCTTGTTTTGTTGTTGTTTCTTTCTATCTCTCTCTATATATAGGTTTAAGTATGTGTTGCAAAATCATTAAAAAAAACTTAAATGACAAAAAAAAAGAAAGAAAATGTTTAAATATTTTCTCACATTCAATCACATTAATTACAGTTTGATGTAACACAAACTGAAGTGATTTCCACGTGTCCTTCATCAGGCCGTGGGAAGCTTTAATGCTTAAATGGATCAGTTTAAAGCTTCAGACTCTAATTTCCAGCCATCAGCTAAGCAATAAACAGCAGCACTGAGCGAGCTCAACGTTAAATAATGCTCAGAAGATAAAGATCTATTTTAGAGAAGTAATCAGTGAGGTTTAGACAAATACTGTGTGAACTTTACTGAATACACACAAGTGCAAAATCAACCAATTGCATTATTACTGATTTCAGGCTGCAACAACTGACACCAGCTGGTGGGAGCAGGTGTGTTTACACCACCAGGGCAGTGTAACAAACCTCATCTAAAAAAGAAAAGCAGAAATGTGTTTTTCAGTCAGTCTTGAAATGTACAACAAAAATAACTTCTTGTCTCTTTTGTGAATGGCTGAAATCAGAAATGCAGAGGCTGAAGGCTCCTCCTTTGGCTTCTATGTGATGAACTGTCTTCTCAGACAAAGCTGGACAAAAATTATTAAAAATATGTGCAGCTAAGACCAAGGCCATATAACTTAGATTCTTTTCATGGCCATCTCCACAGACCTCATTCTCCCCAATCAGGAAACAGTGATATTTATCAGAGGGTGGCAGCAAAAGTAAAAATTTATAACTCTTTTTTTGTCTAATCTTTCTATTAACTTTTTAACTTCCACTTACTCGTCATCTAAAGACAGCAAGGAGACCTCTTATTTAATCATCCTTTTTTTTCACTTTCTAGCGGTAAACGTGAGGGGAGGAGTTTATGTTTATGGAAAAATACCTTCAGTCTTCTCTTCAAAGTCCTTCAGCAGAGATGTAGTGGATTTTTGTATGACATGTATACCTATAAATCTAACATGATGGATTTTTGTACTTATATATCGATCTGAATAACTTTCATGTGGAGTTTTAGGCATGCAGTGGTTCACACACACACACACACACACATACACACACACACACACACCCACAAGTCATGCAGCACACTCATGAGGCATATCTTCACTGTCCTGTACACACACACACTATAAACCTACACTGGAGTGTTTTATTTTTATGTTATGCATTTAACTCATATATTTGATGTAGTTAGGCCAAGTATTATTCACATTAATATCATAATTATCTTTTAAAAACTATGCTATTTGCTGTACTAATGTGTGACCTTTGACCATGTTGTGACCTGTTGTCAGAGGGTAAAGCAAAGGGTTAACCTAGGGGTGTCACTTTGGACCGGGCGTTCAGCCAGCGCCAGGTGTGAACTCTGGCCGGCATTTGACCCTGCACCTGCTCCTGGGTGCGTGGGAAAGTTACTCAGCAGCAGGAGGTGGGACCACTGGTACCTTTAAAAGGGGGCCGGGGACAGCCCTCTGGGCTTTTTTCTGCTGTCTGTCCGTGGGGTCGGTCCCTACCTGCATGCGCTTACTGCGAACACCCTAGGGGAGCTTTGCTTTTCCTTCTGTTTTGCTGAGCTACACTGTTCAATAAAACAGCTGGCATAGAACTTTGCTCCTCTCCTGTAATTTTTGTGTTTTTGACTTTAATTGAAATTGGGAAGCTGAGATCCACCTATTGCTAATCTGAAGAATTACTCTCCATTGTGGCAACCACAATTTGGCGACCACGAAGGGACAAGGAGTTGGAGGCGTCAGCCGTGGACCTTGGGCGTTGTTGCCACTCTGCGCACCCAGAGAGCACCAAGCGGCCGCATAAGATAAGGTAAGCAGAGCTTTTTCTGCATAAAATAATTGGTGCTGTCTGAGTGCTGTCTGAGGGGGTTCCGCCCGGGTTCAAGGTATACTTTCGCCTCGCCTTGAAAAAGAACATTAAAATTGTCCTTTGTAATTGGAGAGTTAAAATTGTTACATTGTTAAAATTTTTAATATTGGAGACAGGAAGGAGCAGAGTTTAATGCTGGGATCTATGTGTAACTTTGCTGTGAACCACGGCGCGGAAGTGTGTGTGTGGCTGTGAGTGGGAGCTGCTGTGTGTGTAAAGAGGTTATCTGTCTTGACCTGTGTTTGGGTTGATGACTGCTGAGCCGTGAGGGAGTGTGCGCTAAGTGGGATCTGTTGCTTTCTGTTTTGTTGTGGGTTATAGTTCTTGGGGGAGTTTGTTCTGTTATTCTTTAGTGTCGAAGCTGAAGGATAGACTTGTTAGTGTGTGTGTGTAAGTTGCGCAGAAGTAAAAAGATGAAAAGTGATAAAAGTGATGAAAAGTGAAATATATGTCGGCACCCCCAAGGTGGTTACCGCTGGAAACCTAGTTATCCATTTAAGTAGATAAGGTGATACAGGCTAACTAGGTTAACCATTTAATTGGTTAACCTGGTTAACCCAAGTGAATTGCTAGGTAGTCAGGACTGCTCGGGGCTTTGGGGATTTTTGGGGATAAATTCCTAGCCAGTAACGCGGGGACTTGGGGCTCACAGTAGGGATCTGAGGGCTTTCGAGTCCACCGTCTGGACGGGCTAGATGAAATCTTGCGTCAGCGAATGAAAAAGCGACACCTTCGCCAAAGTGTAAATATGTAAATAGCTGTTACTAACCTTTAAGTATAATCCCTGCTGTAAATATTGCTAAGTAGTAGTCTAGAGTATAACCATGTATTGCTGTAAATATTGCTTAAAATAACGTTGCTGTAGATATAAGTTAAAGGAACACGCGTGAGGGGATGGGTTTTGATTCATAACTTAGAAAAAAGGGAAAATAGGTAAGGTAATACAACGTTGTAAAAGAGATGTTAAATTAGACAAGGTGTTAAAAAATTGAGCAGCTCATTGTGGGACAGATATTCGGCCAAGGGGGGTGTTAAAAGTCATAATTAAGGTATGTGAGGAAGATTAGAGAGGGAGGTCGGCAAATAACTAGGGCAAGTAAAAGTAAAAAAGGGAAATTTACTCTCAAGGTTTGTGTTAAAAATAGGGAAAAAGAAAATCATTGTCAAAATTGGGATTAGACCCTTTAATGTCTTGAGTAAGTAGATACAGGGTTAAATAAATTAATATTGTGCTGACAAAATTGGAGTAGAGTGGAGTAAATAAGTACTTATCGGTAAATAGGGAACGAATAGAATCAGATGAGTAAAAATAATAACAAGGTATAAAAACAGAATAAAATAACTGTAAGGTTATAGAAAATAGAGCTCTAAAAAAAAAAGGGGGGGGAAGAGAAAGGAAAGTATAAGCACTACTACTTACAAATAACTAAAATAGTAAAGAAATAATAATGAGACTAACAGTAATTCTAAGATATAGCCGAGATAATAGTAACAGAATGCGAGTGGTGGATGGCATGGCATAAAGTTAATCAAACCGAACTTTAGTAGGAAGTGATTTAAATGAAATCAATAAATAAATGAAAAATAAACTATTGATTAATCTATTTGCATGGAATGGTGTGTATGGAAAATAGCTGGTAAAGGGTGGTGAGTGCACGGCTGATCAACCTGAGGCTCTGGCAACCGTTTCGCGTATTTACAATAAAATCTGTCAGAGGATCTGGTGTTCAAAACAAAAATAAAAAAAAACGGGCTTGCCCAGTGTGGGGCGGATTGTGTGGGACTTCCCTGTGCCGTTGCCGTAGCAACAATAAGCCAGTGCTCGCTTGGGAGTGCTGGGTAAAAAGTAAGAAGTAACAAATTTGTGACTGTGTCCTGACGTTCCGAGAGGAGGAGAGCGTAGTAAAACAGATAAGCGTGCTGGTTTAATAAGCCACAAACATAACATCTCATCCAAATTTAGTTGAAAGAGGGGTTGTAAAAAAGAAAAAGAGAAGAAAAGAAAAATCAATAAATTATAAATATATAAATAAAATAAAATACATTTATTTTCGGGTGTGTGATTGCGATACATGGGAGTCAGTCAGAGCAAAGAAGGTGGGGCAGGTTATAGCCCTAAGGACCGGGTGATAACGACACCCGAGTCAAAGGAGGAGGATTTTAAAATGTATGCGTAAGTGGCATAGTAGAACATCAGGGGCACATCAGTGGCCCCCAAATGGTACCTTTAATATGGCATGTTGGGAAGAGGTGGAGCTAAGCATACATAAGAAAGTGGCCACTGACCTCCAAAAAAATCGTAAGCAAGAAAATAAAAGATTAAAGGAGCGAGAGGTTTTGGGGTGGTTTAGACAAGAGGGGCTAAATTGAGGCAGAAGCTTGTGGAAAACAAAAGTGTGTCATCAAAAGGGAAAATGAGATTTCTGAGTCATCACAGGTGTCTCCGTCGGCCCCTTTGTGGCCAGAGAGGCCTCCACCACACGCACACACAAATCAACATTCACAAGCGGGGCAGTATCCTCTGAGACACATGTCCTCTGAGCAAGCTGTAATTAGTGATGGCACACAAGATGTGGACTGTGAATTAACAGGAAGACTCACTGTCACCCTAAAGGATAAGCGCAATGGTGTTGGAGGAGAGAATTGGAGACATGACGGAGAAGAAAGCGAGTGCTCCACTGGCACCTGTTATTCTGATGAAGTTGAACCTTGGTATAGGACAGAGCTGAGTCGCAATGAGGCCACATCTCTACCTGGGAATAAAACTGCAGCAGAGTCAGCAGCACCTCAGACTCAGGAAATGCTGCACCCCCTAACCAAAAGAGATAAGCTACACGAAATGCAGCAACAAAGCGAACAGGTTTCACATCGGAAAGAGTTAAACACTACAGTTCTGCTAGAAGAGACACTTGTACGGCTGGATCAGCTGATAAATAGACATTCACAAGGATTAAGGGATCAGGAGAAAACAAAGCATGTGAAGCTTCACACCTTTGAGGCCCCTGTATCAGGACAGACAGGGCCCACAATCAGGAGAATAGAATTGGTGGGAACAATAACAGATAATCCTCCCAGAGGAAAGGAGGCAGCCGCATCTGCTTGTTTCTCACCTCATGATACTGTTTCAAGTCGGCCTTTGTTAACAGATATCACAGGCCTACAAGACGCCATTTCCAGGGGTCAGCCGGTGGAAAGGAGAGAGAACGAAGGCCATGTGAGGGAGGAGGACAGAGGAATGCGGCTGCGGAGTGGAAAGATGGTGCACAGAGCAAGCAGTGTGCCACATGATTTCCAAAGTCACAAGGATTCGGAAGCAGCATGGCTGGAGCAGGGGAGTGATGAGGGGTATGGAGCCCCTATGTGCCCTATCATGAAGAAAGGAGGGGTCTCAACATATGTGCCGTGGTCATTCATGGACATGGTGGGACTGGCTGAGAGACTGCCTGACCTTTCACAAGGGGCGGGCAAATGGATAACAGCACTCGAGGAAAGTACAGCTGGAGTGACCCTGGCCTTGGGAGACATTAAAGCCCTCCTAATGAAGGTAGTCGGCAAGCATGCAACAGTAAACATCTTTGACAATGCTAAACTGGGTCGAGTTTGCCAAAGCAATCTGCTGGATGATGTAAATATGGGGATGCATCGTACTGTGTTGTGGGAGGCGCTGAGGAAACAATATCCTGATGATGGAGACCCCTCTAGTTTAGAGGGGGAGGTTTTGAAGGATGAGGAGTGTCCCTCTAAGTGGCTGCATGCTTTTCAGCGCAAATGGAAGGATGAGACGGGAAGCGCCTGGAATGCCAATAAATCTACAGAGGCCTTATTCAAAAGTATGGTGAAAAAGGGATTACCTGCTCCAGTGCAGCAAAAATTAGAGCAAGTGGTGGGCCTGAGTAAGATGGACTGGCCACTGTTTGTGGAGCACATAGTACATCATGTGAATTATCACAGAAAAGAGAAACAACGAGAGGAAGAGACCAATAAACACCTGACTAATAAATTAACACAGCTACAGTTGGGAGAGCTGACAAAGAACAAAAAGGAGAAAACTAAAACACAGGCCCCGCTGATAACCACACTAACTGAGACACAAGCCCCAGTGATAGGAGCTACTCCATCTCAGAACTATGCCACGCCTCCCCCACAGGCTCAGACAGTTTTCCAGCCTGCTGCCCCATCAGCACATACACACATCAGTAACTCTCCTGCTCAAACTGGGCCTGCCCTGCCTGCTATACATGTGTACGTGAATCAGGGTGAAAACTCATACCCACAGGGTCGTGGGCCGAGGCAGGGAGGCGATGAGAGGAGGATTGATAAGGAGAGGACGAGGGAGAGGAGGACAATTACCAACATTTAGGCTCACCCAGCCTAACCCGCAGCAGAGCAATGTGCCTAAAGGAGACATCATATGTTGGAGCTGTAACCAACCTGGACATTTGCAACGGGACTGCCCTGTTAATCCTTGGACAGGGCCCTCAGCAAACTGGTTATAGGGGTGTCCAGAGGAGCCTGAGGGGGAGATGGAGCTACCTGTGGTGTCATTAAATTCATCAAATGAGCCCATCATACCTGTAGAAATACAGGGACACGAATATTCATTTATGGTGGACACAGGAGCGACCTATTCATGTGTATTGGAACTGAAGGTGCTGGGCTCCCCTCTCTACAGCATCAGTTAAGACAGTAGGCTTCTCTGGAAAACACAAGTTATACCCCTCACCCAGCCAGTTCCAATGATGGTATCAGGAAAATCAATTGTTGCACCGTTGTTGTATTCAGCCGACACCCCAATCAATCTTATGGGAAGAGATATTTTGTGCCCTTTAAAAGCAAAAATAATGTGCACCCCTGATGGACTGTATGTGGATTTTCCACAGGAGGAAATACATAGAATGATGCCAACTCAAACTGAAAAAGAGGTTGAACGTCTGATGCAGCCTCTAGTCTATTGGCTGCAGCTAACACCTGAAGAATCCATGCTGAAGCAGGAATGGACAAAGTGGAAAATCTGGGTGCAGACACAGATGGGTGAAGTGGAGGAAGTCCGGCTGCCGTTACATTGCACATTGCTCTTCGACGGAAATCACCGCTTTAAGGATTATGAAGCCTGCTGGGATGAACTGCTTAATAAAAAGCCATTTCTCATAACTAGTGAAGATATTTACATTGGCCCACAAGGAGCGGCAGCAGCAGTAACCCTCCCTGATGAATTAAAAGACTGGTTTCAAGTGCAAAACTCTGTGCCGCATATCACTCTTTTGATTGCTCAGGGACATGAATCTCATGAGTTGGGGCCTATGATAAAGCAGGCTCTGCAGGTACCAGAATGGGAGCCTACAGAGAATAAATTGATTCATCTATCCAAAGATAGACAGTTTGTCAGAATCTCCATGAAAAATAGTGATGAGAGTGTTGCAACTAAAGTAATGCTGAATGAAAGGCCTGTTACTTTAATGCCTTTGTCAGCAGAACATGAACACCTGCTGAAGCAGGTTCCTGCCCAGCTGTGGTCAATAAACAAAACTGATGTGGGGAAAGTAAAGTCAGCTCAACCAGTAAAAGTAAAACTAAAGCCTGAAATTAAGTTGCCATACATTAAGCAATATCCACTCAAGCCACATGCCATTGAAGGTATCAAACCTATAATTGAGGGGTTGGAAAAGGCTGGTGTATTAATTAAAGCAACCAGCCCATGTAACACACCTATCTGTCCAATTCAGAAGCCAAATTCTAAAGATTACAGATTGGTGCATGATCTCAGAGCTATTAACGCTATAGTAGAGTCTGAAACACCAGTTGTTCCCGACCCCCACACATTGCTTTCCAACATTCCACCTGACACACGGTGGTATACAGTAATTGATTTGTGTTCAGCTTTTTTCAGCATTCCGTTGCACTCTGACTCTCAGTATCTTTTTGCCTTCACATACCAGAATCAGCAGTATGTATACACACGTCTTCCACAAGGGTTCACTCAGAGCCCTAGTATTTTTAATCGGGTTTTAGCCCAAGATTTGCAACACCTAAATGTCCCAAGTGTCGTTTTGCAGTACGCTGATGATCTGTTGATCTGTAGTCCAACTAAGGAGCAGTGTGAGAGAGATTCTATTGCTGTCTTATCTGTACTGGCGGAGGGAGGACACAAAGTGAGTAAAGATAAAATTCAGTTTTGCCAACAATCAGTGGAATATTTAGGAAGACAGCTGAGAGGAGAGAAAAAACTAATTGCTCCATCTCAAATAGAAGCTGTGGTCAAAGCCCCTAAACCGCAAACGGTGGGGCAAATGCTTTCGTTTCTGGGCATGGCGGGATACAGTCGGCCTTGGATTTGTGACTATGCATTTAAAACAGCTCCCCTGCGAGCCCTGATAAGGGCTGCAGGACAAAATAACTGTAAATCTGAGCTGCAGTGGACGGAAGAAGCATCTGCGGCCTTTGAAGCACTGAAGGGGGACATGCAGTCTGCCCCAGCACTGGGTAATCCAGATTATTCAAAACCTTTTCACCTGTATGTAGCCAACAGAGGGAGCTATGCTAATGCTGTATTGATGCAAGATACACCTATAGGGAAGCAACCGTTAGCCTATTACAGCACAAAGCTGGATAACATTGAGGCTGGCCTTCCACCCTGTTATCAAGGGTTGGCAGCGGCGGCATTTGCTTTTCAAAAAGCAGCCTCTTTAACTATGGGTCATCCTGTCATCTTATACACATCACATCAGCTGCATGCGTTGCTCTCCAGCCCGAGATTTGTTATCACTCAGGCTAGGCGGACTGGATATGAGGTAATTCTGTCCGCTCAAGAGTTAACTATTCAAAGGTGTAATACTGTCAATCCAGCCTCTAGAATGATGCTACCTGATGAGGGGATTCCCCATGATTGTTTGCAACAAACTGATAAATTTATGCGAGCACGAGAAGATTTGTTTAATGAACCTATTACAGCGGATTTAACATTGTTTGTTGATGGGTCCTGTTTCAGAGATGAAAAGGGATGCCATGCGGGATACGGCATCGTTCAGCTTAATCCTGCCAATTCAGGTTTCACCACATTGCAGACGCAGAAGGTTGATCAGCCGTGTTCTGCTCAGTTAGCAGAATTGAAGGCTTTGACTGCAGCCTGTAAGCTGGCAGCAGGTAAAAGACTGAATGTCTACACTGATTCAGCATATGCATATGGGGTGTGTCATGTTAGTGCTAACATCTGGAAACAAAGAGGTTTTCAAAGAGCTGATGGCACACCAGTGATACATGGAGAAGCTGTAGCACAATTAATAGAAGCTTTGCAGCTTCCCAGTGCAGTGGCAGTAATTAAATGCCCTGCCCATCAGAAGACAGACACCTTGATTGCTAAAGGGAATAACTTAGCAGATGAAGCAGCTAAGCAGGCAGCTACAGGAGACAAAATGGCACCATTGTTGTTACAGGAGTCACAGGAAGCACCCTTGGTGACACTGCAGTCACTTATTGAGGCTCAGAGCGAGGTAGATCCTCAAGAAAAAAGGTTATGGGAAAGGAGAGGTGCAATAAGAAGTACCAGCCCTCCACATGAAGGGCTGTGGAGAAGCGAGCAGGGTCAGTTTGTCATGCCATCCTCCATATTGCCTATAGCTGTACGGAAAGCGCATGGAGTGGATCATTGCCACAGGAGGGAAGTTATTAAGAGGTTGCAGGAGGTGTGGTGGTCTCCCCTTTTGATAGCAGAAGTAAACAGGATTTTGAACGACTGTGAAATATGTGCAAAAAATAATGTGAGAAAAAGCTTTTCAGCACCTCTGGCACATATCCCACCCCCGGATGGACCGTTTCGACATCTAGTGATTGATTTTATTGACATGGGGATGGAGAATAGGCGAGAAGGGATGAGATATGTTCTTGTTGTAGTGTGCAGGTTCAGTAGGTGGGTGGAAGCAACACCCACCCGTGCACCAGACCATAAGTCTGTTGCCAAGTTCTTGAGTAGAGAGGTTTTTCCTAGATTTGGGTTACCAGACACCATTTCTTCTGATAACGGGCCACACTTTGTTTCTCAAGTCATACAAGTGATGTTGAAAATGTTGGGCATAAAACAGAAGTTTGGGTGTGTGTATCATCCTCAGTCACAGGGAAGTGTGGAACGGCAGAATGGAATTATTAAGGCGAAAATCACCAAAATTATAGCAGATGTAGTAAAAGGCAGTGGAGAAAAGCTAAGTTGGTTGCAAGCTTTGCCTTTGGCTCTCATGTGTATGAGATCTCAAACTAACAGAACTATGTGTTTAAGTCCTCACGAGCTGCTCACAGGAAGGCCGATGCCCCTTCCGTACTATCGAGGGCCCTATGAAGGCCCTTCATTAGAGCAATTAGAAAATGAAATGGGAAGTTATTTGCGACAACTAACTAGAATACATAAAGTTATCTTTCAACAGGTGAAAGGAGCCACAGCGGACCGAGACGCAGAGATTCCTGACCATCTGCTGACCATACGGCCAGGCGACCAGGTGTACTTGAAAGTGATTAAGAGAAGGTGGGACCAACCTAGAAGGGAAGGCCCGTATACAGTTATCCTAGCAACTCCAACAGCTGTTAAAGTTGCAGGTAAGGGGGCATGGTTTCATTTGTCCTCCTGCACCAAGGCACCTCAGCCTGAGCCAGGAGCGTCACAAGAAAACAGAGGGACAGAGGAGGGGGCAGGCCAAGCCGCCCCACGGGTGACGTCGCAGCCGCACGAAGGGGACGGTGCCACCTCCCCACAGGGAATCAGGAGATCTCAGAGACTGGCAGCGAGGCACAGCTGTAGTGATTCAAACCACAGGGGGACCCCTCCCGACCACCAGGAGCACCTGTGTAGTGAAGAGGGGGGGGCTCTACCAGCTGAGAGTTAACTGGTCCAGACAGAAGCCTAGTTAAAATAGATCCTCAAAAGAGTGGTTTAGCAAGTAGGGATATTTTAATACTGAAAAGGGGTTTAATCGGTGGGCGGAGAAAGAGGGCGAGCAGTAAGTGTAGCAGAGGGAAAATGAAGCAGGTAGAGAGGGATCTGATGCAGGGCAGGGAGTGTCAGGCTGGTGTGGACCAGGTCCAAAGGGGGGGGAATGTTATAAACTTGAAAATTATGTTGATAGCTTTCACAGCTTGGTTGGGTGTAATATGTTTATACAGCGAAGGGAAGATAATGGGACTTGTAGGAGTTAAAAGCAACCAAAAACAGGAGTGGTTACATGACTGCTTATCAGCTGTAGCCGTTATAGCAGCAGAAAAAGGTAAATTGCCTATGAGGCAGAAAGTTACACTGACATACGTAAAATCTGATGAATATGGTTTGATCATGGTCTCCGACTTCAGGGGACTGCAGGTAAAAGCTTATGCAAGGGGCATGCGGTGTGACGGGGAGGGGATGGTGACATCACAAGTCATATGTGCTCCTGGGCATTGTGTAAATGTTCATAATGGGAAGGTACTTACCATAAGGAGAGCATCTCCGTGGGTGATAGTGGTTGATAGGCAAAAGCGAGGAGTGACTCAACAGCTCACCCCGCTGACTAGCTTAAAATCGACAACCCTAGAATCTAATGTTTTTTATCAGTGGTTGAAATTTTCAGCCAAGCTAGTGGAAAAACAGGATTGTATAGTTTGCCATAAACGCAAAATACCTCAAGTATTGCCAATCCCATTTGAAGGAGTGGAGAAATGCTTAGTTTCCCCAGGACGGCATTGTTTTGCTCACTGCGTGTTATGGAAGGCCCATACACTGGAACCATACTGTAAAAGGAAGCAATCCCCTAAAGGTTTTAAGCGTAAAGGCAAGTGTGTGGAGGAAAAGTTAGGAGGATGCCCTCTGCGGTTGAGCGACACTAAACAATATCAGATACCGCCGGTAGTTCATGTAGCAGTAAATACGGTGTTCCCGTTCTGCTTAGCGTCAGGATTAGAACATGAGAGCATCCTGTGGAATGACACTGTAGAAATGGCCAACCAATTAATTCAATGTGAATACCATAATTATCTTTTTCCCCGTAGTAAACAAACGTGGAGCATGAAAGTATGTAACACCACTAGTCGAGCTAAAATGCAATGTGCTAGAGTTGTTAGTGGAGCAGGAGGATCAGGACCAGATGTATATATTGTAGGGCATAATAAGTCCTATGCCCAGTGGTTGCATGTCTATAATTTAATAAATGGCACCTACCCATTAGCAGATGTGTTTTGGATGTGTGAAGAAGACAGACGAATTAGATCTGTTCTAGTGCCAAATTGGAAAGGCATTTGTGCCCCAGTCATGTTAACGGGTCAAATCTATGTGATTCATTTTGCAGACAAAGAAGAAAATGGAGTTCTAAAAAGGATTAAAAAAGACGCCAAAGCAGCTTCACAATTCCCTTGGGAAGAACAAGCAGACATTTACATTACAGCCGACCGCATGGTTAAAGGAGTTCCAGCTGAACATCAGGCTATAGGGGAGGCGTGGATTGTGTCCGGCCAAGTAGCAGGGTCTATACCTATTGCTGGCACGATTGTAAATGCTCAATACATAGCCAAAAATTCAAGGTGGATAAATTATTTATGGTATAACCAACAAAGATTTTTGAATTGGACTATTGCAGCCCTCCAGGGAGTCAGTGAGCAATTACATGCCACGTCATTAATGACACTGCAAAACAGGCTTTTGATTGAAACTATGCTAGCCGAGGAGCAGGGTGTTTGTGATAGATTTGGGGATGATTGCTGTACAGCCATTCCCATGCACACAGGGGAGGCGGGAAACATTACAAAGGTCTTGGAAAACCTAAAAAGGATAAGAAATGACCATGTTAAGCACTCTAATTGGAATTCCTCGTCTTACTCTGTATGGAAGTGGTTTCAGAGTTTATCACTTCTTCAGTTACTTAAGTCGATAGGCATAGCCATAGGCATAATCCTATTAATACTTATGTTGCTAACCTGTTGTGTGTTTCCTTTGATTAAGATACTGATCGCCAAGACCTTGAAGGCAGTGACGCAGTTTCCTGTCCGGATAGACCAAAGTGTGGATTTCACAGTAGCAGTGGAATCGTCTCCTCAGAAGCCTCAGCAAGGACTAGATTATGCTGATATGTCTCATTATGAATCATTTGATGACTTGTTAGCTTATATTGCTATGGGGAGTGGATGCGTAGATGAAAATGGCCCAGTTGAGGAACCGCCTTATGGGGTTCCCTCTAACATCCCTGCACAGGGGGTGGGTTGTGATGTCTTCACCCCTTCCAGAGTGACACCGTAGTAAAAGTTAAAGAAATTAAGTAAAAAGTAAAAAAAAAACATTAAAAAAAGAGTAAAAAATAAAAGTATGTAATCAATGAATACTGATTAGTTAAAAAAAAGAGTATAGTAACTGGGACGAGGACATTTATGTGTGGGACGTGTCTAATTTTGTGCTTTATGTTACATAGATAAACAGTAATGGCAGAATCAGGAGTGAAGATAGAGTATTCAGACAGCCCTACTAGGCCTGGGACCAGTCAGCCACTGGAGAGACCCTTGTGGCGCCCATCCGCAGCCAACCAGTCAGAGGTCCCGCCCGACGTCAAAGTGGGGAAGTTTTGGCTTCAGCGGTTGGCATCCATTAATCCTGCATCCGCCCAGGGGGGGCAGCCAGAGCCACAGAGGGCACCTCTCTGGACCCTAGTTCCAGAGCCACGCGCGCCTACATCACCGATGACACCGCCACAGTCTCCTGTCTATTCTGGATCCTCAACACCACCTACTCCCAGGGCCCTAACGCCAATTCCAGAGTCTCAGAGGTCACCCAGACCGGGGCCAAGCCACTCACAAAGCCCATACAGACCTCCGATCGTCGACCTTCTGTCACTAAGCCCCGTGTCCACTGCCAGCATGACCTATGAGCATTCCGGACGTGATGAAGGGTCTACACGTTCTAACACCCCTGTCAAGGGAAGTGCTGCTGAGTCTACAGTGACAGCGTGGGGAGATGTTGCTGATTCCACTGTGCAAGAACACCTTATGCAACTCCCCAAGCCTGAATTCCAAAGAGAAATTCGAAAGCTGCCTCCAAGCTGGGCCCAGGAGATCAAAAGGAAAAGAAATAATTACAATGCCCGCTGTCAGTATGCCCAACGCAAGCAGATGTATGCAACCGCCCTGCAGACCACAGAGCACTATGCCCATCATCTCATTCGCCAAAACGATGCGTGGGAGCGGGCTTGGGAGAGGAGCACCCACGAGTTGGGTGAGGTGAGAGTTGAGAATGCCCGCTACACTGAGAGGAATGCTGATCTGATGCGAGAGGTGGCTGAACTACAACAGCAAGTGAAAGGTCAGGAAGATCATTCCAACTTCATCACTCGCAAGCTGTCTGAAACCCTTCACACCATTGGAGCCCAGAGTAAAGAGATCCAGAGACTCACTGCTGAAAATGTCAGGCTTCAGGTGGTCAATGACCAACTCATGGCTACTAAGGGAGTTGGTGGAGAAAGTGCTCCTGCAGGCCACTCAGTGGGTGGGGAGTAAGGCCATGAAAGGACTGAAAGTCTGGCTTGAATGATGCCATATACTGAGATTATGCATAATATGTAACCTGAAATATGTTCATTTCATGTGTCTTACTTATACATCCTATGCCTTAATTAGCAGTTAACATATATCTATTAGTTGATCTTTTTATTTTGAATTCTATCATAATTGATGACAATCACAGTGTGTTATGCAAGGTGCTCTGCAAGTGTGGATGAGCAATACTATGGCCATGGCAGGTTGGATTTTGTGTGTTTCATGTCGCCTTTGCTTAGCACCTGCTGTTGATTATCTTGTCTACTCATTAAACTCTGTAAGGAGCTTGCTTTTAAGTATGTTAGCAAAAAAACAGCACACGCCGTAGTTAGATACTCACCATTTTTGTTTTTTCATATTATGGGGTTTTTAGGTGGTACCTCCAGGTACCACAGGGGGGAATGTAGTGGATTTTTGTATGACATGTATACCTATAAATCTAACATGATGGATTTTTGTACTTATATATCGATCTGAATAACTTTCATGTGGAGTTTTAGGCATGCAGTGGTTCACACACACACACACACACACACACACACACACACACACCCACAAGTCATGCAGCACACTCATGAGGCATATCTTCACTGTCCTGTACACACACACACTATAAACCTACACTGGAGTGTTTTATTTTTATGTTATGCATTTAACTCATATATTTGATGTAGTTAGGCCAAGTATTATTCACATTAATATCATAATTATCTTTTAAAAACTATGCTATTTGCTGTACTAATGTGTGACCTTTGACCATGTTGTGACCTGTTGTCAGAGGGTAAAGCAAAGGGTTAACCTAGGGGTGTCACTTTGGACCGGGCGTTCAGCCAGCGCCAGGTGTGAACTCTGGCCGGCATTTGACCCTGCACCTGCTCCTGGGTGCGTGGGAAAGTTACTCAGCAGCAGGAGGTGGGACCACTGGTACCTTTAAAGGGGCGGGGACAGCCCTCTGGGCTTTTTCTGCTGTCTGTCCGTGGGGTCGGTCCCTACCTGCATGCGCTTACATGAACACCCTAGGGGAGCTTTGCTTTTCCTTCTGTTTTGCTGAGCTACACTGTTCAATAAAACAGCTGGCATAGAACTTTGCTCCTCTCCTGTAATTTTTGTGTTTTTGACTTTAATTGAAATTGGGAAGCTGAGATCCACCTATTGCTAATCTGAAGAATTACTCTCCATTGTGGCAACCACAGAGAGGACATTCTTGTTTCCTCTGATGTGAGTTTCAGAATGATACTCTGGCTTCCCATCTTCATAAAAACAATCCGTTTTTCCTCCTGTGAGCTTGACAAACTCCAAGCCCAGCTTACATAGAGGAGAAAAAAGTATTAAAGTTTAAAACAAAGGATAAAATCCATGAAATGATAAGTAAAACTGATTTGATTTTACATTCTGCCCACTTCGTAGCTGCATTGCTAAAATCTTAACTTGCGGTATCACAGAGAAAAAAGGCTAAAACATTTCTGTTACCCACTTCCACATCAAAGTTGTGTACACAGTGAAACAGTAGTGCTACACAGGAGTAGTATTTACATACAAATCCACGATTCCCTCATTTTAACTCTGATTTGGGTCCTATCAGACCCTGAGAACTGTGAACTGAATTGTGTGCAGCCAAACATGATGGCAGAGTGCCACAGATCACTTCTGAGGAAAGAGGAGGCGTTCAGCTTCCTCACACTTTCACACCTGCATGAAGCAGCCTCAACAGCACAACCAGAATTCATACATAAGGCGCACTGCCTTACGTATGAATTCTGGTTGTGCTTACTGACCACAAACTGATTTTATGTGGTACACGGCGCTCAGCAATCTGTCAAGCCCCTCACTTCTGAGGAAAGAGGAGGCGTTCAGCTTCCTCACAGTTTCACACCTGCATGAAGCAGCCTCAACAGTTCAACCTTCAAATCACTGTGTCAGCTGATCACTTCCTGTCCTGTGATTGGCTGGCTGGCCTGCATCCCACAGATCTGCTTTCAGGGATTTGAACACTGTGGACGCCCAGTTCAGTAAAGAGTTAAATACATGGAACAAAGATCAGCAGAGGATTAGAGATGAGTTTGTGCAGGGATCATAAGGGGCGTGGCTCAAACTCATGTGAAGTTTTTATAATGAAATAATAGACAGCGATTAAAGAAACACATTTTAAGCGTTTGGCAGAAAGATTCAAAAAGGATATTCAATTAAAAAAGCTCCACTGAGTCCAGGGCCCTTCTTGTGCTGCTCTGAACCCAGAAGAACACAACTATAATACTATTAGGACTGGGTGATATATCGAGTTTTTTTAAAATATCGATATATTTTCATACGAGATATAAGATGTGACAATATCGTTTATATCGATATAGTATATGTTACGTTATAATTATACTTGTGGAGCCGCAAGTTTGCTTATCTTTTGTCCACTTTTGTCTCTATGCAACGTTACACTGGCCTCGCCTCGCCTTCACTGAACACAACTCCCCCTCCTCCCCCATAGCTTCACCTGCAGGCAACGACAAGATGGACACGGCAAATCTCCGTTAACGAGTTACCACGGATTGCCCCGTGCGTGGGGCTGGACGGCGTCAATGTGTAAGCAAGCTGACCCGCTAACGAGCTAACCGCGCTAACAAGCTAACATGCATGTGGTCTGCATGATTTTAGGCCATGCAGCCCCTAAAATCTTTTCATTTTCTCAAAAATCTACAGTGCGCCTTATGTGTGAATTCTGGTTGTGCTTACTGACCGCAAGCCGATTTTATGTGATACACAGCACTCAGCAATCTGTCAAAAAATGCTTTAGTACGACTTTTGTAAGCTACGGGGCTGCACCATTTGATAGATTGTCGGAGCATTACGGCTACCATAGTCTGAAGCCTCGCAGCCTCGTGCTGTGCTTCAACGTAATATTACCGTATTGTGTGTGTATAAGGACCATAAATGGCACCTGTTAATGGT
The DNA here is from genome assembly GCF_013358895.1 of Oreochromis aureus. Classification (NCBI taxonomy): domain Eukaryota; kingdom Metazoa; phylum Chordata; class Actinopteri; order Cichliformes; family Cichlidae; genus Oreochromis; species Oreochromis aureus. The sequence continues at coordinate 97,231,026 of NC_052944.1, read as the reverse complement.
TACGAAGCGGATTTCAAACTCAAGGCTGTCAGTCACGCAGTACAACTTAGGAACAGAGCAGCTGTGATATCTGTCTGTCTTTGTTGTTATGCTCAGCGTCTTTTGACTGCACAATTGTGAGCTTTTTGTTATGCACAAAAACAACATTGTTTTCTTTTATTCATGGAGCATTATTATTTAATAAATGCTAAGAACTAAGATACTAAATACTAAGAACTCTCTTTTTGTTCTTACCTTATCGCTTTAAAAAAATATATCGAGATATACAGTGGTTTGCAAAAGTATTCGGCCCCCTTGAACTTTTCCACATTTCGTCACATTACAGCCACAAACATGAATCAATTTTATTGGAATTCCACGTGAAAGACCAATACAAAGTGGTGTACACGTGAGAAGTGGAATGAAAATTACACATGATTGCAAACATTTTTTACAAATAAATAGCTGAAAAGTGGGGTGTGCGTAATTATTCAGCCCCCTGAGTCAATACTTTGTAGAACCACCTTTTGCTGCAATTACAGCTGCCAGTCTTTTAGGGTATGTCTCTACCAGCTTTGCACATCTACAGACTGAAATCCTTGCCCATTCTTCTTTGCGAAACAGCTCCAGCTCAGTCAGATGGTTTTTTTTGTTTGTTTGTTTTTTAACAAAATGTTTTCTTCAAAAAATTTAATTTCAGTACGGGCCGTAAATACAATCAAAGGGTTTAGCTGGGTTTTTTTTTACAGATGTTTGCAGTTAAACTTTAGAAATGTTGAGCAGTTCATTAGGACAGGCATGTGTTTGTTCTCTTTTGAATATTCATTATTGGTCATTGATGAGACAAAAGTGTTTCTTATCCAAGTAATTGAAGGAATAATGGATAATTACTGGATTCGTAAAATAATGGATAGCTGCAAGCCTGGTCTGTGTGTGAGAAGCTGTAAATCAAATATCTTCTACCTGCAAAATTCCTTCAGTTTTATTTCTACAGCAGCAAATGACAACAACAGTCACCTCCAGGAGTTTCTACTGTAAAGTAAAGACTCGACAATAACAGAGAGAAACTCCAACAATCAGACGACCCCCCTATGAGAACGGTGACGGTGGGATCATCCTCATGTTCTTACAGCGTGGTTACAGCGTGGCTATGAAATCTCCACCATGTTAAAGAGTTTTTGGACCCTCGATGGGAAACTGCCCGCTCAGGCCCAGCAGTTTGCTTCAATGACCTGGAGAAGAACGCAGGAAATCCTCCAAGGTTTCAACCATGTTTCAGTCCTGGAAATGTGCAATACTACCTGCTGCATTATGAGCTTCAGTAATGAGCACAGCAGTGGACTCAGTGAGTGTTTCCATCACATCCAGGCCCAGAAGACTTGGAGGAAATGAAGATTTTGTTCTTCCACTTATTTCCTGTCATATTCTGCACTTCTTACTTCTTTCAGCTGCCCATGAAATAATGAAAGCTTTCTGCAAGAAAGACAATAAAGATCAGTTTGATTGTCAACATGAAGTTTGTTTTTATTTGACAGCATCAGCTGTTGCATCAAGTAAGGAGTCAAAGGCAGCAAAGAGCTGTTTGTGTGTTTTTGGAGTGGATCACTGCGGCTTTATTCACGTGTCCTCTCTACAGAAGCTCACTGGCTGTTGGGAGGACCCGGACATTTCCCTCTGGGTTGTTTGGCTCTGTTGGAACTTTGAGGAAGAATAAATCTTATAAAAGCTGATCTCTAATAATTCTCTCTGTAATGTTCAGTATATGTGTGCGTGCTGTGATTGGTGTTTTCCCTGTGAGTGTTTGATGTGACACCTGTAGCTTTAGCTCACCTTGAAAACAGAGGTTATGTTTTTGGTAGCGTGTGTGTGCGTGTCGTTCTGTGTGTGAACACGAGAGCTCGAATAGTTGTGAATGAACTCTGATCAAACTTTGTAGGGGTGTAGAGCGGGCTCATGTTAACAATCTATTCAAATCTGGCTCACATCCACCCAAGTCTTCAAGGTCGACTTCATCATTTATTGATGGAAACTGAGAAAAAGCCTCAAACTTAGAAACTAGGATTGGAACAAATGTGCTGTGGATCATCAACATGTAGAAAGGAGCACATGAAGATTTCAAATATCAGCTCACATCTGACCTCTGACCTCACTTTCAAGGTCAACAGATGGATCTGAAGGTCAAAGTGATAATAATGCTCTTTAGAGCCATTTTGGAGCTCTGAGCTCTTTTTCAAGGTCAAATAAGGTCAAACTTCCATCAAATGTCTCATGTTTCAAACTCTGTTTATAATTCTACTGTCTTTGTTTCTAATGGAACATTTATTTTATTAAACAATGAAATAGTGACATGTTCTACATCCACATCAATCACAATCATAGAAAATGTCAAATAAATGTGCTTGTGTTGTGTCCATGATGATGTTAACAAACAAACTGTGACAGAGCCTCAGACGTGATGAAGAAGCTGAATCAGCAGAAAGAGCAGAGCAGGAAGCAGCATCATCCACACAGGTGTGTCTCAGGTGAGTCCTGCTCCCACACTAAACACATCCACATCATATTAGCATGTGCTAACATGTGCTTCTGCTTTATTTCAGTCTGATATGTTTCCAGTCAATATGTCTGCTGTGTGTCTCTCAGCGCTTGCACTAAATCTTCCCGTGTGTCTGTGATACTGCGTGATGCTCAGGGTTTTAATAGTTTCTCAATTTTCATTAGTTTTTATTTTTATTTCGTTTTGACTTCAGATTTTCAATTTTATATTAGTTTTAATTAGTTTTTACCAATTGTTTGCTAGTTTAGTTTAGTTTTTATTTTTTGGAAAATCCTTAGTTTCAGTTTAGTTTTGATTAGTTTCAGTTATAGTTTTAGTTGTGTTTGCAATAAAGTGTAACAAAATCCCAGTTTCATCATATCAGTCATTCTCTTCTGCTTATCCTTGGGTATGTTGCTATTCCAGCTACCATACCCTGCACCCTGGACAGGTCGCCTGTCTGTCGCAGGGCTAACACGCAGAGACAGACAACTCAAATAAATAAATAAATAAAGGCAGATGAACAACCATTGATACCAGGCAACTATAAAATGTATATCTTGGCCCCAATGAGACTATTAACTCTTGCAGCACCGGGTGTTAAGGCAATTGACTCACACAGTTATGTAGATATCCCAGTCCTGTTGTCTCGGGATGCATCACGCTGCCTTGCCTGGTGTTAGCTTCTGTTTCTGGGGATGAGGGTTGGGCGTGCTCCCTTACCTTCTCCAGGTAAGCTAGGTTAGCCTTCTTGTGTGAGCTTTTCAAGTGCACTTTAAGGTTTGTGGGATTTTTTTCCCTTTAGAAATGTCCCTCATAATTTGTCTCTTTCCACTAGAAGACACTTGCTTTATCCAAAACACGGTCATATTCAAAGTAATCCCAAATTGGACTCTAGCGCTTTCTCCAGACTTTTCCTGACATGATTCTGCGCGTGGACGGAGCAGCAACACAGACGACTCGACTAACGTACTGCCACCTGCTGGCATAATGAGACACAGCAAGACAAAAACCTGGAAACTAAACTTCATTTTTACCCTTGACTATTGTGTGACACGCACACATCAACGAAAACTAAACACATTTTTGCTATAAATCCAGTTAATTTTAGTTAGTTTTGTGAACACTCATTACAGTTTTAGTTAGTTTTCCTTTTTTTGTTTTTATTTTTATTTCCGTTAACGAAAATGTTTTTTCACTTCTAGTTTTCGTTATTTCGTTAGTTTTCGTTAACGATAATAACCTTGGTGATGCTAACAGACTGTAACGTCAGTGAGTCTGTGAGTATCTCTGTCACCTACAGCTTCCCCTGTGGAGCTCATTTCAAATGCTCAGGTTTACACTCAGGAACAGGAAATGCTGCGTCTGCAGTTTGTCTCCTTCAAACTAAAGTGTCTCAGACACGTGCAGCACGTGAGCACAAAGATGTTTTTGGTCACGTGGTGGGCACGAGGAGCTCTCAGTGAGTTTGGAGCTGAAACATCTTTGACTCCCAGAGTTCAACTGTGAAAGTGAAACAAGCAAACATGGATATTTAGGAGCCTCAGACGGTGTGATGATGATCATGAACCCAGGAAAGAAACAAAGAGAGAAAAGAACAGATTGGAGATCAGAGCTGAACACACACTTTTTTAAAAGCATGCAGGAGCCGTGAGGACGAGCACGGATTCATTCATTCATATCTGCACTGTAATCTGAACTCTCTCTCCCTCTCTTTCTAATCTCATGTCTGAAGGTGAGAAGGACACCGTCTCCCTAACAGAAAAGCTTCTCCACCCACACAGCTGAAGAAGAAGAAGATATTTACAGTGTGTACAATGGCATCACTCTTCCACACACAGACAATCACTTGTTGATGCAGCGTGGTCCAGCTGGGAGTAAGAAGGTAGGAAAGCTGAGCCAGTGTTCCCGCTTTAAAGAAGGCACCTTCAGCCAATCACTGACTCCACCCACAACCCAGCATAGTGACAAATACTCAGTACAGGCTAAACAGCACCACCCTCAGGCCAACATGGAGAAAAACATTCACACTGAAACAAGACAAATGATGATCTGGGCTCCAAACATTCATATCCAACACATGTAAAGCCTTCAAACGTCATCTGCTGATGTTTCTGTTTATTCTATGATTATTTTAAAATGAGCTCACAGCCACCTGTCGTCCTGCCGAGCTCCACCAAGGGGCCACTTTAAGGACCTGTCAGATAATCTTATTAGTCAATCATTATCTTATCATTTTACAATTCTCTTTAAACTTTCAGCAACAGCCGTTTAACTTCAGTGATCCTCAGAATGTCTTTGATATAGTTTTACCCACGTCCAGTGAAAAATGACAATCTGGACAAATGAAAAAATCCACACTTTTTCTTCTTTGAGTCAGTTCCTGAAGAGGGTCTTATATCTTCCAGACTCCCAGAAACTCAGTGTGTTCAAGAGTGAGCTGACAGTCAGAGTTCCTTCAGTCTCAGCGTGATCCAACCATATTAGTGTGAACAGCATCACAGAGGATTCAGCTGCTTTAAATGGGACAGTGTGAGTAAATAACAGGGACTAGAAAGAGAGAGCAGAGTTCTCCTCAGTAACACCAGGATACCTGACCCCCTCTGAGTCTCGCTTCCCCGCCTCCATCATTTAGTGACGGCCTTCTCTACCATGTCTGTGCTGAGCGCTTTGGTCAGGGCCAAACCTTGTGTAACCATGGCAACTACAACATGACATCATTCAGAGAGAAACTTGTGAGCCCACGACTACATTAGATGTTTGCTCTGCTGAATCCAGCCAGTCCCTACCTGGCTTTAGTCATATGGGATAAAACTGTAGGGCCAGAGGTGGAAGTAACAAAGTACAAATACTCTGTTACTGTACTTAAGTAGAGTTTACAGGTATCTGTACTTTCTACTCCTTACATGTTCAAACAGGCTGGTTACTTTAGGTTTAACACATTTGAGGGGAGTTATTATTTCATCAGTGCGAGTCTTCAAACATCAAAGTGATTTGAGCCTAAACAGAAACACATGAAAGGAAATCCTGTTCATTTATTCATCACATAAAAAGAGACCAAAGAGTCAAACTGTGAGTCACAGTCGGGGCTTAAAGTGGGCCATGTTTTTATTTGATATGTTTTTGGGACAACACCTGAACGACTGCAGGTGTCTGTAAGTTGTGTTAGCGCTACTTTAGCATGTAGCTAGCTCTGCTGAAGAGGAGCGAGCATAAAGGGAGGAACGTTTTTGAAGTGTCAGCTAATTTCAAATGCAGCGTTTCTATCAGCTCAACAAACATCAGCAAACACACAAACTGTTTGTGTGCAGTTTGTCTCACAGTGTGTTGCAGCTAAAGGTCCAGCTGCTGTATTTCACAGGGAGAGAAAAGAAAGAAAAGAAAAGCTGCTGTAGGAGAGGAACCCAAGCTTTGGCATCGCTCTGAAAACTATCGCTAATCCTTTTACTCGCTGGCTTTCAAATAAAAGCTGAAATGAAATTTGTGATGTTTGCAGAATCTAATCCAGGGGTAGGGAACGTTAGTCCTCGAGAGCCGGTGTCCTGCAGGTTTTAGATCTCACCCTGGGTCACCACACCTGAATCAAATGATTAGTTCATTACCAGGCCTCTGGAGAACTGCAAGGCATGGGCTGTGTCCCAATTCAGGGTCTGCACGCTTGAAGTACGCGCACTACGTGTACTACATACGGTGTGTACTATAAGTACGAGAAGTGCGGAAGTGAGAGGCTTGTGAAATGGGACGGTCTAGCCTTCGTCGTGCTGCTCAGGTTCCGAAGCAACCATGATACTAACCGCGAGAAACGTTTCATACAGCTTTGTTGGACAAAAATGAAGGAAAAAAAATGTTTTGTTGGTCATTCATTTTTGTCATGACATCACTTTGATTAGTTGAGTATCTGAGGCTGAGACCACAGGACTGTAAAACATGATAGTTGGGCTTCATTTCTGTACTGAACAGTCATTTAAGATTAGTTAGTAAATAACAATTAGCTCATGTTGTTCATGAGATTAAAATCATCTCACTGTGGTAATGTAAATATTTTGGGGAAATCGACGGCGCATTTGAAGTACACTTTGAATTGGGACAGCCGTCGTCGCGTGGCGGTGACATAATCGCACTTAAAATGCGTACTTCAAACGTGCGGTCTCTGAATTGGGACACAGCCATGTTTTCCTCAACATGTCTTGAAGTCATTTAAATCAGCTGTGTTGGATCAAGGACACATCTAAAACCTGCAGGACACTGGTCCTCGAGGCCTGGAGTTCCCTACCCCTGATCTAATCAATCACACAGGATCAGGGGATAAGACAGCAGAGCAGCTGATTTTACACTTGAAGATAAAACTGTAATATTAGAAACATATGATATTACACACACGATACAGACTGCAGCTCAGACAGCTGCTGGAGACAGATGTGTGTGTGTGTGAGTGTGAGTACTTGAACTCCTTTATTTCACACAGACAGCTTCAGCATTTGTTCTGCTTTCTCTGCTTTTATTTGAATGTAACACAAAAACACGACTAGAATTTACACAAACGTGTTTACAGGCTGACTTTAATGTGTTTCTACACATGCTTGTCCTCTGGTCATGTGATCATGTGGTTTGTAGGAAGGCTCCTCTTCCTCAGAGGATCCACCTGTGCTTCCTCTCCTCTCTCCTCCACCTGTTACAGTGAGGGAACGTCCTCCATGATGAAGGAGCTGCTGGAAAGTGCTGAGAGTTTCCTCCAGAGTGAGACCTCTGTCACAGTTCAGAGGATCTACGGCAGCAGAGACCTTCATGGACACTAAAAGTCTCAAACACACAACAACAACATCACACTGACTCCACTCTGACATCGCTGATCAATAATCAAAGAACACACAGATCAAACTGATTGATCAGCCATCAGAGGAGTCGGATCAATGGAGCTGCTTCTGTTCCTGATGTCCCCTGTTTGATCCTGGACCTGAACTCTCCCTGCAGAGGAGACACACACAAACAGACACAAACCTTTGACTTTGAGCTGCACAGTTTTCACTCTGATCCACTGGTCCTTGGTCTCAACTCCACAGGCATAACTTCCACTGTCTCTCTCTGTGGGGTGTTTCAGGGTCAGACTGAGGTCTCCAGTTTTCAGCAGGTCTTCATTCATCTTCGTTCGGTCTCTGTAAACCTGGTGCTGTTTGTCAGGCTGGTCAGAGCCATTCTCATACACGTGGATAATTTTTCCGAAGACTTTATCTTCCTTCCAAACCACCATAGCATCTTCAGGCAGGTTTTGTGTGGTTTTGAAGGGCAGCTGGACAGACTCCATCCCCTCCTCCACCTCCACCTGACAGACTGAGAGGACAACAAACACAACATTAGAAATGATGAACAGATGAGCGTTCCACTGTTATCCACTGTCATGAATACAGATGTGGAATAAAGTGGCCATTAGCACAGAGATGAGCCACTGCAGAACTTTCACTTAGACACAGTGAGAGAAGATATCTCACAGAGGTCACACATACAAGGATCATTTGTTTTTTTCAAATCTAATGAAAGAGTGATTCTCTCTTTTGATAAATGAGGCTGAATGGAAGTAAGAGAACTTGAGGACACTTAATGGACTCCTACTTTTTAGTAGGGATTGGTGTGTGATTGGTGTTGACAGAGCAGCATCATGTGACTCTTGTTCTGCACTAAATGAAGCGATGGAGTGGCGCCTCCTTCAGGCAGAGAAACAGCTCATGGAGGGAAATAATTATTAGAGCAAAAACAAGAGTGGAGCTGCAAATAAGGCCGAGAGGAACGCTGCAGAAAACTGTTCATGTGTGAATTCATAACTTCATAGATTTATTTGAGCACTAAAATCAGAGCTGCTTCTATTTCTAATATGACAGCTGTACATTAGAGCTGGAACACTTTAAATGTGAGCCATAAAAACATGATACTCTACAAGTGCATTCAGCTCTGACACTGTCACATCATGAAGGAGACGTGGAAATCACTTTGTTACACAAATCAAAGTCCAATCAATTCTATTGATGGAATATTGTGTGATCAATAGACTGATCAGTTTCTAATCTGTCATCTATCAGCTGGAAATCCAGCAGTGTCAAACAGACTTGGCAGCAGATTAGGACCAAACACAAACACATTGAGACTTTTTCTTCATCAGCAGTTGCAGGTAAATTGCAGCAACAATGCGACTCAGACAGTTTCTCTATAACTGCAGGGCTTCCTGCGCTGCTGTTAGTCAGATACGGATCAACAGGTTGTGGATAGAAAGCAGATTCCTTCAGCAGAGGATCCATATCACACTTGAAGCATGTCGTCGGGAAAACAATCAGTGCCCCTTTCCTGATGGATGCCCCAAGTGCCCTCTTCTTGAGGCTATTTTTTTATGTGTGTGTGTGTGTGGAGTCCTGCATGTGCCCCTCAACAATAATATTTAGCTAATAATCACAATTTTGCTAAATAAAAGGATGTTGCCTTCATCATCATTCACATGATGACCGTTAACCAATGCTTGCCCTTGACGGCACATCGCTGGTTACGAGCCGGGAACGAGTTCGCAAAGAGCATGCGCATTTTCTGCCACCTGAGCAGTGCTGTAAGAAAACAAGTTTTTACAGCTGTGGCTCCAGCAAACATCAGCTGATACTAGAAATTAAAATCAAATAAATTCTAACAACAGCTGATCAAGCTTAAACGTGCTGCTGTTGTTTAGCGTGATAAACAAGAGCGAAAAGCCGATCGTTGATCAGTTTCATGATTGAAGTTTCAACAGGCGAGAGAATGACAGGGGAGGCTTCGTAACGACAGAATAAATCGTAATATTTTCTCTGAATGTGGGACGATTCTGTTTGTACGGCAACTCTATGAACTAACCCTTATGAATAAAATAAAGTTCAACGACAGTAAATTAGCACACACACAGCTGTATAGAAACTACCGTCGTGCTAGCTAGCACGCAGTACGATTGTAAAAGGTCAGTGTTAGAGTGAATCGTTAAATGTTTGTCATTTTTATGCTTACCATCCATTTCTACATTGTTTAACTGTGGGATGAAAGGAATTCCACAGACCCCTCCCCAGATTCTCGGGGTTCTGGATGAGGGGCTGGAATGTTTATTGCAGATACACCCTATCTGGAAGATCTACTTCCTTTGATGTAAGCTTCCTGCGTTTACGACCCTTTGGTCAGCAGGAGGTCTCACACACACACACACACACACACACACACACACACACACACATACCTGCATATACATACATACAGTGCCTTGTCTTTGTAACCAAAGGGGGTTGCGAGGGGAGGTGTTTTGTAAACTATTGTTTGAAGTTTGTCAATAAAAGCCAGCGAGAGGAGGCCCTCATCGGGGTCATTTTCGTGCTGGACACAGAGGAGGCCTCCCTTGCGCAAGTAATCGATCGATCGCTGACTGTCTTGTTTTCATTCATGATGAATAAGTCTCTAGAATTAGCGGGGTTTGTGGGAACAGACCCAACAGTCAGCACAACGAAAATATACTACACTTAAACTCGGTTTATATCTGACCCAAATAGAGTGCAGTTCATAACTTCTTACCTGAAATTCAGTTCACCTCACGCTCCTGCCTTCGGTTTCCCTGATCCACGATTGAGCTCCGCGTTAGCCACTACGGTCGATCGGCGGTCGCCTCGAAGCCTCGTATATCTCTTTCCCCGCATGTCCTTTCTGTCACACACCGGTGGATAGCTGCCCTCAGTTGTAGCTCCGCCTTAGCCACCACCAAACAACTCAGTTATTTTTTCCACATCGACCAGCATCATCGGCCATATAAACGAAAAATAAGTCGAGCTGAGACACAGACTGTTGGCGAGCGATCGGGTTATGAAACGAGTGTCAGCCGCCTCACTGTAAGCCAAGCCCGGGTGCTTTCTAACGAAGGCTATCAGCAACACGTAAGAGAACTGTTGCTAATATGGGATGTCTTGATAAAACGAGCAGATATTTGAAGTTTACACACCTACATTCTCGCCTGAAAATATCTTAAAAGTTTATTTTGTGACCTACAACCACGAATAAAAGCATTATAGAATCCAAGTGGTGTCCGCCATTGTTTGATTCCTGTTCGTTCGCATACAAGGCGGATGTCGGAGTGGAGGATGCCATCCTGTACCTCCTACATAGAGCCCACTCACACCTGGATGGGGGAAAAGGCACGGTCAGGATCCTGTTTCTTGACTTTTCCAGTGCTTTTAATACCATCCGGCCCTGTATGCTCCTGGAAAAACTGAACAGGATGCAGGTGGACCCCTGCCTGGTCGCTTGGATCTCCGACTACCTCACTGACAGACCACAGTACGTCAGGCTGAAGGACATCATGTCTGACACTGTGGTCAGCAGCACAGGAGCACCACAGGGAACTGTGCTGTCCCCTCTTCTCTTTACCCTGTACACCTCTGACTTCTGCTACAACTCTGAATTATGCCACATTCAGAAGTTTGCAGATGACACAGCCATCATGGGGTGTATCTGGGATGATCAGGAAGAGGAGTACAGGAGTCTGGTGAGGAACTTCGTCACATGGAGTCACACAAACCACCTGCAACTCAACACCTCAAAGACCAAGGAACTGGTTGTGGACTTCAGGAGGTACAGAGAAGGTCCAGTGCCGGTTCAGATAGAGGGGGAGGAGGTGGAGGTGGTCAACAAGTACAAGTACCTCGGGCTGTGGGTGGACAACAAACTGGACTGGTCATGCAACACAGAGCACCTGTATAAAAAGCCCAAAGCCGACTGTACTTCCTCAGGAGGCTGAGGTCTTTTAACATCTGCAGGAAGCTCCTGAGGATGTTTTACCAGTCGGTGGTTGCAGGAGTACTTTTCTATGGCGTAGTGTGCTGGGGGAGCAGCACAGCAAAGAGGGACTCATCCAGGCTGGAGAAACTAATCAGGAAGGCAAGCTCTGTGGTCGGCATGAAGCTGGACACTCTGGTGTCAGTGGCAGAGAAAAGGACACTAAAAAAATTGCTGGACATTATGGACAATGCTGGGCATCCTCTGCACACGGCCATAAACAACCAGAGGAGTCTGTTCAGTGACAGGTTGCTTCTCCCAAAGACAAGAACCAACAGACTTAAAAACTCCTTTGTCCCACACGCCATCAGACTGTTCAACTCCTCTCTGGAGGGGAGAGGGAGGGGAAACAGGAGGACAAAGGAGGGGGGAACAACTAAGCTGTAGTGTGTAAGTGTAAGCCCAGCATAAGCAAATGTGACGGTACAGAGCAGGGGTAGGCGGGGCTTGTTCCTTCCTAACCAGTAGGGGTGTTAAATATACTCTTTGGGGTTTTATTCTTATAGTTATATTATTTATCTTTTATTATGGATTTACTTTAGCTCAACTCAGTGATTAACAGAGTAATGATAAATCTCAATTAAGAATAACAATGTTGTAGTGCATTACTGAGTCGTGTAAACTCACTGGGTTACAAATAGCATCAGCAGGCTCCTTCCGTATCGCTGACTGTACTTCTTCGCCGGCACGGTCGGTATCCTGGCGTGCGCGGTCGCCTGCGCTGCTGCCGCTTTTCATGTGGCCGGTGTTCTGACAAACCATCCTACTTTGCAAAATGTCCTACCGTAAGCAGTTTATGCACATTTCTGCTGTCAGAGTAATTTCAGCACAAATTTAAGTAGGTGTGATGGCTTGCCACTTAACTTTGCCCATCAGAGTATGCTTGTAGCTCATATTCATAAAGCCTGGACGGTTTGCCACTTCATTTTACCCTTTAAAGTATGCTTGTAGGTAACATTCACAAAGGTAGTGTAACCCAGGTCATTTTTTGAGTATGGGATTTCTAATTATTTGGTAGTCACTGAACGCATCACTGTGCCTTGCGCATAGCCACTCCCTAGTTTAGCCACAGAGTTTTTCCTCCGTTCGTCCGACGATGAGGCGCATGCTGCTCTCGTGCCCTCTGCGAGCTGGAAATTCGGGTACAGTAGACATTTGGGTTGCTGTAAATAGTTTTAAAAACCTTTATATGTGAAGCTAATGTTTTAATATGTTGTTTGAAAAAGGAGTCTTGTAGCGGTTACGAACGTGAAGCTGAGCTGAATCCGACAGCCATTCGCCATTACATGAACCCCTCTGGTGAGTTAGCTTGCAGCTCATGTTCTCATTAGATGTTTTTTCGCCTTATCATGCTGCAGCGAGGTATCGAATCTACCACTGTCATGTTTGTTAAGAAGGAGGCTAAATATTGTATAATGTGTGTTATTAGCTGACTGTTAGCAAGCTAACTGTTAAGCGCCTGGCTAATGTCCTGAAATGGCGGCCGACACGAGGTCAGTTACAGAGTTATGTTATGCCTAAGAGAACAGCATTTATGTTGTTATATTTTTTATTTTGACAAACCTGTATTATTATGATGGTAAGACTGTTAAATAAGCCATTAGTGACATGGACACTGAGTCAGTGGTACTGAGACTTATGAACATTTGGTTAATTCTTCTGCACACTTGTGTGTAGGCTGGTTTGTTTGACCTTTTGGTGCCTTGGATCCTACTGGATGAACTGCCTTGTGTGGAAGTCCTCATCTGATGACTCCGCTGAACCGTCCTGGCTAGTAGATGGTTGTTGCTGCGGGTGGATGCTTCTGCTTGCTGGATACTATTACTGGATGCTACACCGTTCCAACAGATCGGTAGGAACAATTCAAAGGGCCCCAACAGTGCACTTTACTTTTCCCTGAGCTCAGGTGGTTTTCTTTTGGCCAAAGGACCTTAAAGGATACATATTTGCATTTATTTATTTTTTTCCTTGGGACACTGAGTGGAAAGACACTACAAAAAAAGGGCTTATTATTTAAAATTGTGTTTAATAAATGTGTTTATGTTAAGTGAGTGTGGTGTCCATTGTGTGCTGGAAGCCTTACTGTTCCTGTGGTGGAGCAGCTACTACCAATCTCCTTTACGAAACTAGCCTCTGATGGGATACAGATATTCGGGACACATTTGAGTTCTTGTAACCAATGTTCCCTCTAATTTTTCACGTGTCTGAGCGAACACACAAACTCCCTGAGCGATCCCTTGGACCACTGTGAGCGACATCAGACGTGTGCACTGTGGTCACGCCAGCATCGAATCCATCCAAGTTACATGGTTTATTAAAATAATCAAATTACAGCATTTACATTTATGTTAGACTACTTTTAATTAACTGCTTTGTCCCACTTACAATGAAAATGTAAAAAAAATCTAGTCATTGACCTGTGTAGTATGTTAACACTATTGGAAGTAAAAATAACTTGAACTCCAATTTTGAAAACACAACTTTCTTTCTTTTTAAAAAAAGCTCTGACTTGTATTATGAGTCTGTGGTCTGGGAGAGAGTCTGTAACTCTCTGTCTGCAAAATATAGTATATAATGACCAATGCTGGGCAATTAATTATATAGTCACTTCTTCAAAAAAGCAACTCAGTTTGGCAAACAACAAAGTTTTTTGCAGCTATTTTTTTAAATGCAGCCAAGGCGTTTTTAAATAAACATTTCAAACTATTTACAGAACAATCAGCTGTTCTGCATCAAATCTGATGCCACACAAATCATTTGTGCCACTCCAAAAAATAATTTCTGTCCCCTATGAGATAAAGGAGAACAACAGCCTGATACCTGCAGGCCTGACAACAGGAGATGTCTCACTCCTGTAACACCTGTAACATTCAGTACTCGCCTCATTGTTCTGACACACCAACAAAACTACACTACACACTAACTACACAAGATTTGCGCTAAACGTCGCAAATCTCTCACATATCAAAAGCACCGCATAGTCACTCCTAAAACTTCCCCGTTTCTTAACAACTAGATGCCACGTTGCCATATCATTTTTTGATTGGTCGACATGGTACTTTTTTGGACGAATAGGAAAGGGAGAGGGGGGTGGAGTTTGTTTTTGCTCACAGGCGGAGAGCGCTTCCGAGCCTTTTTTCTTATAAAACGCCGTTTTTTACCGTTTCTTCCCGTAGTAAATATAAACAACGACAGTATTCAGGAAGAAAACCAAACATTGCATTTTTTTTTATCACAACTCTGGTTTTACTGGACTATCAACACAATTTAAAAACTGGTATAAAGTCCACACTTTTTCCGTCAATTGTTCCGTCTGTCCTACATCTCCAATGGTTGTACACGTTGTCATTAACGTGGCTTCACCCCACATCACGTGGATTAGCTGCGTATATGCGAATGTAAATCGCATTATTGGCTGGACTATGGGATAAGGTGGCATCGTTCTAATACAATATGGGAGCAGCCAGTCACTCACTGACTAACACTGCAAAACAGAATTGTTAAAGTATTGATTTTAATTTCAATTCAGGTTAATTTTTTTGTGCGCAACACAGATTTTCTGTGCGCAGAGACCGTGCCGGCAGTGCGCAATTGCGCACGTGCGCAGCTTAGAGGGAACATTGCTTGTAACCTATTTCTAGAGAAGCTGTGATTCTGGGCCTAGACATCGGGGTGAAATTGATGACACCGACATCTAGTGAACTGCCCAAGGTCAACAGTCCTGATTTCCAAGCATTAAAGCATTGGCGTAAGTACAGATTGCGTTACAGTAGCATGGTTTGGTAGTTCATTTTACCTGTCAGAGTATTTTTCTAGGTCTTATTAACAAAGGTAGGATGATTTGCCACTTAATTTTAGCCGTTAAAGTATGCTTCTAGCTCATAATAACAAAGGTAGGACGATTTGCCACTAAATTATAGCTGTTAAAATATGCTCGTAGGTCACATTCACAAAGGTAGGAGGGTTGGCACTTAATTTTACCCATCAGAGTATTTTTCTGGCTAATATTCATAAAGGTAGGACGGTTCGCCACTTAATTTCGTGTTGTGCACATGCGCAGAAACAACGGGTAGGATGGTTTGTCAGGTAGGATGGATTCCCAGAACACCGGCCCCCGGAACAGTTGAACTATGAACTGTTGTACCATCGGCCCCTGGATCTGCTCAGTTGTGGCCTAGTGTGCCGTCGCCCTCCGGGTTGACCTCCTGAACTTTGTTTTGGACTTGTCTCTGCTTCTGGTCACGTGGCCGGCCGCATTCACTGTGTTAGTTTTGGAGTGTTTCTCAGGTGACATGGCCAGTCCCTGACTGTTTCGGTTTTGCTTTGGCCTAATCTTGTCCTAGCTGTGTTTCCCTTCTGTCTCCTATTTCCTGATTGCTCCTTCCACGTATTTAAGCCTTGTGTTTTTCTTGATCTGTGTTGTGGTATCCCTCATGTTGTCCTAGTTAGACACTGTGTGTTCTGTTCTCCCAACCTGCCTGTAAATTAGTTGTTTTGTATTCCTTTGGTTTAAGAGTCACTGGGTCAGCAATAAAGCTGTTTTTGAACGCACCTGTCGCCTCCCGGAGTCTGCACATTGGGTCCTCCTTTTCCTGCCGCACACAGCCTCATGACAGTAACACATGTACCAGTTGTTGCATTGCAGAGGTATTCAAGTATGAAAACAATAATAAACACAATGTTTTGGTTCTATAACGTTTTTTGGTTATATAACGTGTTTCTTTTGTAAAGTCATTACTTTATTATGGATTAGGTGCAAGACTTGAGAAGTGTGGATAATTAAATAATAGATTAATGCAATAGCAATATGTGCCTTTTTCTCAGATGGACAGCAGGTGGAGAATAATAGATGACATGAGGAGATGACGGAGGAAGAGAGTCAAAGACTGAGTCACAGGCAGAGCCTTGTTCAAGGGTGGCCAACTTCAGGCCTCATGTGCCGATGTCCTGCAGGTTCTCACCCTGGGTCAACACACCTGAATCAAATGATCAGTTCATTACCAGGCATCTGGAGAACTTCAAGACATGTTGGCTGTATCCCAATTCAGGATCTGCAGCCTTAAAGGCCGCATTTTAAGGTCGATTACGTCACAGCGTCGCGACGAAGGCTGTCCCAATTCAAAGACTGCTCGAAATGCAGACGGACTTTAACGTGTGTTTGAGCGAGCTGACGGTTCACTCGTTAAGCTGAAAGAAAGATGCTTTAATCACAGGAGTCACACATGTGTCCACTGTAGCATCTGGGAACTCTTCTTGTTTAGCACTCGTAATAACACAAACACTAAATCCTCCTTCTCTTGTGCTGTTTTGTAGCAGTGTGTACACCTGAGACTGTCACCTGTCTGTCTGTCCTGCACTCTCTCTCTTCAGATACTCAACTAATCAAAACTCATGTAGAAACAAACAAACAAATGAACAAAAAATTTTCTCCTTCATTTCTGTCAAACAAAGCTGTGTGAAACATTTCCAGTGGTTAGTATCATGGTTGCTAGGCAACCTGGGCAGCGTGACAGAGGCTAGACCGTCCCATTTCAAAAGCCTCGCACTTCCGGCCTTAGCGAGCGGTCTTTGAGTACGCGGCCCTTGTGGACCATAAAGGTTACGTACCCTGAATTGGGATACAGCCGTTGAGGAGGTAATTCATCCATTGAAAGCAGCTGAAGGACATCTAAAACCTGTAATACACCGGTCCCCGAGGCCTGGAGTTGGGCACCCCTGCTGTAAGCCATCAAGATTGGATGGAAAGGCTGCAGCGCTGGGTTAGTATAGCTGGGATGTCTCTTGCAGTCGTTTAGGTCATATCTGACCAATCAAAAACTGTACACTTACACTTATGCTCACCCAATATGTAATTCACTCACAATACCACAATCAAAGACCCACAAGGACATTTTGACGTATTGGAAACAGTGATAGTTTATCTGTCCCCAATAAAGATCGCCCCTCATTTTTTCATAATTTTGTCTCCCAACTAAATAACATGGACTTTAATGCTGTGCTTGGCATGTTACAGGTAATATCAACTATAACTTTTTAATAGAAGATCTTGAATTTGGCGATAGTAGGAGAAGATCTCTCACTCTACAACAAAAACTGCTACACAGCCACGTTATGCCAGATTCCCAGGAAAGAGGTTGGGCTAAGTAAGATCATTGTTCAAATACAAACAAAGCTTCAAAGGCCTGATTCAGACTTCTGTGCTAAGTCTTCATAGAGCCTACAGCATAACCTATGTAAGTGCTTTATGCTTGTGTGCCATGCATAATTGTTGTTAATTACTGTGGTTGGGTTTAGAAACAACTGTAACAACTTTAGACTCGCCTTTGTTGGCCTCCATGTAAAATAGGACAGCTGCTTTCAGCTTTCAGCAAGATGCATAATTTAAACATGTATGAGTCTAAGAAAGAAGTTCATCTGCATATTTTCACATGACATGTGGCGCTTATGCCAGTTTTTCACTGTGTAAATCTTGTTGATCAGGTGCTTGGATGAAGGACTCCCACTAGCTTTTTATGGGATAATGGGGAAGGAACAGCGCAGATATTTTGGGTGCCACAAACATGTTTTGTTTCACACCAACTGAGCTCACCATCAGCTTTGCCTCGTTGGAATGTATGTGTATTAGACAGATTCCCCATTAAACTATGACAGTGTCTTCGCTGTTGCTGTTGTGCTGTCAGTGTTTTTTGGGGGGCTGATAAACTTAATGCTCCCAAACACATTTCTATTGCAGGTCTGTTTTCAGTCATCAATGTAGCCATGGAACTGTGTTTCCAAGGTGCCAACTAAGTGCTAAAGAGTTGTGCATTAAACAAAGCATCGAAGCAAAGAATTTGCTTCGATGCCAGGGAAGTCTGTTCTCAGTGATATGCAAGGAAAAAAACAAACAAACAATGGATCAAACCTTTGGCTTTCAGCCGCAGTGCTTTTGCTCTGAAAATGTCTCCATTCCTCCAAACTTCACATGTGAAAGCTCCACTGTCACAGTCTGTGGGGTATTTCAGGGTCAGACTGAGGTCTCCAGTTTTCAGCAGGTCTTCATTCATCTTTGTTCGGTCTCTGTAAAACTGGTGCTGTTCTTCAGGCTGGTCAGAGCCGTTCTCATAGACGTGGATTGTTCTGGATTTCCCATCCTTCCAGACCACTTTAGCGTCTTCAGGGAGACCATCTGGGGCATTGAAGGGCAGCTGGACAGACTCCATCCCGTCCTCCACCTCCACCTGACAGACTGAGAGGACAAAAAACCACAACATTAGAAATGATGAACAGATGAGCTTTTCGCTGTTATCCACTGTCATGAATGCAGATGTGGAATAAAGTGGCCATTAGCACAGAGATGAGCCACTGCAGAACTTTCATTTAGACACAGTGAGAGAAGATATCTCACAGAGGTCACACATACAAGGATCATTTGGATTTTCCAAATCTAATGAAAGAGTGATTCTCTCTTTTGATAAATGAGGCTGAATGGAAGTAAGAGAACTTGAGGACACACACACACACACACACATATATACATATACATTAATATATATATATATATACATACACACATATATATATATAGCTTTTATTTTGGAATGAGCAATTTCTGTTATAAACTCTTTTCCAAAGATGAGTGATTTCTTGATTAGATAGATTTACTTTTTTTATTATTTTGTTGTTTCAGCAACATTAAATTAACTTTTGAGTGAAAATATATATTAATAATTTTAATATATGACAAATTAAAAAACACCCCTATATATATATATATATATATGGTCAAAGGTTTTAGAGGATGACCTCTGACCTGTGACCTGTATCTACAGCACTGACCTCTGACTTTCAGCTTCACTTGTCTCTTCAGCAGGATGTTTCCCTCCCTGCTGTAGACGGTGCAGATGTAGGTGTCTGTGTCCCAGCCTGTGGGGTATTTCAGGGTCAGACTGAGGTCTCCAGTTTTCAGCAGGTCTTCATTCATCTTTGTTCGGTCTCTGTAAACCTGGAGCTGTTCTTCAAGCTGATCAGAGCCGTTCTCATACACGTGGACTGTATCATCGTCACTGTCCATCCACTCCACTTTAGCGTCTTCAGGCAGGTGAAGTGTGGTGTTGAAGGGCAGCTGCACAGACTCCACCCCTGAATCCACCTCCACCTGGGGGACTGAGAGGACAACAAAGCACAACATGAGCTTGGATGGAGACATTTGTGTTGACTCTAACAGGCTGAATGCTGCTGCTTCACTGGGAGCTCACTGTTAGATAGAAAGTGGTCAGTGTGAAGAGGAGACGCAGCAGAAAGATGAAGACTGACAGGAAGAAAGCAGTGAACAGACTGTTGGAGCTGCTGTTAGTGGGACAGGACTTTATTCAGTCTCTGAGGACCAGATTTGACTTGATGAAGCAGAGAAACACAGTCTGAGTGTTTCTGTCACACTCACTTCATCACACAGCTCAGTTTGACAACATTTGGAAGAATTTGATAGAAGCCTTCCTTTAGTAAAAGCACCAATAAAACACCATGAAAACACCTCACTACACACAAAACTGCAGTACTGGCAAATTGGACATAAAGTATGAAAAGTCAAAGTACTTATTGTGCAGAAAAATGTTCCCATCAGTGTCTATGGATCAATATTACTGCTGCACATGTTTAAGGCTGAGCTCATTTCAAATCCTTTCTATTGTGTTGAATCTGCAGTAATGCATCATATTCTATAAAATCATATGTTTGTAGTGGCTGTCCTGTGAGGACCACGTATCTCTAAATAAACAGCTGTTAATGAGCTCACAAACACAGGCCTACAGCTGGATTTGAAAAAGTCAAAAAGCTGTCTTAAAAAGCTCCCTCCATGGGAATGAAGGCATGTCAGACAAACAGTATAGCAATATAAAGGAAGTATAAAAGCATATCAAACAAAGCAAATAGTACAGTATAAACTATTGCGGGGGTAAACAGTTCCACAGTATTGGAGCCAGGGTTTGAAAGGCGTGATCCCCCTTCATTCTCAAACGGGTCCGAGGAATAGATAGAAGGTGAAGGTGGTGCAAAAACTGCTGCTTCAACTTTGTATATTCAGCCAACCAAGTGATTTCTTAGAGTTGTTAATGTGAAAGTGCTGCTGAGCCTCCATCAGTTCTCAACGTGAGTGGGCGATGTTGACTATGAGGTGGTATGGTTGGGCAGGAGAGAAATCACACACCTCCTTCAAGCATGGAGAGAGACTTTAACCTCTTCTCTGGTGAGTCAGGTAAAGGCGACAGAAGGAAGTGCCAAATTTCACCATACCCGCCTCCCTCCATTGTTATGACCATCTCACACAGGCCCAGAGAGCAGATGCTGCTGCATTGCAACAGTGACTTGCAAATGTGTTCTCCCCCCTGGCTGTCCGAATGACTCTTATGGAGCACCATTTTGAAACATGGCCTGGCGTGATGGTGTGTTCACACCATTACAGGTTACCTGAAGACAAATGACAAACTGTTCAACGAGAATTGGCCAAAATGCTAAAATTGGAAGTGATAGAAGATTCGCACAGTGCCTGGTGTAGCCCCATAGTTCTGGTGGTAAAGAAAGATGGATCTATATGGTTCTGTGTTGACTACCCAAAGGTGAATGTGGTGTCAGAGTTTGATGCTTATCCCATGCACTGTTTGTTTATTCAGGACACTAGATTTAACCAAGGGCTACTAGCAGATTCCCTTATCCTCAGAGTCCAAGGAAAAAATGGCTTTCTCCAGTCCGTATAGTTTGAACTAAACTGTCACACTTCCATTCGGCTTGTTCAGAGCCCAGACCACTTTCCAGTGCCTCATGGACCGGGTGCTGTGGCCACGTGCTGCATATGCCATGGCCTACCTGGATGAAGTTATCATCACAGTGACACCATGTGTAGCAGTTGACTGTGGTGGAATCCCTGAGACAGGAGGGGCTCACAGCCAACCCGAAGAAGTGTGCAGTTGGACGGAGAGAGGTACAGTTTCTGGAGTACCACTTGCCAAGTGGGCAGTTGCAGTTAGAGAAAACGGCAGCCCTCACATCCTGCCTACGTCCCAAAACAAAAAAGGAGGTGAGACTGTT
This sequence comes from Oreochromis aureus, assembly GCF_013358895.1. Classification (NCBI taxonomy): domain Eukaryota; kingdom Metazoa; phylum Chordata; class Actinopteri; order Cichliformes; family Cichlidae; genus Oreochromis; species Oreochromis aureus. The sequence continues at coordinate 97,209,635 of NC_052944.1, read as the reverse complement.
CTTGGGACTGGCTAGGTACTATTGCTTTGTGGACCTGACCACACCTTGACTGATCTAACGCGAACAGGTGCCCCAGATCCGTTTCAGTGGACAGAGCAGTGCCAGGCGGCGTTTGTGTGTGATGGAAGTGTGGTCTCTGACTCCGCTGCAGTGGAGGGGTGATGCAGCGAGCTCGAGGGGCTGTGCCAGGCAGGCTGGCAGAAAAGCTGTGGGTTATTTGCTAATCAAAGGTCTTCTGTATTTCAGTGATGCTGGGACCAGAGGAGAGGAGGACTACCAGAAAGCTGTGGGACTGGAGGTGAAAAGGTCCAGCCAAATGTTACAGTGACAATAAAAATTACTAATAAGCACAGTCTGTCGAGTGGTGACTGGGGTTTACACTGCAAATGCTAGCTCTGTGTGTACACAAGACGAGAATAAGAAGCAGAGCAAATGGCCGTGGGGGCCACACCTCCACCCTCCCTCCACTTTTAATGCAGCTTTATCTTTCAGGACAGTCTAAATTGTGGTGTCTGCATAACGTTAGCTTATAATTAGCAGTTGATATAGCCAGCTAGTTACCAAAACAGTACCAAACAAAAACACTTTTTTCACTGCCCAAGATGATCGTCTAAACTGCTGACAGTATTTTCCATAAGTGATCATGACTAAATAATTTATGTAGATTTTCTCATGTTAGAGCTTTGAGATCAGATCAGCAGGTGAGTGGAGGGATCATCATCAAGTGAGGAGGAGATGAGGAGGAAATAAAGCAGTAGATGAAGAAGATGATGAGGAAGTGATGAGGGAGGATAGAACAGCAGCCCTGTGTTGGAGAGCCTGGTCCAAAAAGTCTGGTTAGTAATGTTGTGGATATTGTTAAGTTTGCTGGTGTGTTTTGGGATTTTTCTTTAGTTTTGTTGCAAATACAAACTTGTGTGCTTCTAGTGCCCAAGTGCCTTGTGTAAGACACTGACCTCTGACTTTCAGCACCATCTTTCTCTTCCACAGGATTTTTCCCGCCTTCCTGTAGACGGTGCAGGCGTAGGTCCAGTTGTCTCTCTCTGTGGGCTGTTTCAGGGTCAGACTGAGGTCTCCAGTTTTCAGCAGGTCTTCATTCATCTTCGTTCGGTCTCTGTAATGCTGGTGCTGTTCTTCAGGCTGGTCAGAGCCGTTCATATACACGTGGACCTTTCTGTTGTATTTGTCTGTCCACTCCACTTCAGCATCTTCAGGCAGGTGAAGTGTGGTGTTGAAGGGCAGCTGGACAGACTCCACCCCTGAATCCACCTCCACCAGGGGGACTGAGAGGACAACAAATCACAGAGCTGTATAGCACTGAATCCAAATATTCAAAGATGAATCAAGTTATCCAGAATTAAAACAGTAATGAAAACAGACGATTTAAATAAAATTGAAAAATATTTTTCTGCATTTTACAGTGTAAACATTTTACAGGAGTACAGGAGTTGAGCATGTGATTGAATCATTATTTTGATTCGAAGGCTTTCACCATAGGGGCAAGTTTCTATTATTCAGCTGTAAGTGAGCAGATATAGTAAGTAAAGGGTGTTCACCTCAACAATAAACTGGACTGGACTACAAATACAGACATCCTGTATAAGAAGGGCCAGAGTCAACTCCACCTGCTGAGGAGACTGAGGTCCTTCGGAGTCTGCAGGACTCTGTTAAGGACATTCTATGACACTGTGGTAGCATCTGCCCTTTTCTATGCAGTGGCCTGCTTGGGGAGTGGATGCATGGACAGGGACAGGAGCAGGATTGACAAACTGGTGCGGAGGTCTAGCTCCGTGCTGGGAGGTCCCCTGGAGTCTGTGGGGGTGGTTGGCGAGAGGAGGATGTTAGTAAAGCTGACATCCATCATGAACAACCCACATCACCCACTGTATGAGTATGTGAGTGGGCTGAGCAGCTCCTTTAGTCAGAGACTGAAACACCCTCGGTGCAGGAAGGAGCGCTTTCGCAGATCATTCATCCCAACAGCAGTTAGACTCTATAACTCCTCAATCACGATGTCATAAGTCACTGGACACTGTGAACATCCACGGTCACCACTTCATGCATAATGGACCTTCCATGTGTATGGACATGTGCAGGTATATATGTATGTATATGTATACATATGTATATTTAGTGTGTACATGTGTGTGTGTACATGTCTATAAATAGGAATAGTAGTGGTACAATAGCTATATCAAGCTATATAGTTTATGTCTTCCATATTTCCAACCATATACATAATCACATACTGTGTATGCTACCATTGTATATAGTGTATTATCTTACTTTTTTCATTGATTGTACTTATTTGTATTTTTGTATTTCTTTCCGACATCTGTACCTGAGCTGAGGTGACGCAAAAATTTCCCCGTCGTGGGATCAATAAAGTCTTATCTTATCTTATCTTATCTTAAAGTAGCAGTGAGCAGTGAATAAGGATATCACAAAGAAATGGGAAATGCTTCATAATCAAACAAAGTCTCCATCATATTAACCTGGTAATACAGGAAATGATCTTTGGGATCTTTAAGAGTTCCTTTCCTCTGGTAAGTATTCAGCTAGCTAATCTGATGAGTCTGAAACTTAACCTGAGTTGAGGCAAAGTGGTGCTGGATTAAAAAAAAATCAGTTGTTCGATGCCCATCTTTAGGTAGCTGTTGGATCTGTTTGCTGCTGTGTTGGTTGGGGATGTAAATGACCTTTCTGGAAAAGCAAAATGTTTTAGAGGTTTTCCAGTCTGCCTTTAAATCCTTACATAGCACTGAATCAGCCCTTTTAAAAGTTTTTAATGACATATTTTTAGCTACTGACACTGGCGTCCCACCTGTTCCCCATCCTCTCGTTGTCCTGCTTGCGTATTTAAGCCCTGTGTCTTCCTTGTTCATTGCTGGTTTGTCTGTTCATCTTCCCTGTTGGTTTATCTGTTGTATTTCCCTGTCTCAGGTTTTTATGTTTCATGCCCTGGGTTTCTAGCTTTAGGCTTTTGATTCTTTTTAGTTTCACCGAGTGCTGGTTTTGTCGCTGCCATGTTCTGCTTTTGTTTGTATTTCATTTTCCCCACTGTAAATAAAGGTCACTGCATAATAATCTTCAGTGCCTGCACTCGAGTCCTTTTTCTCACCACTCTACGTGTCTTCCACCGCAGCCGTGACATAAACATACATATCAAATCCATGTTAAAATATATTTTGATGTGCTATGATTATCTCTGACAATTAAATAAAAGTTGCTGCACCAAGTTTTTATTTTTTTTATTTTTTTTTACCTTTGTCGAGAAATTTCCATAAACATACTCCCAGACCAACAACAGAAGCAACAGGCAGGATAGCCAGAATAACCCAGGCCCCCACTGGAATAGTGTGCGACTCTGTAAGAGACCAAGAACAGAACGAGGTTTACATGAACACGATTATTATGCTCCAAAGTAAAAAGTCAGCCTCTCACAGGTCAGCTGCTCATCAAAGAGTGTTTCACTGGTTAAAGAATGACGTCAGCAAGAAGGATCAGTTTTAATTCTCTCAGAAAAGAGCACCAAAACTCAAACACTGAAGGCAACATCAGTCTGAATAATTCATGCCCCAGGAAACTATCCTGAAGAGTGACCTGAAGACTCAGGACTCATAATGACAGAAACAATGGAGATAAAAACTGCTAAATGTTGCTGGGACCTACAGAGCCTTCAGTGAAATGCACTTTAACATGTACTATATGCATTTACAGTAATTTAATTTAAGATCCTCCTTGCTGCCTACTTGCTTTCTATCTGTAATCTTTGTTAGTATTTTTCTGAAAAGATGCAAACGTGAATTATAAACTGATGAAATGTCACGAATCCAATATAATGTAGTTTGAACTCTATCTTTACATTACCACTACATGTTATCCAACTTTAACAAACAGTTCGAAGTTTTCTTCTGCTCCATGAATATAATATACAACAACACTTTCAAATCATCTCCATCAGTCATCTGTCAAACATGCAGGTAATGCTCATAAAAACTGTGGTAAACTGATATGACTAAGTACTGGAGTACGCTGCTGACCTTTGACCTGCAGGTAAACATCTGTCAATCTCGGTTCTTCTCCCATCGCGCTGACCGTGCAGGTGTAGGTGCCGCTGTCAGAGATGATGGGGTTCCTCAGAGTGAGGCTGAAGTCTCCGGTCCTCAGAGAGTCCGTCTTCATGGATGTTCTTCTCCTGTAACGCTGGTTTTGGTCGCTCAATTCATCTCCTGCCAGGTTACGCTGGTGGATGATTGGAGGATTGAGGTCGTGGCGGCTCCACACCACACTGGGATTTTGAGGTACAGAAGTGTGCTGACAGGTCAGCAGGACAGACTCCGCCCCCTCATACACCTCCACAGCCAAGGCATGCTGGGAAACTGAGGACACAGAGAGAGAAACATGAATCACCTCCATCCACTTCAGACCCTGAACAAGCTTCAACGACAACTGACCTCACCCAGTCAGTACAATACACTTCCACACAGAGTAGGGCTGGGTATCACCACTGATTTCCGATTCAACTGATTCACGAGGTCCTGATTTGTCCCGACTGTCGGAGATCATTTTTTAAAAAAAGAAAAAAAAAGGCAGCCAACAGCATTGTACACAACTGTAGACCTGAGTGAGCGAATAATGCAGAAAACACATTTTTTATCCTAAACTGGTCTCTGAATACATAGCAATAAATATATGTTCTTAGCACTTATTTTCTGATTATATTGTTTTATGTATTTTAATAATAAAGGCTTGTATAAAGCAAGGCCAGCTGTGAGAGAGAACTAGGTCAGAGGGTGACAGGTCGCCTTAGCAACAGAGACTTAAGTTGGTGGAAGTTTAAAAAACAGGAAGTTTAGTGCAGAGCTGCAGAGGCATATTAATAAAATACAGGAAACCAGTACAGGGAGAAAAAGCGGAACTAACACTCACACACACATCAACTCAGGCCAGAAGAAGTTGTTTTTATTGAAACTATGTGTGACGTGTAAAGGACCAAAATAACACCTATATGATACACATTTTTGGTTTCTAATGCTAGAGATTTTGCAACTGGCTTTGGGCTGTGCAGGGCTCTCTCTTCCTGAAGATGATTGAATAAAGAATTATAAATGTTTTGACCACTCTGAGTTGGGTTTTTCTCTGCAAGAAAAGAATGAAAAAGAATCAGATTTAATAATAGAAAGAAAGAGCTGTGCAGGAAGTGGGATTTTACAGTGGTGGAAACAAAAGAGCAGTAAGTAGGAGGGAATTCATGACAATGTTTTTCAAGCATTAAGCGTAGTTTTGATCCTCTTTTGCTGCTGGTTCAGTGAATTTTGGTCGGAGAGTGACGAAACCTGCAGCTTCAGAATCTGTGAGATGCCTGCTTTTAGCACCCGACACACTATCAGGTGCCGAAAGCCGTCGGGTGAACGATCCACATTTATCGTTTTAACTGTTTGGTGGTTGTTATAATAATTTTGAGAGCTTTAAGCTTAAATTCTGGCATTTCTGGAAAAATAAATGTATATTTAAAATCCATTTCAGGATTTTGATATGGCATTATTCACATTGAAATCAACCAAAATTTAAATATATATAAAACAATAAACTAAACAGTTCCAATCGCCTCCTAGGAAAAAGTCAAACAAATGACACAATAAAAGCATGCAAAACTGTAAGAATAAAACACTTAATGTTATTAAAAGATTAAAAATAATAAAACCCATGCAAAATAAGTCACATTTATAAAACACCACTCTTCCCCAGGATGATTACTGAGCAACAATGCCACAAAGCTGAAGAAAAACTGCCCACAGCACCACTGACAATGTACACGTCATGACCATGAACTACTGCAGGATGTGGGACAGGCAGACAGCACCAGAAGAGGGGGAGGGAGAAGAGAACATGGAGGAAAAATGAAAGCTGCTAGTGTGGGGACACACGAACATTGGAAACTCAGGCTGACTGACTTGGGGTGGAAGTTGAGAAAGAGAAAAGTCCTCGGCATCACAACAAAAAGGTAAAAGATGAAAATGAGACACACACGCACGGGTGCGTTAAACACTGGGTCAACGGCTTGGGTAACCTAACGCTAAAATTGTCAGGGTACCTGGATCCAGGCTAAAATAAATCGTGTCCATGAGGAGCTTTTTAAACTTTTGACTTTTAAAGCATCCTCTGTATTAACTAACATCCTATTAGTTAATGTGCTAAGGCTAACTGCCTTGCTACAATCTCACATTTCTGAATACACTGCATTCCAAATTATTATGCAAATGATATTTTTCTCAGATTTTACTAAATAATAGATGCAAGTGACAGTAAGCATAATTTTTGAGTCATCAATTCGAGTCATCAACCAGAAAATGTATAATTCAAATGTTACTGAACAAACCTCCCAATTAAAACAATATGTTTTCAAAATTAACAAACTTAAAATGCATTGTTCCAAATTATTGTGCACAACAGAGTTTCCAAAGATTTTATAGGCTGTAAAGAACTGAATAGGTCATTTGTTGAATTTACAGTATTAGGAGATCATATTTACTGAAATCAAAAGCTATTTCAATCAAAAACATCCTAACAGGTCAAGTTACATATTAACATAGGACCCCTTATTTGATAGCAGTTTCACAATTCTTGCATCCTGGTAACTTTTGAGTTTTTGGAGAGTTTCTGGTTGAATGTCTTTGCAGGATGTCAGAATAGCCTCCCAGAGCTGCTGTTTGGATGTGAACTGCCTCCCACCCTCATAGATCTTTTGCTTGAGGGTGCTCCAAAGGTTCTCAATAGGTTTGAGGTCAGGGGAGGATGGGTTTGTCTCCTTTTATGCCAATGATGCAGAGGTATTCCTTGCAGCATGACATGGTGCATTGTCATGCATGAAGATGATTTTGTTGCGAAAAGCAGTTTTTCTTTTTGTACCGTGGAAGAAAGTGGTCAGTCAGAAACTCCACATACTTTGCAGAGGTCATTTTCACACCTTCGGGGACCCTAAAGGGGCCGACCAGCTCTCTCCCCATGATTCCGGCCCAAAACATGACTCCACCACCTCCTTGCTGACGTCGCAGCCTTGTTGGGACATGTTGGCTGTCCACCAACCATCCACCACTCCATCCATCTGAACGGCACCCATGACTTGAACAAGACCGTTTGAAAATTAGTCTTCATGGAGTTCTGGGCCCACTGCAGCTGTTTCTGATTGTGAGCATTGGTTAGGGGTGGCCGAATAGAAGGTTTATGCATCACTGCGAGTCTCTGGAGGATCCTACGCCTTGATGTTCACAGGGCTCCAGAGGCACCAGCAGCTTTAAAAATCTGTTTGCTACTATATAATGGCCTTTTAGCAGCTGCTTTCTTAGTCTGATGTATTTGTCTGGATGAAACCTTCATCACTGTGCCTTTATCTGAACGAACCTGTGTGCTGTGAGTCAGCCACAAATCTCTTAATAGTATGATGATCGCTTAAGTAACGCTTAAGTTTTGGTGAAAAAGCAGTGTAAAGCGACCTTCAGTATCTACAACCAGTCTAATTTACCTAATAAGTAATTCCACGAATTAAGTTTGTGGAATGATGTTTCACAAGCAAGAAATACATAATGCAAGGAATTCCTTCATTATTCATTAGTAGAACTTAGCAGCCATACCCACAAAGGATCCATTGTGCACATGAGTTTGCCTGTTTTGCGTCCAGTTTCATTTTATCACAGGTAGCTCTCAGAGCTCAATCCTGTTCATGCCAATCAGCTAATGACTTTCTGGAGTCAGAGCCCAAAGGAAGCAGGGTCCGCATATGTTGCTTACACTGTGGCAGCAACATAAGCGCCGTTTTAAACCGCAGTTGCTTATACTGAATTATTAGTTTGTTGAATTAATTTTCAACAGTTTCTGTTTGCTGTGCAGCAGTGAAAATACTGACAACTGTCCCTGGATTACTTTACTGCTTAAGAAATACTTCAAAACTGAGGATTCAAAGCCAGGTTCTGAAGCCTCTGCACTGTGGTTACATTAATCTGGTAACCACAGTGCAGGCTACATTGTAGCCACAGCCCCAGGGTAGCTGTGGCTACAATGTAGCTTGCCATCCCCAGTGTGTGAATGTGTGTGTGAATGGGTGGATGACTGGTTGTGTAAAGCGCTTTGGGGTCCTTAGGGACTAGTAAAGCGCTATACAAATACAGGCCATTTACCATTTACCATTTGTACAGTACTACATAAATTACACACTTATCATTGCCAAAAAAAGAAAAATAGTTTCATACTTAAATGAGTAAACTTAATTTCCTAAATGTTGCCGCAACATGTTCACTCACTAAAGCACAATTGTACACATCTGTCTGCAAATGAGTTAGAGTTATCCAATCCAATTCAACTTTATTTATAGAGGACTTTAAAAACACCATAATTGATCAAAATACTTCCCAAAGACAATGATAAAAGTTAAAAATAAATAAAATAAATAGTAAAACATTAATAAAATATACAATAATTAAAATGAACAAAATAATGATGATTAAAAGTGACCAAAGCTGACTAATACTGACTAGAAGCTAACTCTGGTACTACTCCTAACATGTCTTGGAGAAAAGGTGTGTTTTTAAAAGTGATTTAAACATCTCAAGTGTTGGGTCCAGCCTAATATGGAGGGGCAACTTATTCCATAATCTGGGGGCCACAACAGCAAACGCTCTGTCCCCCTGGTGTGTCAGTCTCAACGTGGAGACAACATGGACTGTGACAGGACTGTGACAGGAAGATGGCGCCCTTGCTCGGCTTGACGTCTACTACGTTGTATTGTATGCTTTTTATGACGTTTATTATATGGAGCTATGCTGCTGTGATTTACGACTGTTCTTCCTTGCTCCACATCAAAGAGTCTATGGGACGTCTTTATGAATGGTAAATGGTAAATGGCCTGTATTCATTTAGCGCTTTAATAGTCCCTAAGGACCCCAAAGCGCTTTACACGTCCAGTCATCCACCCATTCACACACACATCCACACACTGGTGATGGTAAGCTACGCTGTAGCCACAGCCACCCTGGGGCGCACTGACAGAGGCGAGGCTGCCGGACACTGGCGCAACCGGGCCCTCTGACCACCACCAGTAGGCAACGGGTGAAGTGTCTTGCCCAAGGACACAACGACCGAGACTGTCCAAGCCGGGGCTCGAACCGGCAACCTTCCGATTACAAGGCGAACTCCCAACTCTTGAGCCACGATCGCCCCATGAAGACTGGGACAGTTATAGAAAAACTTTCCCCCCACCATTTGTTCCCTCTTCCACCTCACCGGATTACTTCTTGCTACCTGCGAAACGTGCCCTAAGCAATTCCAAGAAGAAATCGAGGAAACGAGGCTGTAGGGCCGGCATCCAGGTACACATCAGACGAGCCTACAGATCGGAGATTTCCCGACTCGTCTGGAGGCGTCCCCGGTTTCTGCTGCCAGTTACCCTTCCGGATTTGATTGGAAACACGTACTTGCAGCCACTACAGCGTGGATCCTGCCCATCTGATGCTCTGGATTTTGCCGATTATCTCCCCACCGCTGCGGCCTCACAGCCTGCATCGCACAACCGGTGGTTGGTCCCGCCGGTTCCGTGGCGCCGCTGGAGACCTCGCATGCGGACACGGTGTTTGCTGTCTATTCCACTCCGACAAGCTGATGGGAAACCTGCGCTGCCAGCTTTTAATCGGATTGCGCTCTTGAACGCCCGCTCCATCGCAAACAAATCCTTCTCTCTGAATGAGCTCTTCACAAGGAAAAGCCTGGATTTTCTGTTTCTCACTGAAACATGGCAGAGGGATGGCGAGTTTATTCACCTAAACGAACTGCGTCCTGCAGACTGCTCTTACTTGGGCGCCCCCCATTTAGGTCATCGTGGTGGAGGTCTTGCAGTTGTCTTTAAGGACAGTTTCACCTGCAGAGGTATGCAAACTGAAAACTATTCTTCCTTTGAGTCGCAAACAATTAAGGTGGGCTCTACGAACATCTTTTATTGTGTTTTAGTCTATCGCCCTCCTGGCCCTGCTACTGAGTTCTTAAAGGATTTTATGGACTTCTTATCTTCTATTATCAAGCTGGAGAAAGTTTTAATTCTTGGGGATTTTAACATTCATATTGATGATCCCTCATCTAACTCTGCAGCTGAACTTCTATCTATATCTGAGTCTTTTAACCTTGTCCAACATGTCTCCGGTCCAACCCATTTAAAAGGCCATACCTTGGACCTTGTTTTTTCCTTGGGCCTCAACATTGGCAATGTGTTTGCTGAGGATGTACATTTGAGTGATCATAACTGTATCTTTGTTGAACTTAATTTTAGCTCTAAACAGACGCCTGTGAAGTTAAAAACTCATAGACGCATAATAACTGAGACTACTGCTGAGGTTCTCCATTATGTTTGATAGGTCTCCATCTTTTTGCTGACGATATTCAGCTATATTATTCCTTTAAGCCTGCTGAAGCTCATAAGCTCTCCAATCTGGTTGACTGTTTAACCAACATTAAACAATGGTTGAACAATAATTGCTTACAGCTAAACCCGGCCAAAACAGAAACTTTGATTATTGCACCAGGCAGTGCAATACCTGATATTAAACGGCGACTGGGTGACTTAGGTTCCTCACAGAAACATAACCTTAGAAACTTGGGTGTCATTTTTGATGAAGCTTTTTCTTTGGAGGGACATTTAAATCAGATAGTAAGAACCTGCTTTTTCACTTGAGGAACATTTCTAAACTTAGATCCATCGTGTCAACAAGTGAACTCGAGATGATAATACATGCTTTTATCTCTACAAGACTTGACTACTGTAACAGCCTGTTTACTTGTCTAAACATGAAAGGGCTAGCCCGCCTACAGGTTGTTTAAAACTCTGCAGCGAAGCTACTGACCCGCTCGAACAAGGGTGCTCATATGGCCCCTGTTTTAAAGTCGCTGCACTGGCTACCAATCAGATTCAGGTTCCATTTTAAAATTCTAGTTTTAACTTTTAGAGCATTACAGAGACAGCCCCCCCATTTGCTGATCTGATTCATACACATACCTCCACTCGTAACCTGAGGTCAGCAAACCAAAACCTTTTAGTGGTCCCCCACACTCGTTTTAAAACCCGAGGGTCCGATCTTTCCAAGCTGTTGCACCCAGATTGTGGAATGCACTTCCTCTATTTCTACGGTGTTTGGACTCAGTGGAGACCTTCAAAAAGCAGCTAAAGACATTTTTATTTCAAAAAGCTTTTAATTAGACCGGGGTTTTTATGGTGTATTTTATGACTGTATTATGTTTTTACCTTGTAAAGCACTTTGTGACATATGTCTGTGAAAGGTGCTATATAAATAAACTTTACTTACTTACTACTTACTTGATTTTTCATACATTGATCACTTTGGATTATTATAACAGTTGTTTTACCTCCTTTAACAAATCAGCTTTGGATCATCTTCAGACTGCTGCGACAAGACTTTAACTGGATCACAAATCACTCATGTTTTTTATAATAATTAGAAAATGATCACAAAAGTTATGAATTAAATGTGCAAAGGATTTAAAATAAATCTTTACATTTTCTTCTTGTGAAACATGAAACTTCAAACGCTGAAATGGATGCAGGTTTGTGAGCAGGAAAAAGAAGCAGGGATGCAAGATAAGATCGTCGTGATCACAGACAAGAAAATCAAGCATTTCAACATCATTCAGAGAGATGCCAGAGAGCAGCACACGCTCAGGTCACTGCAGAGTTTCACCTGCAGATAAAAATGTTTGGTGTCCACCAAAGGAAAATCAGCAGGACTGTGATTTTACAGTATTTTTATAAGTGCACTTTCATTTATGCTTAAATACATTTGAGTCTGTCAAAGGGCCAAAATAACAGGAACACAAACAGACTGGTGTAAATTCAGCTCACACAGACTCTTTGCGTTCACTACATGCAGACCAGCTGTGCTCATATGTGCAGTTACAGCTCATTTAGAGGCAGGAATATCCTGCTATGTCCCTGTTAGGACCTGCTTCTTAGACTGCTCACCACTCAAACAGCTTCATGAAATTAGCAGTAAGAGCAGATGTGGATCCACAGCAAACATGTATGTTGGTCACAATCAATGAAAGAAGCTCAGAAAGCTCTTAAACCAGTAAAGAGCATTTCTAACACAGTAAAACCAGTGTTAGAAATGAAACACACAGCACAGCATGCTGGGTAATTACAAGGACTCCCATCAGGCACAGGGAGGCACGTCCCTCTAACTACTCCTGCTGATTAACACAACACACACATGTTACATGCACTTCTCTCCACGACCACTAGATGTCTCCACACTCTGTGCTGACTCCAATGATCAGAGCTGCTGAGCCTGTTTGCAGACAGAGGAGGAGCTCCTGGTGATCCGTGTGGGACTAAAAAGCTCTGATAACGTCCATCCAGCAGCTGATAACAGGGACATTTGGTGCCATGTCAGAGCTGCACAGTCAAACATCAGTTTGGCTCTTTAGTTTGAAGAGTTCAAAGCAGCAGCAGAGAATCTAAAGTGTGTCACACAGCACCAAGTTTCCTTTGGTCACATATGAAATGTGAGTCAGAGCTTCAGCTACACAACAACACACACACAGCAGCTGATTGTAACATGAGCTCATCTGAAAGCCACCAAGAAGAATCCAGTGATTTGAAAGTTGCTGCTTTGGATTGTTAGTTTGATCTGAATCAGAATCCAGTGTTTGATGGAAATCTCCTCCTGCTGCACTTCAACACATTAAAGAGAGAGATGATGATGAGAGCAGAGAGAGGAAGGTGTACTTACCGTGCAGGAGGATCACAAACACCACAAACATCTTCATGTTCCTGTCAAACTCAGAGACTCTTTAAAAGCCCTTCAGGACATCAGCTCACAGCAGCTCTCACTTTCCTCTGCTGATCATCTACTGACACTCTCACACTGCTCACACTGTCACAGCTCAGAGTTCAGCTTCACACTTTGTTAAAGCACATCTGTGGAATGAAGTCCGGCCGGCCACAGATCACGTCTGAGGAAAGAGGAGGACGTCGGCTTTCCTCCTAGTTTCACGCCCGAGCGCTCCGGTTGGAGGCGACTGCTGCGGCTTCACCCTGACACGCACAAAGCTCCACCTTCAGTCCTGACACTGAAACATCCACTGTAGCTACAATGATGCAGATGTGACCCTCAGCAGCTGGATTTGCTCTCCATAGATGTGTTTCCATGCAGATCATGGACATAAAGCAGCTCCAGGATGAAGAGTGTGAAAGAACTTCTTCCACTACAGGATTCATTACAGCACTGTGGCACTCCACAAACCCTCACACTGTCTCAATCCCTGTTTCCAGTTTGACTGGGAGAAGGCCTGAAGCTCAGCCAATCACAGGACAGGAAGTGATCAGCTGACACAGTGATTTGAAGGTTGAGCTGTCAGGGTGAGGCTGCTTCATGCAGGTGTGAAACTATGAGGAAGCTGAACGCCTCCTCTTTCCTCAAAAGTGATCTGTGGCAGTCTGCCATCATGTTTGGCTGCACACACTAAATGTGACTCAGTGAAAGCTGACAGAGACAAACTCTGATTGTGTTTGTGCTGCTCACACTTTACTGGAACACACTCAGCTGTGAGCTGTGCTCAGATTTAGTGTCAGGATTTAGAGAGGTCACATGTGCTAGCCCGGGACCTCTGATTGGTCCACAGCTTTTTCTACTTTATATCCATGATGTTTGTGATATTGCTCGTTTGTTCACGTGTTATTTCTGCAGATGGCACATTCCCAACAGTGCTTTTTGTGTTTCTGTGGAACAAAGACTAGACCAACAAAGGCTTAGTTTAAAGATAATGACTCCACCCTGAGGACTCCACCTGTGGCTCAGCAGGTAAAGCAGGTCGTCTGCTGTCTCCTGCTGTCAGCATGTCAAAGTCTCCATTTCTTGGCTCACAGCTGGTGCATCCTTTCTCCAAGCTGAAATACTGAGTTAGCACACGTTATCATAGATGTTTCTGTCAACTTAATGTTTCTCTTTGGGGAGGGACCAAGGAGGTGAGGAAAGGATGCGAGGATGTAGGCAGTGAGGAATAAGGAGGGGGCGTGTCCTTCCAGCACAAACACCTCCTGTGCTAAAGTGTGACAGTGTGGCTCAGCTGGGACCTGCTGTGAGCTCCTCCATCACCTCCATGCTTTCTACTGCACTGAATGTGTGGCAGCAGCAGAAAACAGGCCTCCATCACCTGCAACAACACAGGAAGTGGACGCTTCATACATGTGAGTGAAGCGCAGCAGCTGATGGAGCTGAACGTTTCTTCACAGAGTTGAACGTGGAAATGAAAAGAAAGACAACGTGCAGTTTAGTGCAGAGAAAGACTTAATAACATGTCCGAGCACAAAGCCCACACACACACTGCTCACTGTTTCCTGCTACAATAACACAGGCTGAATGCAGCCGCAGCCGCTCAGTCACACGATGTCAGTGACGTCAGAGCACGAAGCCCTGAGATGATCCGTGTCTGTTACATCATCACAGCACAAACACGTTAGCAGTGAGAGCACCTCCATGTGCTTCATGATGAGCATCATTAAGACGGGGAAGTCAGCATGAAGGTCTGAGGAACACTCTGCTTTCTGCAGATAAGGAGAGCTTCACATGAAAACATTCAGCAGCTTCAGTAAAGGCCCTTTATTTATGTATTATTATTTTTTAATCCTGTCCTGTTTGGCAGCTTTTACAATCAGAATTTTGATGTGAATGCACTTTTGTACCAAACACATTTTGCTTTTCTTAGATCAGTTCTATAAATTCACTATAGTCTCCTCTTGTTCATGTGTCTTTTAAACTGTTTATTTACTCATTTTTATTTGTGTTATTTCAGTTATTACATTAAATGTAGAATAATATGACAAAGGCAGGACAGGAAGGAGAAAAAATGACATAAAGCAAACATAATAAACCTAAAGCACCTGGAAAACAGTTTAAAAATGCACAGATACACAAATCAACTATCTTCTTGTAGTGTATGAATGTGAGAGAGAGTTAGTGGTGGAACATGTGTCATGAATTTACTTGAAAATGAGACTGGGAAGTCATAATCACACCCCCTGGGATCCAGAGGCAGATACAGATGGATCCAGTACAACCGGGCTATCTGCAGCCCCCAAAAGTACCAAAGACCTGAGGCCACGCATCTGGGCGATATCTGCGCGTCCATCCTAGCAGGAGAAGGAGGGAGGCCCTCGAATGGAGTGCTGTTAAAATTGGGGAGGAGACGGGGTTCATATGCCTTTTTCAGGGTCAAATTCAAGCACTTTTAAAGCACTTTCAAGGTCCATTTTCAAGATTTTTCACCACATTACCAAAAAAGATTGCATGTTTCACTTCGCAGCACCTCAGTAAGACCATGTGGAAATTAAAACAAATCATCTTAGCTTGACCTAAACGCCTTTGTTAAAACATAGAAAAATGCACCACAAAATACAGTGGAACCCCGACTTATGAATACCCCGTTTCACGAAAAATTCAAGTTACAAAGGCACTGAACGGCAATATTTCAGCCAGTGTTAAGGCAAAATGCCCGTGTAACGAAATCCGCTGGCTCTGATTGGCTGAGCCTACAATGCCCACAATGCCTTCCGAATCATGTGACAACCCCTTGGCTTCCGTACTTGCGCTTCGCTGTTCCACTTGAACGACGTATTGTTGTTCTAGTTAGCAATTAGCCTATAGGGCTTTGGAGCGTGATGTCACGGGGGTGGGCGTGGAAAGGATTTTGGCCTGATCCGCCATTTTCGGGGTCTAAGCGCAAGCGGCGGGCGAAGGAGCAAAAGCACAAAAGCACAACCATGGTTCGTACTTGCTGTGTGATCGGCTTGCAATGTTCGATCTTCACGATCGGCACGGGAATAAGCTTGGGTTGTCTTTTATGCTTTCCCAACCTGGAAGCAATTTCAAGGAGCTCGTGTATCGGATGTTTCCAAACGAAGGTGTCGAGCCTGGATAGCAGCCGTGAGACGAGCTGATATCAAGTTCTGTTCCATCTCCCGGTATCACTTGGTGTGCTCCAGACATTTTCATTCCGGTAAGTGCTAAATATGTTCATATCACACTTTATAGCTGAATAATATTATCGTTGGTGGTCTCGGAAGTTATAGAAAATGCGATCAAACATCGAATGGAGTGACTTTGCAGACATATGTGCTATGTGAAGATTCGCTAATTCTTTTGCACAACTGTAGGGAAGCCTGCCTATGAAATGGATCAAACAAATCCAGACTGGGTACCAACGCTACACATGGGGCACTCAAATCCGAACATCACATGCAGACCGTCACAGGAGGCGAACACAACGGGAACAAAAGAAAGCACTAGTAGGAGGTAAACAACAACCGCACCCCCCACCACAATCTCTTATTTTAAAAGTTGATCTTAGTGTCCGTCAATCAACACATACATTTTTGAGTATTCATACGGCCTTAATGTATAAACCACTTAAAAATTTCCTTGTGTATTTGCACTCTTTGTATTGGACAGGCTTTCACAATGGAGCAGCAAAGTGTGAAGGTGAAGCCTCAGCAGAAGTTACCACAGAAGAGCAGCCAGAGATGGACACCACAGAAGAGCAACACCATAACAACCCTGTGATTTTGTCTGAGGGCCAGATTTGTGATGGACACGTAGAAGCAGAGGTAACGGGTGCAGATGCAGAAAACGCTGATCTCAGAGAGAGACAGACAGAAGATCAAAGACCGACAATTGACTGTGAGCGCTGTGTACAGAGCAGAGCAGAAATAAACCGGCTGCTGGAGGAGAACAGAAAGCTTAAATCACAGTTGGACAAGACAGAGCTGAATGAAAACTTTTTACAGGGTGACACGGAAAAAGTGAAATATTACACTGGTCTTACTTGTTTTGCTATTTTTATGTCTGTGCTAGACAATGTAAAAGCTTTCCTACCAGCATCAAAGAAACTGTCGCATTTCCAAATGCTTTTACTCACACTTATGCGACTTAGACTTGATCTTCCTGTCCAGCATCTTAGTTATCTATTCAATGTCTCCCACAAAACTCTTTCTTCTGTCTTTGCTGATACAATTGACGTTTTGTATGCCCGCTTAGGAATACTTGTACACTGGCCAGAGAGGCACTGTTTGCAAGCAACAATGCCTCCACAATTTATGGAAACTTTTGGAAATCGGGTAGCCATCATTGTTGACTGTTTTGAAATTCATACAGAACGACCATCTAATTTAAAGGCTCGTGCTCAAACGTACTCGCACTACAAGGGGGTACACACACATGAAATACCTGATCGGGATTACTCCCCAAGGTGCAATTTCATTCATTTCTAAGGGGTGGGGGACCGTGCATCAGATAAACACATCACAGAGCAATGTGGCATACTCAACAAGCTGTTACCAGGGGATGTAGTTTTGACACGAGGCTTTGACATCAGAGATGCGGTGGGAATGATGTGTGCGGAGGTTAAAATCCCAGCATTTACAAGGGCTTCTGTCAACTAGATGCCAAGGACATTGAAAATACACGAGCCATTGCACACCTAAGAATCCATGTCGAGCAAGTAATTGGCAGTTTGCGCAATAAGTTCAAAATGCTACACACCACCATGCCAATCCGTTCTCTTCTTCCATGTGAGGGTGAAGACGTTACCTTTCTTGATAAAATTGTGCGTGTGTGTTGTGTTTTGGTTAACATGTGCCCCAGTGTGGTAGTGAAGCCAGACACACATGAGACTTGTTCTTGTTAATTAATGATTGTGAAAACTTTGAGTATGTCTCTGAGGAAATACTACTAGGAAAACCTTTTTTTTTGTGTAATTGTATGAACACACTGACATCACATTATGTAACCATTTCTGTATCTGTATACTATAATTGACTGTTTATCATAGCTTTAAACTCTGTGTTTCACTAAAATAACATTATAATAAAAGCCAGGTAACGACAAAGATCTGCATTTGACGCTTTATTTTACACTTAGACAATTGTTACATGGTAAGTGCTGCAGTGTTGAAATCAAGCTCTACATATTTCAGTGCACTTCTGACATAAAAACTACACACCAGAAAGAAAAACTTTGTGACCACTCAGGGCTGCATTTCGCATAGAGAAATGTTTTCCTACTAGTTCAGTCAGGCACACCTTCTGAAAGAACTCCTGAGCTTTCTTTAAATGCGATTCCCAGAAGTGCACATCTGGGAAGATGCGTACAACTGCCATGTCTTTTTGTGTCCAAACCACGAGGTCGCAGTGCTTTGCGTTGGACACAAACACCTGTGTTTGCACTTGAGAGTAAAAGTGGTGTGTCTTCTTCAAGTTAAGTCCATTTGCTGTCAACTCGAGGCAGAAGTCTTTGTCATGTGCATCCAATGCTTGCTGAATGCTGTCAGATCTGTATTTAAATGGACATTTAATTTCCAGGCACCCCTTCCCACAACATTCACTCGTGGTTAGACTGTCAGGAGATGCACCTACTTCAGGAAAAGCCGTGTTAACAAGAAAACCACACATACGGACCTGTAAGTTTTTGTGACACGCTGACATTTTCTGGGTGTAGGCGTGGCGAGCGTCTGGTTCATGCTCCAGTCCCCAAGTTGTTTGCACAGTATAGACAGAGTTCACAGGATAGCAAACACGATTAACCACAGTAATGGCAGGTTTTTCTACAGTGGTGGCACACACAGCGTGCATCATTGAAGCCGTGATTCTCCCTGCACGCCAAACATACCATTCTGGGCTCTTGTGTTGTAGTCTTGTGCGTACCTCAATAGCTTCTGCCTGTTCTTCAGTAACTTTTGCTGCGTTTTCGTACTTTACACAGTGCAGTTGTAGCTCGGTAAGGCCAAGGGACTCTGCTCCTGTGTTTTGCAAACACGCCAGAGACAGTGGTAATGTGGATGACTTGACAGTGTGTGATGTGTAGTATTTCTCCAATCCAGACAAACACACTGCTTTATTGTGTTTTTGAAGTGTGTCTAACACTGGTGACAACTCCTCAAACGTAGAAGAAGGAATCTTTCTTTTTGAAGGACGGCTTCTTCTGCCTTTCACCAGATGGTCCGTTTATATTTTCATCAAGAGTCTTTTTTTTGTGCTGCTGAAGATGTATAGTCAATGTTATGGCCAGCCGCTGGCAGTATCTTGGTTGTGTTCCCCGGCAAAACCCAGTAGGCTGATTCATCTGTGACAGTCTTTGTGCCACGGATCCTCACTGTTGCCTCCACTTTAAACAGCAGTGCAGCGACATGGGTGCAGGTCTCTGCAACTCCGGCCATACAGGTGCAGTGTGCGGCTTCGACCTTCCCCGTGGTGCTTACAATTACCCATGGCCGTAATGCAGGTTCATTCAATCTTTGGGAGTGCAGCACCTGGAACATACAAGGACAAGGTTGATGTAAAGACAATAAATGAAATGAAATGAGACAGTGAGGACACAAATTGGCGTTAGGTAATAATTTGCCTGATTATCAATGTGTTTGCTTGCATCTACTTTACAATTATGGGCACATAATAGGATAACGACATTTTAGCAGTTCAATGATACATGTATAACATTAATTATGGCAGGGGGTGGACAATGCACTCCAGCCGACTTACCTTGGTATGAATCACGACGTACTCGCAGTTTGGCGGCTTGAAAATAGCCAAATCTTGCACCCAGCCGTTTGTAAATTGTATGTGCGCCTCCAGTGACTTGTAATTACGAAACTGGTTCGCTGTGTAGGCGCTTACTCCACAAACAAGATAGGTGAAGATATCGGGGTAGGACAGTGGCGGTAAGTCGTCTGGGTCTTTACTCCACTGCCGTATTTCATATGGGTCCAGATTTGCGATGCACTCTATGTTTTTTCAAGTACCGCTGCTTCGCCTCTGGACGCAATCGGTCTCTATACCGTCCGTTTTCTTTGGAGCTGCTTTTAAGCATGATTCTTGTCGTCGTCGTTCCAACACAGTGTCTCTTTTGATTCGTAGACCCCGAAAATGGCGTCGCGCTCCACAGCGTGACATCAACTCCAAAGCCCTATAGCCTATCGTTCAGCATCGCCTCACTCAAAACGCGTGATGGGTGCTAAGACTTACAAAAATTTTCCACTTACGAAAGACCCTCGGGAACGAATTAATTAAGTCGGGGTTCCACTGTACTGCAAAAGGAAAATGTTGCCTTATATGCATATAATGTATAAACTCAAAACACACATTTCACTTAAGAGTTAAGATGTGCAAATGTGAACAAATCAACTTGTTTGAGATATTCCTCTTCTGTTGAAAAAAAAAAAAACAATCCCACAAAACAAAAAAACTGCACCAAACACTACAAAATAATACACAGTTAGGCCAAATTAATAAGTCTTCTCATCAGATATTGATGCTTGTTTTCTATATGACACAAAAAAGAGGAGACTTTTTTTAAAAGTTAATTCCCAGTAAAACTAACTGTAAGATGTTTAACTACATTGCTGTCTGTATTAGTGCTGAAGTCCTAAATGATCACCTTTAAAGTGTTTGTGCTAAAACATTATGTACAGTCACACAGGCATGGAGAACAGCACTGACTGGGAGAGGCTTTGAACAGATGACAGACTAGTTCAGTTCAACATATAAGACTTTAATAATGCATTATTACAATTATTTCCTCCTAAGGTGCTGTTAATGTTTGAAAAACCTGCAGCAATACACAAAAATATAAAAAATATTCTATTTATCTCATGACAACTTTGCTTTTAGCCTTTAATCAGAAAGCCTTAAGTTGGCTGGTTATGTATCTGGCTTAAAGCTTTTACTTGAGGCAAGTAACGCACATTACCGCTCCTGCTAAGTAATGTTAGCTAAGTTCACAGCATATTCTATAAATTATCCTGCCATAACTGCTGTACTAGTACTGCCATATTGTATCACACTAAGCACATTTCAATAATTTATCCTGCCAGTTTGTTATTATTTTTGCTGGCTAGCAATCTTTAAAATTAGCATGTGTAACGTACACATATGAAAATTATTTACTAGGGCTTACTCAAAGTCCACCACTGTGAAAAGGTGCAAATCGGTTTTGTAGACTTTTCATGTGGATTTGGCCATCGTCTTATCCATGATTTGTATTTGTTGTTTTCCAGCAAACACTCATTAAAACAGCAACCTCCAGGCATGTTAGTGCACTTATGTTGGTGGGTGACGCACACTGAAACAGACTGACATGCAGAGAAATTTTGCTTTTACACTTTGCGACTCATTTTATTTCTCTATCTGATAGGAAAACTACTGAATCAAATAGTTCTTTGTGGTGAATGAAATAAGTTTCAGTTACAGCTACAGTTTCAAGCAGTTTTAGGCACCACATCTGAAATTCAAGCACTTTTCAAACCTTGAAAAGGCAATGTTAAAATAAAAATTTCAAGCACCTATATGAACCCTGGATGCAGCACAAGCACTTGCGCTGTGAGTGTTCCTTTATTACTGCAACAGCTTGTTAGGAGCAATGAAGGCCACACCCCTCTGGTCATGTGATCATGTGGTTTGTAGGAGGATCCACCTGTGCTTCCTCTCCTCTCTCCTCCACCTGTTATGGTGAGGGAACATCCTCCATGATGGAGGAGCTGCTGGAAAGTGCTGAGAGTTTCCTCCAGAGTGAGACCTCTGTCACAGTTCAGAGGATCTACGGCAGCAGAGACCTTCATGGACACTAAAAGTCTCAAACACACAACAACAACATCACATTGACTCCACTCTGACATCATTGATCAATAATCAAAGAACACACAGATCAAACTGATTGATCAGCCATCAGAGGAGTCGGATCAATGGAGCTGCTTCTGTTCCTGATGTCCCCTGTTTGATCCTGGACCTGAACTCTCCCTGCAGAGGAGACACAAGACAGTCAGACACACACACACACACACGTATACTCGATTGAGTCCCATTTGGGGTCGCATTTCTTAACTCCCTCCCTTTGGGGACACCACTTTCTGTATGGTTTAGAAGCAAGCTGGCAACTGAATCTTACTCCTCCAAGTCCACAGAAATAAAAAATCACTTGAGATTTTCATTTTAAGCAACATTTGTCCAGACAGTATTTTTACCTTCCTACTGGGGACTGGGAATGTTTAATGTCCCCTTTGGGGTCTTCAGCGACACACAGATAAACAAACTATTTTATGCCACTTTTGCGGACCTTACTTCCATTCGGGGTCTTCAGCAACACACACATACACAAGTTATTTTACGTCAGTTTTGGGGACATTACTTTAACTACCCAATCTAACAATAATCATCCAACGTCTCGGCCATAGAACAATTTAAATTTTTTACTGCATTTATTACTACTGTGTTGTTTTGGGAGTTTACATGCACATCATTAATGCAGATAAACTTGGAAAAAAAATCATCTGTACTATTGAGTGCTTGTTACCAGCAAATTGTAAGGCAAGAACTTTGCTTCCAAATATGTTCACTGGGAAGAAGTCCCTGGTCCCCTGTCTTCATCTTGATCTGTTTTCTTATTCCATTGTGTTTTTGTTGCCTCCATACCTGAAAGAAGAGACTCAATCTCATTGCTTGAGGAATCCGGATTTTGCAGATCAATTTTTTTGACGTTTCAGGCATTTCTCATGATGCTGCTTCAGCTTGGTTGGTCTTGAGCAGTGTTGGGACTAACGCGTTATTAAGTAACGCGTTACAGTAACTACGTTATTATTGTGGTAACGAGCACGGTAACTAGTTATTATGCCAAAACCAGGAACGCGTTACTCGTTACTGGGATTTAGATAGGCTCGTTACTCGTTACTTCGTGTGGTGGATATCGCGGAGCTTCCACAGATTCAATAACATTAGCAAGTGGTGGAAGCCAGCAGGTGGATGAAGGAAAAGGGAGGCAAGAGGAGAGACCCAAAGCGGCCGCCGGTCTGTGTGTCAGGCGAACTGAACTTCAGGTAAGAAGTTATGACCTGCAGTCTATCGGAGTCAGATATAAACCAAGTTTAGGTGGAGTTTATTTTCGGTATGCTGACATTTTCGTACTGCGTGCTAGCTAGCATGACAGAGTTTCTATACAGCTGGGTGGGTGCTATGTTACTGATGTTGAACTTTATTTTGTTCATACGGTTAATTATTAGAGTTTCCAACCGTCCAGTAAAAAACAGAATCGTCTGGTATTCTGAGAAAATATTACGCGTTTCGTACTGAGGTGAAAAGGAACACAGTTTGTCCCGGACTTCAGCTACAATGAAAAAGACACAAAGCTGAAGCTGCACAGCTGCCTCTTCTTCTCTCATTCTCTCCCGTTTCTACTTCAATCACGAAACTGATCAATGATCAGCTGATCGGCTTTTCTCTTGTTTTATTTATCGCCCACTTTGCGCCAGAAAGAGGAAACCAGCGGATGTCGCGTTAAACAACAGCAGCACATTTAAGCTTGATCAGCTGTTGTTAGAATTTATTTAATATTAATTTCTAGTATCAGCTGATGTTTGTTGGAGCCACAGCTGTAAAGCTGCTGGTCATGATATCGGTTTGGTTATCTGGTGAGAGGGAAACATGAAGATGAAACCAGGAGATGTCCTTACTGAATCATCAGAGCTGAACAGGTGATGGAGAAACAGGTTTACCTTTTAGGTGACATGAATGAGTTGAAGGGAAGTTATGAACTGTTTCTGAGAGACAAATAACACCAGGATCCTTTTCTACGTAGCTGACAGCTGGTAACTGTGCAGGGGCGGGTCTAGTAAAGTGTTGCCAGGGGTCCATGTAGGACATTAACAGGGAAAAGGGGGGCACAAAAAAATACTTTTCTTTCTTATTCTCATTTAAAATGTCTCGCTTTTAAAAAAATAATTATCTGAGTCTTACAACAAACGACTGATAGATTGATCCATATATACCATCAGAACAGTGTACATCACTGTCACAACAGTGTTTATTTTCATTCAAAGGATTTATGATTTTTCCTATAATGGTGGGCCAGTCTCTAGTCAAATTCCCCGGGCTGATTTTTTTGTCCCAGTCCAGCTCTGTATGCAGCTCATCTGCAGTCTGGTGTTACCTACATCTTCCTATTCAGAAGGCAGAATTTCCAAGTTCTGAGTACAATCAAAAGCACCACGACTGCAGTTTTGTGTTGGATGTAAAAGCAGGCTAGAATCATGGCGGCGGTCAACGACGGTCCAGGCGTGATTTTCTCTCGTGGAAATGTGCACATTATTTTTCCTTTCTATTGGTAGGTGGCACAGTGCACTTGTGGCAAGTAAGCAAGCTAGAAGACTGACAATCTTGCTGGGTATCCAGTTATGGAAGCAACACATTAACAAGAGAATTCTGAGTAAAACCAAAGTTACTTTCCCTAGTAACTAGTTACTTTGAAAGTAACGAGTAACTTGAAGTAACTGAGTTACTTTTTTAGAGAAGTAACTAGTAATGTAACTAAGTTACTAATTTAAAGTAACTTACCCAACACTGGTCTTGAGTAGATAAACATAAGTTAAATAGGCAAACATTAGACAGTTAACCTAGTTTTTATATTCTATTTAAACGAAAAAAGAAATTTCTAATTTCAACTATGAATTGTTACCACAGATAATTTGTACACAATTAGTAAGGGTTCATTTCATTTGCAGAAACTATCCAAACTTTGAAGCAAAACTACCATAAAAGATTTAATTTAATTATTAATAAACACACTGCTTTAACCTACATTAGGACCAATCAAAATATCCTTTACCTCAAGGCACCAATAAGTACAGTATTAAAGATCTGTGAGTGATAAGACAAGCTGTACGATTTTAGAACGGATTTCTTAATTTTAGTTTTCACTGATGTTACGAGTAGATTTAACATGAATAACAAATAGACAAGAGACAATTGAAAACTGCCAAAAAAGATGACTCTTACGACTTCTGGGGACATTTCTAACAAAAATGGACTGCGTTAACCTGAATGAGGACAATCAAAAGGATATACATAAATGAAATTGAATTGAATTGGTATAGTACCAGAGTACAGTGATCATTAACTGATGATCATTAACGATCAGTGAACCATTAACGGTTTTGTCACTGATCTCAAGGGTAGATTAATACTAAATACAGAAATATACCTCCATTTAAAAAATGCAAAAACATATCCAACTATAGTTATTGGTACACCTGACTCTTATGACTTTTGGGGACGTTTCTAACACAAATACACTCCGCTTTAACCTAAATGGGGACATTCAATGGGAAACTTTCCTTAGGGACATGGTAAATACAATGAACTCGGATTATGAAACATATGCAGTGAGCACAGGGTGCTCATCATGGAGAAGCAGAGACAGGAGTACTAGCACTGGGAAGAGGACACGTCACGGGAGTCGGGAGAGCACGGGGATTTATTGTCATGTTTTTTCCATCACTGTAAATAAACGCACTGCTAAGCACACAGAGCTCCGCGCCTGGGTCCTCCTTCCCTACATCCCCATGGTTTGCCCTGCCAAACCGTGACAATACAAAACCATATCCAACTATAGCCATTAGTATTCCATATTCTTATGACTTTTGGGAAGTTTGTAACACAACTACACTCCACTTTAACCTAAATGGGGACATTCAAAGTCCTGCAGCTTATTTATGTTTCTTTGTTTGAGAATAATAATATCCATCCATCCATCCATCCATCCTCATCCGCTTTATCCGAGGTCGGGTCGCGGGGGCAGCAGCCTAAGCAGAGAAGCCCAGACCTCCCTCTCCCCAGCCACCTCCTCCAGCTCATCCGGGGAACACCAAGGCGTTCCCAGGCCAGCCGAGAGATATAATCTCCAGCGCGTCCTGGGTCTGCCCTGGGCCTCCTCCCGGTGGGACATGCCCGAACACCTCACCCAGGAGGCGCCCAGGGGCATCCTTGTCAGATGCCCGAACCACCTCAACTGGCTCCTTTCGATGTGGAGGAGCAACGGCTCTACTCTGAGCCCTCCCGGATGGCCGAACTTCTCACCCTATCTCTAAGGGAGAGGCCAGCCACCCTTCGGAGGAAGCTCATTTCTGCCGCTTGTATCCGCGATCTCGTTCTTTCGGTCACTACCCACAGCTCGTGGCCATAGGTGAGGGTCGGGACGTAGATCGACCGGTAAATTGAGAGCTTAAGCTTTTACACTCAGCTCCCTCTTCACCACGACGGACCGGGTGCAGCGTCCGCATCACTGCAGCCGCAGCACCAATCCGCCTGTCGATCTCCTCCGCCCTTCTCCCATCACTCGCGAACAAGACCCCGAGATACTTAAACTCCTCCACTTGGGGCAGGAACTCATCCCGACCCAGAGTGGGCACTCCACCCTTTTCCGGCTGAGAACCATGGCCTCAGATTTGGAGGTGCTGATCCTCATTCCCGCTGCTTCACACTCGGCTGCGAACCGCTCCAGTGCGAGCTGGAGGCCCCCACCCGATGAAGCCATCAGGACCACATCATCCGCAAAAGCAGAGATGAGATTCTGAGGCCACCGGTGAAAGCCCTCCGCCACTTGGCTGCGCCTAGAAATCCTGTCCATAAAAATTATGAACAGAATCGGTGATAAAGGGCAGCCCTGGCGGAGCCCATCACCCACCGGAAACGAGTCCGACTTATTGCCGGCAATGCGAACCAAACTCTTACAACGGTTGTATAGGGATCGAATGGCCCGTAGCAGTGGGCCAGACACCCCATACTCCCGCAACACCTCCCACAGGACACCCCGAGGGACACGGTCGAATGCCTTCTCCAAGTCCACAAAACACATGTAGACTGGTTGGGCAAACTCCCATGCACCCTCAAGTATCCTCGAGAGGATGAAGAGCTGGTCCAGTGTTCCGCGACCAGGACGAAAACCGCATTGTTCCGGACCGATCCCCGGCTGCCAAGACTGGCAATAGGGACATGGAATGTCACCTCTCTGGTGGGGAAGGAGCCTGAGTTAGTGCGTGAGGTTGAGAAGTACCGCTAGATATAGTCGGGCTCACCTCACGCATGGCTTGGGCTCTGGAACTAGTCTCCTGGAGAGGGGCTGGACTCTGTCTCAGTCTGGAGTTGCCCCTGGTGAGAGGCGGCGGGCTGGGGTGGGTATTCTATCCCCCGGCTTGCTGCCGGTGCGCTGGGGTTTTTCCCGATGGATGAGAGGGTTTGTTCCCTGCGCCTCAGGGTCGGGGAACGGGTCCTGACTGTCATCTCTGCGCTTATGCCCGGGGCAGTTCAGAGTACCCAGCCTTCTTAGAGTCCCTGGGGGTGCTGGAAGGTGCCCCACCTGGAGACTCTGTTGTCCTACTGGGAGACTTCAATGCTCACGTGGGTAACGACAGCGAGACCTGGAGGGCGTGATTGGGAAGAACGGCCTCCCTGATCTGAACCCGAGTGGTGTTTTGTTATTGGACTTCTGTGCAAATCACAGTTTGGCCATAACGAACACCTTGTTCGAACATAAGAGTGTCCATAAGTGCACGTGGCACCAGGATGCTCTAGGCCGCAGGTCGATGATCGATTTTGTAATCGTGTCACCAGACCTGCGACCATATGTTCTGGACACTCGGGTAAAGAGAGGGGCTGAGCTGTCAACTGATCACCACCTGGTGGTGAGTTGGATCAGGTGGCGGGGAGTACGCTGGACAGACCCGGTGCACCTAAACGCGTGAGTGAGGGTGTGCTGGGAACGTCTAGCAGAGGCCCCAGTCCGCGAGATCTTCAACGCACACCTCCGGCAGAGCTTCAACAACATTCCGAGGGAGACTGGGGACATTGAGTCCGAATGGACCGTGTTCAGCGTCTCCATTGCCGGGCTGCTGCATTGAGCTGCGGCCGCAAGGTGGTTGGTGCCTGCCGTGGTGGTAATCCCCAACCAAATGGTGGACACCAGAGGTGAAGGGAGCCACCAGGCTGAAGAAGGAGTCCCATCGGGCTTGGTTAGCCTGTGGGACTCCAGAGGCAGCTGACAGGTATCGACAGGCCAAGCGGAATGCGGCTCGGGCAGTGGCTGAAGCAAAACTCGGGTGTGGGAGGAGTTCGGAGAGGCCATGGAAAAGACTTTCGGACTGCCTCAAGAGATTCTGGCAAACCGTCAGGCGTCTCAGGAGGGGAAAGCGGTGCTCTACCTGCACTGTGTATAGTGCTGGCGGTGCGCTGCTGACGCCGACTGAGAAAATTGTCAGACGGTGGAAGGAATACTGAGGACCTCCTTAATCCCACTGACACGCCTTCCGAGGAGGAAGCAGAGTCTGGGGATGAGGGAATGACCCGCCAATTTCTGGGGTCGAGGTCACTGAGGCAGTTAAACAACTCCTCGGTGGCAGAGCCCCTGGTGTTGATGAGGTCCGCCCGAGTTCCTGAAGGCTCTGGACGTTGTAGGGCTGTCCTGGTTGACACGCCTCTACAATATTGCGTGGAGATCAGGGCAGTACCCTGGACTGGCAGACCGGGTGGTGGTCCCCATCTTTAAGAAGGGAGACCGGAGGGTGTGTTCCAACTACAGGGGATCACACTCCTCAGCCTCCCTGGGAAAGTCTATGCCAGGGTGCTGGAAAGGAGAGTTCGTCCGTTAGTCGAACCTCGGATACAGGAGAATAATAATAAATAAATAAAATAATATATGAATTAAACAAATAACATAATATTCCTTTTTATGATGCTTATTTATTTTTTCCGTTTCATTAGCCTCTCTTAATTAACAAGCTAATCCTCATTGTTAGCTTGCACATGAAAAACTTAAGGATGATAATAAACGTCCTTTTTTATTTTAGAATCATGAAAGCATAAAAAAATTGAAATCCCCTAAAATGTTGAAAGTTTGGTTCACTTAAACATGCCTTGATTTTTAATCCAAGACAGCTCTGAATGTCTAATTTATACGTGGCTAGCTTTTTTGGGCTAATTAGCTAAAGGCTTTTTTTCCAAATTATCAAGGGCACATCTAGCAAACCAATATTACCATTTATTACTAAATAACTTTCTTACATTCAGACAGAAAATGCTGAAACTTTTCAGCAGAAACCTTAAGATATCGGTATAAGAAACTAAAAAAGTTTTAATCACTTTTCATACCTTTAAAGCTGCTCTACATGCTGCTGCTTCCCAGCACACACCTCCATGGCTGCCTCTATGTCACATAGGTGACATAGTCCCCAATTTTGACACAAGCAAACTCACACACACACACACACACACACACACACACACACACACACACACACACACACACAGAAAGAGAGAGAGAGAGTTCATAACACAAAGCATTGCACATTTCACAAGTTAGTATGAATCTTTTTTCTTAAATCAGCATTTGTACAGCTTTTAAATGTGTTGTCTATCTTTCTGGGAAAACGCAGACCATGTGTCACCAAGTTAACAACAAATCCTACAAAGCTGCTTCTAACACACACATTTGAGATCAGTGCCTAAAAAAGCAGCATTAAATAACTTGATCCTACATCTATAAAAGTAATTCCTGTTGTATAAATTTGCACTGAAAACCAAAATACACACAGCTGTTGATAAACAGAATTAAATAATATATCACACATCTACAGAGATGGGCAGTAACGCGTTACTTGTAACGCGTTACTGTAATCTGATTACTTTTTTCAAGTAACGAGTAATGTAAGGGATTACTATTGCAAAAACGGTAATTAGATTACCGTTACTTTCACGTAGGAACGCTGCGTTACTGCGTTACTAAAACCGTGATTTTTTTGCGAGAACGTCTCATGACAGTGACGTAAGCGAGTGCGACGTTCGTGACAACAGCTGTCTGCAGATCATAATATATCGAAAAGGGACAGAGTGTAGCATGCAGCGTTTAAAGCGTGGAAGTACTGACCTTATTTTGAGTTTGAGTCCATAAAAAGTGACAAAAACATTAGTGTCCGTTGTGCGTGGAAGAAAACTTCTTTTACAGCGAAAAAACCCTAAACTTCCAAGCAAGCACCGAGTGTACTACGACGTAATGTGAAATTCACAGAGAAACTCGCGGATTCTTCCACTGACCGCTGCAGCACACCTGCACCAGGGTAAACCTCCTCCGCCTACCCCAGTCCTGCTTTACAGGTGAAAATAGAGCAACAGGACCGCTAGTCTTTGATTTTATTTATTTTCTGCTGTGTTTTACTTGCATCTATTTGAAAGAGTGAGTGTAAACACAAAAAATATTTTATGTGCTGGAATGTGCAGAAAATAGGTTTAAATGTTAAACAAATTTCTTCCAGTCAGAGAATGTTGCATATAATTTAATTTTTGCTTGATGCATAAAGTTAAAAGATTAAAACTAATAAAACAAGTTTTAAAAAGAGACTTTTCCATTTGATTACATTTTGTATGATGAATTATGCAGAAAAAGTAGAATTGGGCTGAAAGATCTATCGCTTTATCACCTATTCAGGTTGTAAATCGTGTTTTTAAAAAGTAACTAAGTAACTAAGTAACTAAGTAATTGATTACTTTTGAAAATAAGTAATCAGTAAAGTAACGGGATTACTTTTTGGGGGAAGTAATCAGTAATTAGTAACTGATTACTTTTTTTCAAGTAACTTGACCAACACTGCACATCTACGTTTTAAAGATGGCAACGAAGTCAGTACGCAAGTACCTCTAAAATACTCTGTTTACACGAACAAGCAAACGTGACAGCTGGGTGGGGTAGTTGAGGGTACATATGAACACGGGAAACAAATGTTTTTGATGAGCAGGTTTGATCTGTGTTTTCCCAGACAGGAAAGCAATAAAAACTCGCAAAGCAAAATAGGTGAAATAAACAACCATGAAGGATTCTTGAGAAAAAAATTCCCGCTGTTAAAAACAAGTCAAAAATGTTGCACTGTTTTATATGTTGCAAATCTAATGTAGGTCTCGCACTCAAAAGAATTATTAGTAATACCCTTATAAGGCTTTATTCTTCACTTAACCAAGTTAAAAACAAATCCAACAACTTTACCTTTTCAGATCAGTGTCTAAAAACAAGTAGGTCATCCTATAAGACTTCTCCACACTGTTAGGATAAAACAACATTTAATAATTGGATCCTATATCTATAAAAGTAATTCCTTTTTGCATAAATTTACTCTGAAATCTGAAATACCACTTTATAAAACAGACAAACCTAATTAAAACACACCCCTCTAGGAGGAGACAGGTGGGGGTTACGTGAACAAGCAGAGGTATCAGTCCTGGAGGAGGGTACACGCGCGTGTACATGTTTATAAACGTGTGCGTGCACATGAACATAATGGATAGGCCCTCCCCCTTTGGAAAGGGGGTTGTAAGAGTTGTGGAATGTCTTTGCTGTGTGTGTATATAAGAGGTCAGGGCAGCACCCATTTTTAGAGATGACCTTATAGATGACATATAGCAATATGTCAGTTCATTTTGAAATTCCCACGAAACTGTTTGCTCACCAGTGCGGCTTTTATCTCTTTTCCACATCTTTAATTCTTCTTGGCTGTTTGCTCTCTGGTGGCCATCTGCGACCCTGACCCTTAACCCATGCTCTACCTCTCTACTGGCCTTTGCATCCCCCTGCACTTTCACTGTCTCCCTGTTTCCCTTCAGATTGAATAAACGTGCCCTGCCACTCATGCTGATGATTCACTGACTGTGTTCCTCAGGCCAGCAGGCTCACCTCTAGCTCTGTTTCTCACCCTTCTCTTTGCTTATGCTTTATATTCCTTGCCTGTGCCATTCATTACTCCTAACGTGCATGTTCTTTTCTGTGGTATGATCACTTTCTTTCTTGGTGGTCTTGCTCTAGTCCCTTTCACAGCTGGGGTTCTGTTCGGCTGCGACAGGCCGTCAGAGTCTCTCTGCAAAACATCTTCAATAAATCACGTTCATTCTTTCTAATGATGATTCATTAGAAAGTCATCATTAGAAAGTCGTCAGAGTCATCAGAATCAATGAAATGATTCTGATGACTCCACCTGTGGCTCAACAGGTAGTGCAGGTCGTCTGCTGACTTGTCTGACTCGCACGTCAAAGTCTCCTTGCAGAAGAAGCATTGACAGAAAATTTTAAAAAAAAAATGTTGAGTGACAAGTTGCACAGTTTTTTGAATTGACTCAACTTCTTTAACACAAAAATGTTGGGACACCAGCAAGCTTAATGTTGGATTTAGTCGGCACAAATTACACACAGTGACAAACATTAAGTAAATGACCAGCACTTAACTGAATAATTATCTTAAGTTAGTTAACCCTCTCAGGGCAGGCGTTGCAGATTTGCAACAGTTAAAAACTAACAACCTGATTACCCCACATACATATTTTATGAGTTTTTTTTACTCAGAAGTACCACTGCAGGACTTGGTTGTGCATTAGCAACTAAAACTTAATTTGAGCCTGAGAGGGTTAAGAGTTAATTAATGGCCTGTCGCAGCAGCACTGGTTTACTTCTCTTCACAATGTTTAATGTCTCCTAATGTTTCTGTTTGAGCTCCAGGTGGCACAACTCTCTCTTCTTCTATTCAAAATATGAGCTCAAATACTTCCAGTCACACTCAAAGCAAGTTAACTTGACATTATATTACAGTTTGCTAATAATTGTACATAAGAATGTATTTAAAAGCAAACACTTTGGTATACACAGACAAAACAAATCACTTTAACAACAGACAGGTTTTGATAAACTGAGGGCAGAGAACATTTCTGAATCCTAAACATAAGACAGCAAACAATAAAAAACACAGTCAACAGCAAAAATGTGCAGTGATGAGCGCAGGAGGTCCATACAGACTGATGTGTCTCCATTCCTTTACATATTCCATATTTTATACGGATCACTGATTTTTTAATTGCTAATTAATGTTTGTTGAGGACACCACTCAAACTGTTAATGAAACACATTAAAATAATAAACTGACTTTGACTTCGATGTTTGTTTTTTAAGAACAAATCTCTCACTGCTGTCTTTCACAAAGCTGAGAGGTCAGCAGTCCCCCACAGGCTCTCTGTGGTAGTCTGATCAGGTTCAGTCAAACACTAAGAGTTTGTTACTGGAACACTTTGGTTCTCCAATCCAACAAACCTCTCTGGACTGTGTTAAATGTGCCTGCAGTTCTCTGGATGTTCAGAGCTCAGAGTGTAGAGAGGATCAAACATCCTGGACCCTTAGACATCTGCTCCCTCCAACAGGACAGCAACTTCAACTGATCAAGGGACTGTCAGCTCCCCCATCCACCATCAGCTCCTCCATCATCCCTCTAATACAACTCCACACAAGCACTGCTCTATAAAGGAAACTATGGAAAATTGGAAACTGTTCAACAGTGTGACACACATTAGAAGAATATCTCAGAGAATATCACTGAATCAAACATAATAATACTAATAATCACAATAAAATACCAGATGATGTCCAGTGTAATCAAAGATCACCATCAAACAGTAAAGGGTTAAAAATACAGCTTATATAGTAGGTTGGAAAACGCTATATGTTTAGTTTTGTAAAAACAAACAAACAAACACCCCCCTATTTTTTGTTTATTATTGTATTATTCTAACGCTGTTATGTGTTGCCATACCGAGGTTATACCTCATAATGTCAGTAGATGGTGACCTTGCACTGCTGTGGGTCTACCAGAGAAACTACCTAAAGGCTCCATGCATGCGCGGCTCAGAAAGCGACCTGAGCAAGATGCTAACATCATTGTCCTTTCTATAAATCCACAGGTACTGACAAACAAACTTTTATGTTACCAAAGTGGTTCTAAAAGTAATGTAAGTTGAGTAACAACTGTTTGGCCATGATTTGAGATGATTGTGACCATTTTGTTTTGTGGTATTTTGTTGTAATGAGCGCCAGTGTATCATCAGCAGAATGCATTATGTTATGCAAAGACTCTGTGTGCCTTCCAGAGTTGTTATGATACAATACATTTCCTGCAACTTCGGGAAATGTATAGTGGAGTTGTTCAAGTGTTAGCCAGGCAGTATTGAGTATGTGCGTTAAGGGGAAAGCTGTATATTGGTGAGCATGGCATTTGCAGTCGTCTGCCCATGTTGTGTTACGATTGAGTGACACCATGTTCAAAAGTAATTGGGTCAATGGCGCAAATGTGGGGAAAGGGTGAGTGAATGCAAAACTGGTTATTCTGGTTTA
The DNA here is from genome assembly GCF_013358895.1 of Oreochromis aureus. Classification (NCBI taxonomy): domain Eukaryota; kingdom Metazoa; phylum Chordata; class Actinopteri; order Cichliformes; family Cichlidae; genus Oreochromis; species Oreochromis aureus. Next base: position 97,175,578 of record NC_052944.1, on the reverse strand, counting down.
TGCTGTTATGCTATAGCCGTGAGTGTTCTGTTTAAGTTATTTTTGTTTATGAAATTTGTTATTTTGTTGGAAGAATGTTTAGTGTGATTTGTATTGTGTATATTTTGAGAGAATGAATGGCAGTGAGAAATAAATTCGCTCCGGCCTGAGCAAGACACTAAACTTCGGTCTCCTCTCTGTTAATCCACAGTTTTTCTCATCATTGGTTTCGCAGTGCGCTCTAGCCTGTGTGCCGCTTGCTGCTGTTCTAGATTTCCCCTAGGTCTGGGAGGTGTAACACTCACATCTGGAGATTAAAAAAAAGTTACAAGTGGTTATGACAATTTGCACATGAATAATCAAGGAACTGACCTACAGCCATTGTTCATTCAGTTGGCTGCTTTTAGTTGTTGTGCAAATGAACTGTTTATAAGGTTGGAAACCTGCAGTCAGCTGAGACTGAAGAAGTCACTTAGATGAATGACGAAACGTTTCTCCCACTGAAAACACTATGTCCAGATGAACAGAATCTGAATACATGTACAATGTTGGTAAATGGACTGATTCTTATATAGCACTTTTCTACTCTGCTGGAGTATTCAAGGTGCTCTATACAACAGGCCGCATTCACCCATACACACAAGCACTCTATGCTTTTGTCAGTGCTTTTAACTAACTTACACATTCTAGAGCAAGTCGGGTTAGTATCTTGCCCAAGGATATTTGGCATGCAGACTGGGGGAGCCAGGAATCGAACCACCAACCATCCGATCAGTAGATGACCTGCTCTACCTCCTGAGCTACAGCCACCCCAATGTTTCCAAATCATCATCATTATTGTTATTATCGGAAAAAGGAATAAACTTTTGTCACTGTGAGAGAGCCTCAGACGTGATGAAGAAGCTGAATCAGCAGAGCAGGAAGCAGCATCATCCACACAGGTGTGTCTCAGGTGAGTCCTGCTCCCACACTAAACACATCCACATCATATTAGCATGTGCTAACATGTGCTTCTGCTTTATTTCAGTCTGATATGTTTCCAGTCAATATGTCTGCTGTGTGTCTCTCAGCACTTGCGCTAAATGTTCCCGTGTGTCGATGATACTGCGTGATGCTAACAGACTGTAACGTCAGTAGCTGTGTCCTAGTTCAGTGACCGCTTTGTAGTGCGCATTTGTAGACCGATTACGTCACAGCGCCGCGACGAAGGGTGTCCCAATTCGAAGTGTACTCCAAATGCGGTCGACAAATGCGCCCTTCATTTCCCCAAAAATGAAGGCTGGGTCCGGTGTAGACTTCGTGGCCCCACATATCCCACAATTCATAGTGCGGCGGTGGATGTGGATAATTTTGCCCCCCCAAAAAAACGGAGGATGGCAGAAGCGGGGCGGCCGAAGAGTAAACTTTCAAAACTAAGTACTGAATATGATGTCACTTATTTATGTGCGAATGTTTAATAATGAAGAACATTAAAACATTACTGTTGGCCACATGTCGGGAAAGTTATGTGACATTAGTGATGTTTGTACTTTCAGCATTGACTTGGTTTTAAAGCCTTTACTTTAAAATATACGCCGTTCAATAGTCGACCTTAATCTTACAGAGAATGTAATGATTTTATGGATAATTAAAGTCAGTCATATATCCACAAACACAACAAGCTGAAAGTCAGTGATGCTGCTCGGTTTGCAGTCCTAAATATCACGGCACAAGCAGGATTCACTGCACTGTTAATGTTAGCTATGTTATATTGCTGCCTCTGTTCGGTGGTGTCGAGCCAAACGGACTTTAACGTGTGTTTGAACGAGCTGACGGTTCACTCGTTAAGCTGAAAGAAAGATGCTTTAATCACAGGAGTCACACATGTGTCCACTGTACCATCTGGGAACTCTTCTTGTTTAGCACTCGTAATAACACAAACACTAAATCCTCCTTCTCTTGTGCTGTTTTGTAGCAGTGTATACACCTGAGACTGTCAACTGTCTGTTTCAGTTCTATGAAGCTTTGAATTGGATTACTAAAATGATAAATGGCCTGCATTTGTATAGGGCTTCACTCAGTCCCTAAGGACCCCGAAGCGCTTTACACTACATTCAGTCATTCACCCACTGCCAATGACAAGCTACATTGTAGCCACAGCCACCCTGGGGCGCACTGACAGAGGCAAGGCTGCCGGACACTGGCACCACTCCTCTGACCACCACCAGTAGATAAACATGGGGTTAGTATCTTGCCCAAGGATATTTGGCATGCAGCCAGGAGGCAGCCTGGGATCGAACCACCGACCTTCTGACTAGTGGCTGACCTGCTCTGCCACCTGAGCTACAGCCACCAGTAGTAGTACTGCTGTGTTTGTTGCACCATATTGCTGTAATTGTTTATATGCTTTATATATTCTGAGGTAAGCTGATCTATAGTGTTACATCATATTCTATAAGGATGTTATGTGTTTGTATACTTTCTGCCCAGTTTGACCCATTTAGCAGAAGTCAGCCTGTTTAAGGCTCTGATATCTATTCTGTATGACTTAAAGCAGTTATGACATGGTCTGATTTTCTCACCCGATAAAGGAATATTTAATATAACAGTCTACTTTTCATTTTATCAGAAACAGTTATCACAGCTCGTACATTGAATTTTTACACATGTATGTAAGCTTGATTTAGGTTCCCTTTGTGTCTTTGTCCTCTGTGTCGCTCTCTGTGAATCTAAGTTTATGTGGGTTGTGTGTGTCGTTGTGTCTGGTTTCCTTTCCTTGTGTTTCGTTCCATGTTCTCCCCGTCTATCATATTTATCCATGTTTCCCAGTCCACTGTGTTTCTCTCTTGTGTTCCCTGGCTCCCTCTTGTCTGGCGTTCTTCCACTCCTGTGTCAAGCTCATGTGTCAGTCTTGTGTTCCATTGTTTCCTGTTTTATTGTGAAAGTCTTGTGTTCCATGTTCTGTGTGTTTTGTCTATGGAGCTTGGAAAGAAAAGCGTCTGGACTTCTTTAAGTTGCTTAAAGACGTTTCACCTCTCATCTCATCTCTCTTCTTCAGCTCTAAGCTCACTTGGTGATTTAAGCCCTATGGGAGGGTCCCCCAAAAGGGACATGGACCCCCTATTCATCCTCTACTTAATCACACGAGTCAAGGTGTAAAAATGGGTATAGGTCGCAATCAGCCAAGTTTCGGGTGAACTTATTGTGAACCTAGCCCCACCCTGTCATGTGATTTCCTGAGGTCAAAAGGCCCAGGATGTTAGTGGGCGTTAAGGCGTCTGGAAAGGGATCCCGTAATTGGGTCTCCATCCTCGGGATCAGACATTTGTGGACACACAGATGTGGCTGAGGAGGTGGACGGCCCCTCATCATGGGAAGTAGCAGAGGGTGCTCCAAAATATTTCAGAAGTGCTCCTGAATAGAAACCCAGTATAAAACTCTGAAACATGCAATTAATTAAACATGCAAATAATTAAAACAAACATATCATTTTGCCCAGTTTATCAAATACTCAGAATTATATGTATAAAAAGCATTTTATTGAATATCGCAACGTCATTGTTTGGAAGTCATGCATTACTCGTCAGCGGTTCTTACCGCTGACGAGGAGCAGCAGCAGCAGCATCTTCACCCTCCTTTAAAGTCCCGTGAAACTCCTGCTCCTCCTCCAGCTGTGACTCTGACAGCAGGTTAGTGTCGGTGTGAGTCAGACGGTCAGTGATGCTGATGTTCTGTGTCAGCTGTTAACGTTTGTGGAGCTCACAGAAACATGAAGCTCCAGCTGCTCTAGCCTCCTCTCTGCTTCTGTTATCTACACTCACCTGCCACTTTATTAGGCACACCTGTTCAACCTGTTGGTGCTGTGTCAGTGTTACTGATGGGGCTGTTTGTTACTGGGTCACATGGTCACTGAATCTGGCACCACACCATAACATATTCTATATACATTTACATTAGGATTGAACCACGTGACCTGCCTCACATCTCCACTGAGTCTCCTGATATTATTGATCTAATTATCAGTAATTAGGCTGGCATTGATCTGTACATTCAGCTGAAGTCAAATTAAAAATCATCCACAAACTTATTAAGAAATGTAAGAGATGCAGTTTTCAGTTCTTCAGTACGTGCTCTTTTATTTCATGTTCATTATTGTTCTCATACACATGAACCACAGTTATAACACTCACAGCAGTGACTGAAGAACATCCAGATTCTGCTGCATCTGTAGGAGCCTGCAGAGATCTCACACTGTGAGTGAGGACATCCAGCCAGCATGGAGCTCATTTCAGAGAAGATACTTGTTACCAGACATTGTAAGTTTGTGTGCTGTCTTCTGAGTTTTTGGTTGAAAAACAAAAAATTAAAGCTTGTCTGTTAGAACATGTGCTGCAGCAACAAACACCAGCTAAAGACTGAGAATCCAGCTGTGAAGAACAATACACCACATGGACCCTTTAATCAAACCCTCACCCACTTTAATCTGCCTTTCATTAAAGCCTTGGTGTTTCACTGCTTTGCAATAAAAGATAGAAACACTGCCGGTAGCTTTAAAGTCCTGCTTTTTTGTCATAGTTCCTGTTCTTTGTTACAATTTATTAACCACAATAATCCAAAGGGCAAACAGTTTAACATCTTCAAGTTCACATTCACAGGAAATAAACAGAGACAGCTGCATGAGGTTTTTTCATGTTTTTTTTAGTTTAAGAAATACACTTTGGACTTCATCATTATCATTATTGTTGATATTTCTCCTAAAGATGTGTGTTTAAATTTTGTAAGACAGCCAGGCCTTCACACAAAACACTTAAAACTCAGCTGGTTCCTAAAACCCTGATACACAGCACATCACCTCTGTGCCTGTGTGCTTTACTGCAGCATGTATCAGTAATAACAGACAGATAACTGGATCCTGATGATGCATGGAGATGACTCCATCATCCCCATGAAGGCATATGTATAGTTTGAGAACTGAGAAACTTGACTTCAGGGCAAAAACCCAGTTTTCTTCAGACTACAAGCCCAGAAAGAACACAAACTCACACTATGTACAAAATGCTTTAAGTGTTGATACTATCTTGGCAACATTTAGTTATTTTCTCTGGACCGCAGTGTGTCCAGAATGAGCTTAAAGATCTATAAAGCTCAATAGGTATAATAGATAAACATCTATTCTACAGTCACAGATCAAGGCATCATCATTTCATTGGAAACTAAATTTTATTGAGTTGTCACAAGTGTGACTTTAAAGCAGACAGGTTGCTCTGTTCTTTGATTTGGTAAAATAGAGCCCAGATTACTGAGGGAAAAGCTTGAGAGATGTGGTATTAAATGGAATTACAACTGTATGTACAGAGCTGGTCCCTAATTTGTTTGTGTTGTACACAAATGATGCACAATGTGTCTAAATGGTTAACATTCAAGTTATTTGCTGATGGCACTGCTTTAAATTGCTGTAGTGAAAGTCTGGGATGACTTTTGAATGCAGTGGAAAAAACCTGAAAGTTTTAAAGAAATGGTTTGACATGAATAAAGTGAACGTCAGAAACACATCTGCACTTCATTTGTGTGAGAAACAGTCTGAAGGTCTTTGTGCTCCTTCACAGCTCAATCTCAGAAGCTTCATCCACCTCAAACAAAAGGAACAACACTTGGTAAGGACACCAGCAACAGACTGAAGCTCTGCTTTGTGCTGCTCCAAATACAGTTCAGTGCTGTGAGCAGAACACTATAGCCCTCTGCTGTTGGAAGAGTAAAGTTGCAGGTTTAGTTAAACGTGTGTGAAAGCAGCAGTGGTTTCAAAGATTAGAGTTTTATTGCCCCATGTTCATTCACTCATGAGCTGCTACAACATGAATTAAATGGCTAAATTGCCACCTCAGCATGCAGTCAAGTTCTATAGAGTCTTGCCAATGACCGACTAATCGTAATCAGGTGTATTGCAACAGGGACAAATGGATATGTTTTAGGACACCTGCTCTCGAGGACTGGAGTTTGATACCTCTGCTCTATATTAATGTCTACACTAAGCTTGTGTACATTTAAGCAGTATTACAAACAGTATATTGATGATCTCTGTTTCTGTTCATATACAGAAGCATTCTTCACGTTTCTCTGATGAAGGAAGTGCAGTTTTAGGTCACAAACATTTCTTTCCTTTTTCAACATTGTAAAACAAAATAGAAACAACAGGAACAAACACAGAATCAGCTGCATTTATGAAATGAATCAATACTAATGTCATTTACATTTTCTCACACTGACACTGATTTTACCCATAAACACTCTCATTCTGCTTCAGGCTGATTGGCTGTATCAGGCACCAGTTTCCACCAATTGCTGCAGGGATGAGCAGTGTGAGCAGAAACTTGTAAGTATAGCTGTGTACCAATTCAGGTGCGCACACTTCGAAGTCCGCATTTGTAGACCGATTACGTCATGGCAACCCAATGAAGAGTGTCCCAATTGGAACAGTTCTCCAAAAGCGATCCCACAGCAATCGACAAATGTGCATTTCCCCAGATTTGAAGGCTGGGTCCAGTGTAGCCTTCATGGCCCCTATCCCACAATTCATAGCGCGCCGATGGGTGTGGATATTATTTTGGGAAAAAAACGGAGGACGGCTGAACCGGGGCGGCCGAAGAGTAAACTTTTGTGTGGTAAACTGTGGATAATTAAAGTCAGTCATATATCCACAAACACAACAAGCTGAAAGTCAGTGATGCTGCTCGGTTTGCAGTCCTGAATATGACGGCACAAGCAGGATTCACTGCACTGTTAATGTTAGCTATGTTATATTGCTGCCTCTGTTCGGTGGTGTTGAGCCAAACAGACTTTAACGTGTGTTTGAACGAGCTGACGGTTCACTCGTTAAGCTGAAAGAAAGATGCTTTAATCACAGGAGTCACACGTGTGTCCACTGGACCATCTGGGAACTCTTCTTGTTTAGCACTCGTAATAACACAAACACTAAATCCTCCTTCTCTTGTGCTGTTTTGTAGCAGTGTATACACCTGAGACTGTCACCTGTCTGTCTGTCCTGCACTCTCTCTCTGTTTCTTTCTCTCTGATTGTGGAATAAAAGTATGAACATGTTTTTATAAATTACACTTGTGTTTGAATCCTGCAGCTTATCACACATTTGATTTCCATGTGTGATGACTGCAAGTGTCCAGAGTGAGGACAGACTGAGGGACCCACTGCTGCACATCATCTGTGAGGCTTTGCACCCCTGATGATCCACCAGGACAAACTCAGCAGTGTGTGAGGAAGAGGAGGAGGAAGAGCCAGCAGCAGCTGACAGATGGAGAGAATAGACAGACTGTTCCCTGTTTGTGAAGGACTGCTAGGAAAGTTTAAAATAATCAGAGACTGTATAGTGTGTCAAAGACAACGGCAAAAGCCAGGTGAGCAGAAAATGTCAGACTCTTGTTAAGAGGTATGGAGTTCTTTTCACATGCCTAACCTGTCGTGCAGTCCACCTTGAGGTGGCACATTCTCTTGATACAGGTTCCTGCATTAATGCCATCAGGAGATTCATCTGCCGCAGAGGACAGGTCAAAGAAATCCGGTCAGACAATGGAACCAACTTTGTCAGCTCAAACTGTGAGTTAAAACAAGCTATGTTAGAGCTAAACCAAAGTAAAATCCAAAAGGGTTTAGCACAGGATGGCATAAAGTGGACCTTTAACCCACCTTATGGGGCCCATCATGGTGGAGTATGGGAGCGCTTGGTGCAAGAAATAAAGAGAATTTATGCTCTATCACAAACCAGCAGGTACTAGATGATGAAACCTTGCATACAGTTTTTTGTGAAGTGGAGGGTATACTGAATGACCGCCCAATCACACCTTCTTCTGATGATCCCAATGATGTAGAAGCTCTTACTCCAAATCACATGCTCCAGTTAAAAGGCAAACCTGTGCTGCCACCAGGTTTATTCAAAAAAGAGGATCTGTATCTGCGAAGACGATGGAAACAAGCCCAGTATGTTGTGGATCTATTCTGGAAAAGATAGGTGAAGGAATACCTTCCTATGTTGCAGGAACGACAGAAATGGAACAAGATTCGTAGGAACTTTTGCATTGGTGATGTTGTGCTTATTGTTGATGGAGGTGCACCAAGAAATTCTTGGCCCATTGGCCGCATCACTGAAACCATGGCCGATGCACACGGAGTAGTTCGCCGTGTTCGAGTTAAGACACGAACAAATGAGCTGGAGAGGCCAATCAACAAAATATGTCTCCTGGTGGAGGCCATCTAGAGGAAACAATGAACGTTTGCAACATACACCTTTTTTCAATACACACAAAGCAAACACATGAACAACAGAGACTTGAAATCATAGAACATTGACCTTTCCTTTTGTTTTGTTTTGTTTTTTTGTTTTTTGGGGGGAACACCTATAGGGACTAATGAAGAAAATTATTGGTATTGCATTTTGTGATGGCCACTTAGACAGATATAATTCATGTTACACAGGAATTACGGGACGGAATGTTGTGGCCATTTTTGTGGAATGTTTATAAAATGCAATTTGTATTCATTTTTGTTTTTTCTTTAAAGTTGTAAGAATATACTGACCTAGTTTTGTTATGTAAATTTGTAATTAATTTTATTGGAGAAGCTTGTGGAAAGTGACTGGTTTAGTAGCTTATGGACCCTCCCATTAATCACGAGATTAAGAGCACCCTAGAGGGGCGTGGTAAAGATGTTTTGTTTTTTGTTTGCCAATGTCAGATGGCAGGACGGGAGGGTTAGAAAATAATTTTTTGACCACTTTTGAGGTTGTTAAAGCGGATTAAGTTAACTTTCGTTTAATTTAAGTTTTAAGAAGTTATTTGGCTGATTTTTGTATATAATTTTCTACGAAATAAACGGCATATGATTTTTAAACAATGGAGTCAGAAGTGCGTTCTAAAACAAACCTCCCGTTGCCACCCACGGCCTTTTCTTGGACTTTTTTGGTGTTTGGAACATAAAAGGCCGTGACATAAAGTATGTATCAGCAGCAGAATGGAGCTAAAAATAAATGTTTGTTTCAGTTCTATGAAGCTTTGAGTATTTTGGATTAGTAGCACTGCTGTGTTTGTTGCATCATATTGCTGTAATTGTTTATATGCTTTATATATTCTGAGGTAAGTTGATCTATAGTGTTACATCATATTCTATAAGGATGTTATGTGTTTGTTTACTTTCTGCCCAGTTTGACCCATTTAGCAGAAGTCCGCCTGTTTAAGGCTCTGATATCTATTCTGTACGACTTAAAGCAGTTATGACATGGTCTGATTTTCTCACCCAATAAAGGAATATTTCATATATCAGTCTACTCTTTGTTTATCAGAAACAGTTATCACAGCTCGTACATTTGCTTTTTACACATATATGTAAGCATTGAGCCAAATTTAGTAATGCCAACATACTGAAGGAACAACATTTGTCTCTTATGTATAATACGCCTATATATTGTTAAGATTCAAAAGTTAAGGGGAGATATACTGGAAATCCAAATAACAACACTGGTCCGGCCGGGTGAATACAGATGATAGGTTTTAATGAACACACGCAGCGTGGGGAGATGTGACACTGCATGCAAACAGCAGTCAGATCTCCGCCCAGTAATGACACAGCAATGCTTTTATATCAACGAGGTATGTTTAATGACGCCCTCTCTACGTCAGTACATGCATCAGTTTCAAAACCACAAATGTTCTGTTGACAACTTTTAACACAGTTTAAGAAGAACATTGTCTTCGCGTCAAAGCCAGGTGCTTCCTGTCACCATCCTGCCCGGGGTTATCTTCTGGAACATCAGGCCCACGTTCTACACAAACTATCACATATGCACGCACAATTTTGCAGTCGCAAGCAAAACATGATTAAACTTGCACCTATAAATGAACCTCTCTAACTGTATGTGTGTGTATGTGTGTCTCGTCCTTAAATGCTCTCTCATCTCACCCGTTGCACTTCTGACCTCTCACCTCACCAGCTAGACCTTGTAACCTTTCCACTGGACAGAAGGCCAGCACGTACACAACTGAAACTATATGTGTAATATATCGAATACATGTTTTACTCAAGAACCTCTACTAAAAGCTTAATCAAAAGATATAGATACATAAAAGAAACTAAAGATTCATAACCTACTCAAAATACTTGCACTCAGACTCTGCTTTTGGTTTCACTTCCTGCCCTGGACACTCTGCAAACCTGCAGTTTCCTGTGAAGACTTTTAGGCCCAGATTATATTCAAATAATCAAATAATGCAATGTAATCTGCCTATAAACATTTTAAGATTATAAATTCAACTCAACAGTTTAAAGTGGTTCTCACTGGACCTGTAATAAAGACTTATATGATACCAATATGTTTAAACATCTGAATGCAATATCCATAGTGTTATTAATAGAATGGTAATGATGATTATAAAAAATAGCAGCAAAATATCCCTATATTCTACAATATACATTGTCAAAGATACTTGTCATTGAGTGAAGATTGAAGGTGATAGGAAATATAAATAACTGCAACTTAAATCTTTACTGAAGCTCAGTATCTGACACAGAGTTCAAGTTCTCTGCTGTAATAACTTATAATGATTCATATATTTATAACTTTAATATTGTTCATATTATATTTACATTACCACAGTGAGATGACTTTAGTCTCATGAACAACTTTAGGTAATTGTTATTTACTAGCTAATCTTAAAATAACTGTTCAGTACAGAAATGAAGCCCAACAATCATGTTTTTACAGTCCTGTGGTCTCAGCCTCAGATAATTATTAAACTTAAGTTATTATTATTATTTATACTTAAATTATTGAAATTAAGTTGATCTATGGTGTTACATCATATTCTATAAAGATGTTATCCGTTGGTTCAAACTGGGCAGAAATTGTACAGTTTAGAAGAAGTCACCCAGTTATGATATAACATGATTTTCTCCCCCAATAAAGGAATCTTTAATATATCAGTCTACTCTTTATTTTATCAGAAACAGTTTTCACAGCATGTAAATTTTCTTTTTACCCATATTTGTAAGGATTCAGGCAGATTTAGCAATGCCAACATATTAAAAGAACAATATTTTTCTCTTACGTACAAAACATATAATACTTCACTCTTAAAAATGCTTGTCTCTTAGTAAAGATATAAAGTGATGTGAAATATAAATAAAAGCAACTTGAATCTTTACTGAAGCTCAGTATTTGACAAAGAGTTCAAGCTTACTGCTGTAATAATCATTAATCAATTAATATAATAATAAACATAATATTGGCCATATTATATTTACATTACCAAAGTGTAATAACACTTGTCTCATGAGTGGCATAGCTAATTGTTATTTACTGGCTATTCTCAAAATAATAGTTGGGTACGGAATATATTAGCTTTTTTATAGAATAGAATAGCTTTTTATTGAAATGAATCCCAACAATCAAGCTTTTGCAGTCCTGTGGTCTCAGCCTTGATTACTCAACAAATCAAAACATCTCATAAAAAAACAAATGACCAACAAATGCTGCTATTTTCCCCCTTCATTTCTGTAAAACGTTTCTCGCTGTTAGTATCATCTAAGCAACCTGAGCAGCGCAACAAAGGCTAGACCGTCCCATTTCTCAGCCTCGCACTTCCACCCTTCTCGCTCTTTGGAGTACCTGGCCCACATAGACCGTGAAGGCTGTGTACTCCAAAGTGTGCAACCCCTGAATTGGGACACAGCTTACATTTGTATGCTGTCACATTCTCAGGTGTGTGTGAGGATGAGGGCAGTGACAAAGAGGAGCTGGTAAATATGAGGAGACAGTTTATTGTCAGAGTTTGGGATGAAACCATAAAGTGACTTCATGCAGAGCCAAGACCCAAACTACAAACTGATGCTCCCTAAATTCAACAAAGGAACCACCAGGAACTAAACCACAGCAACATCATCAACCTATAACTAACCTCCCAGGAACTCCAGGATAACCAGCAGGAGAAGCTGCTGCTCACACTAACACGACAGCTCTCCCCTACAAGCTTTCTTCAGCATGATGAACACAAACACAGAAACAAAGGATGAAGTCATTGCAGAGGAACAAGAAGCTAACATGGTGCTGTGGACCTGTGGAATAAATCCACACAGCTTAACATGCAGCATCAGTTTTAAAGAGTCACACATGTTTAGAGTGGGCTTCATGCTGTAAACTGTGGTTAGTACATGTAGGGTTTCATTTCCTCTTTAACCAAAGGGAGGCTCTGTCTTGAAATTATATTCCAGTTTGCTAAAAACTGTACATAAGAATGTATTTAAAAAAAAAAAAACCCTCTGGTATACACACACAAAAAATCACTTTATCAACAGACAGGTTTTGATAAACTGAAGGCAGTGAACATTTTAGAATCCCAAACATAAGACAGCAAACAATATAAAACACAGTCAACAGCAAAACTGTGCAGTGATGAGAGCAGGAGGTCCATACAGACTGATGTGTCTCCATTCCTTTACATATTCCATATTTTATTCGGGTCATTGATTTTTAATTACTAATTAATGTTGGTCCTACATATGAGCGGGTGGAGGGAGGTTTGGAGTCTTCTCACACCCCCATTCTCTGCAGCCTGTTGGAGCGGGGGGGCTAGGAGGAGGTGTTGGTCGTCCGACTGGGGTCTGGAATGTGGGGCCTCTCTGCCGCTGCGTAGTTGGGGCGGTCTGCTTCTCCCCACCTCAGGGAAAAGGGTAACACCACCTGGGTCTGGGTGCTGTTTCCCCTCCAGGGGCAGGGGTACCTAGACCCGGTTCTTAGAGTACACTTGGGGAGTGTGATTGTGTGTACAGTGTCTCTTTATGTCTGTCTCCACGTTGGGTGAGTGTTGAGTAATTGCATTTGAGAGCATGAGGGTGGGAATAGATGTTTGTATCTGTGCGTGCCTGTATGTCTGTGTCTATATGTCAGGTTGGGTATCAGACGCCACCTCTCTGGGGACATCTCAGGCCCTCCAAGGTTTGGAGGCCTATCTCCCCCCACACCTCCCCCTACCGGTGGCAGACACCCTCAGACATCGGTGAGTTGGTGGTTCTTTGTGTCCAGGGATGGGTGCCCAGGTACACACCGGCTCACCCCTTGGCGGCTGGTTATCTGGGCCTGGAGCCTGGGGCTCGGTCACTCAGGCACAGCTGGCTGCCGGCGGAGCTCACAGGCACGTCACTGCAACCCCCCCTGGCTTCTGCTCTGCGGCTGCTGAGTGACCCCTAATCTGGGACTCTCCTGAGCTCTTTCTGGGATAGTGGCGCGGCTGCCCCTCTGTTGGTCTTCCTTGGTCTCTTGTGCTCTGGGGGCCTCTGGATGTCTGGAGTTTTCATCTCCTCCATACCTGCTTCATGCCCTGGAGGACGGGGCAGTGGCCCCCCACACCCTCTAGCAGATCATTACATGAAGGAACCTTTTAAAAACCAAGCGCACCCATGCTCACAGGTGTACACACGGGTGATCACACACACAAACTAAACCCTTTTTGGCTCCTACCTCAAAGCACACTGTGCGCTGTCAATCTTACGTGCTGCACAATAATGTTTAACATTTAGTATTTACTGCCATATTCCCATAGATCATTGTGATGTTGTTTATTCTATTACTCTTGTTTTCTTCTGCTTGTTTTCTTTTTTCTTTTTCAACAGGTGATCCAGGTGGTCAATATGTATTTTTTTGTCTGCTTATTCTGTTGGTTTTTGGTTTTTTGCCCTTTTTCCCCGTCCCTTTCCAAGCTGTTTTTCTTTCCCTCCTTCCTTCTCCCCTTTCTTTCCCCCAGTAAAGTCTGTCCCGTATACAACAAGTGAAAATAAAATAAACAATAAAAGGTGAATCAAATAGACCATTATAGCAAGGCTGGGATGGTCCATTTGGTAAAGTAAATCCGCTTGGCATCTTTCTTCACCTTTAGAAAATAATTCTAATGGCAAAAGAGCCAAATGGGACAGGCGGGAAAAAAAAATAAAATAATGTTGGTCCAGGACTCCACTCAAACTGACCAATCAGGCTTTTGTGACACCATGTGACTCTCTGTGACTCATGAACAAAGAATGTAAACAGTGAACCCACTGATGAGCGACGCAGAGTGGGTGTGTAAAGTATGAGATGAGTCAGTGACTATTGAGGGTTAAGTAAGTTTGATATGTATGAAATTTGTCTTTATGGTTTATACTAAAGAAAAAACTGTACTAAGTTAGGGTTTCACCTGTGAAAGAGTCGACTTTAACCCCAAACTTTATTAAACTAACCTAAATCTAGCAGAATAGTTCTGCTGATTGAACCAAACTGTAACTGAAACACATTAAAATAATAAGCTGAGTCTGACTTTGATGCCCACAGTCTCTCTATGACAGTCTGATCATCTTCTATGACGTGCCGTAAGGGACATTATTACTGAAATGCTCTCATACACACTACTGAAATTTTACCTCTCACACACACTACTGAAATGCTCTCACACACACTACTGAAATGCTCTCACACACACTACTGAAATGCTCTCACACACACTACTGAAATTTTACCTCTCACACACACTACTGAAACGCTCTCACACACACTACTGAAATTTTACCTCTCACACACACACAACTGAAATTTTACCTCTCACACACACTACTGAAATGCTCTCACACACACTACTGAAATGCTCTCACACACACTACTGATACGCTCTCACACACACTACTGAAATGCTCTCACACACACTACTGATACGCTCTCACACACACTACTGAAATGCTCTCACACACACTACTGAAACACTCTCACACACTACTGAAATTTTAGCTCTCACACACACTACTGAAACGCTCTCACACACACTACTGAAATTTTAGCTCTCACACACACTACTGAAACGCTCTCACACACACTACTGAAACACTCTCACACACACTACTGAAACGCTCTCACACACACTACTGAAATGCTCTCACACACACTACTGAAACTTTACCTCTCACACACACTACTGAAACACTCACACACACTACTGAAATTTTACCTCTCACACACACACACAACTGAAATTTTACCTCTCACACACACTACTGAAACGCTCTCACACACACTACTGAAATGCTCTCACACACACTACTGAAACGCTCTCACACACACTACTGAAATTTTAGCTCTCACACACACTACTGAAACGCTCTCACACACACTACTGAAACACTCTCACACACACTACTGAAATTTTACATGTCAAAAGTCACGTAGACATGTGCTTCACTGATAAATATAAAGAATACATTTCATGTAACTGATCAAAACATAATTTTCTTCTGACATCCAGCCCTGTTTATCAGAGAAATGAAATGCACAATAACTAACTACCTCTCACACACACACAATTGAAATTTTACCTCTCACACACACTACTGAAACGCTCTCACACACACTACTGAAATTTTACCTCTCACACACACAACTGAAACGCTCTCACACACACTACTGAAATTTTACCTCTCACACCCACTACTGAAACGCTCTCACACACACACTACTGAAAAACCAAGGCATTTCAGTTGAACAGGAAGGCGTTTCAGTTGAACAGGAAGGCATTTCAGTTAAACAGGAAGGCATTTCAGTTGAACAGGAAGTTGTTTCTTGACAAGGAAACTGAAGGAAAAAGTGGTAGATTTCAAACAAACCACTACACCGATGTCTACTCAGCAAACTGCTAGTAGCCTAAGTGAAGCAGCTGCATTACTTAACAATATATAAGCCTCAGCATAAGTCAAAATTTAGAATAGCAGACGGGCATTATCCTGGTTAATTTTTTTGGCATATGTGCTTTTTGTCTTTTTTAGCAAAGAAAAAAAATATCAAAAAATCATTAATAAAACCAGGGAGAGAAGGCTTAGCGTTCCTCCATTTAGCACAATGGATATGATATTTACTCAAAAGTATGATGATGACACCCAATGCTAGATGATCCATATAAAAAAAATGTATGATGTAATTCAAATAGTGGCACATCATTAATATTTAGGGAAATCCAATTTTTTTTAAGTTGCACCATATGCATTGTGTGATAGGGCATAGAAATAAAGATGTTCTAGGGTTTCATTTTCATCAGTACGAAAAAGAACATTGATCCACCTCAAAACCAAATCTCTTTTTTAGTAATTCTGCCACAGGATTAATTTTGTTTATTACTTTAAGTGTGTTTCTTCAACTTTAGATAGAATAGGCTATTTCATGATTTTTTACTATGCTTTATCCAGTATATGAAATAACTAAATTAGAACCATGCAATGTAGCCATTCTGCTGTAACTATGAAATATTTTGTCTTTGAAGAAACTACTAATAAATCTATTATTGCATTTTTATCAAACAGCTGACATTGCCCTAGCAATAGATTTGGAAGCACTGATGGGAACTTACTGTATATCATAACATTTTTAATCAAATGAAGCAGAGGCAGTGGGACCAGTTCACAAAATTTGTCATATTCTCTTTGAGAACAGTTTAGACAATATTTTTCTGAGATGTTTCAATGTAATGGGTTTTATTCCTCCACAAAAATTTGAAAATAACGGTGTTAGCCTTATTAATGTTTTTAGAGGAGATATATAGAGAGTGACAAGGATAAATCAATTTGGAGATGCCTTCAGCTTTAGATAGGATGTTTCTGCCAAAAATAGTGAGGTCTCTGTTTAACCACTGGCTAAGTGATTTCTTCATCTCCATGATACAGTTAGAAATCTCAGTGTTTTCTCTGCTAATTGTTTTTTTTTTTTTAGATATTATCAGCCCTATATATTTAACTTTAGGTTCAACTCTAACCAAAGCTATTGAGGAGTCAGAGCTTGTATGAATCAGGAGTAGTTCACATTTTTTGATACTGAGAGATAAACGAGAAGCTTTAGAGAAAATTTAGTTTTCTCGACCACTTATTTCTCTTTAAAAATAATAGATGTATCATCTGCGAATTGACTTATTTTGATTAATCGTGTTAACAACTGAGTTGCCAATATAAAAAGCTTAGGGGAAACAGGACATACTTGCCGAATTCCCTCTTGCACCTTGAATCCATTCCTTGATTCAAGGAAGCTAAAATATTGTTAAGTAATGTGGCTGCTTCACTTAAGCTACAAGCACAGCCGGTTGGGGTACCGGGTTAGGGGTACCAAAGTTTCGTTTGCTACCCCTAACCCGGTACCAAATGAAACTTGTGATTCGTTTGTTACCGGGTCGCAAGAGTTGAGGCTTGAGTTTGAAATTTATTGTTTTCAGGGTATTTATCGTTTTGTTTTTTGTTTTTGTATTAAATTTTTATATCGTTTATATTGTTAACTCGGTTTCCTTGGGTCTTTTCCTGTGTGCTATAATTAAATCTTCTTTTTTTGGAAGCGGTACTGGTTTTATTTTATTGTATTTATCCAAGACAACTTAAAGGCCGGTCCGTGAAATTATTGTTGGCCATAAATGGTACGTGGCGCAAAAAAGGTTGGGGACCGCTGTACTAGCAGGTTGTTGAGTAGACATCCGTGTACTGTTTTGCAATATAACACTTTTTCCATCAGTTTCCTTGTCAGGAAACAACTTCCTGTTCAGCGGAAATGCCTCTGGTTTCAGTGGAGTGCGTGAGTGCATTTCAGTAGTGTGTGTGAGAGCGTTTCAGTAGTGTATGTGAGAGCGTTTCAGTTGTATGTGTGAGAGCGTTTCAGTACTGTGTGTGAGAGTGTTTCAGTAGTGTGTGTGAGAGCGTTTCAGTAGTGTGTGTGAGAGCATTTCAGTTGTGTGTGTGAGAGCGTTTCAGTAGTGTGTGTGAGAGCGTTTCAGTTGTGTGTGTGAGAGCGTTTCAGTTGTGTGTGTGAGAGGTAAAATTTCAGTTGTGTGTGTGAGAGCATTTCAGTAGTGTGTGTGAGAGCGTTTCAGTTGTTCGTGTGAGAACATTTCAGTAGTGTGTGTGAGAGGTAAAATTTCAGTAGTGTGTGTGAGAGGTAAAATTTCAGTAGTGTATGTGAGAGGTAAAATTTCAGTAGTGTGTGTGAGAGGTAAAATTTCAGTAGTGTGTGTGAGACCGTTTCAGTAGTGTATGTGAGAGCGTTTCAGTTGTATGTGTGAGAGCGTTTCAGTACTGTGTGTGAGAGTGTTTCAGTAGTGTGTGTGAGAGCGTTTCAGTAGTGTGTGTGAGAGCATTTCAGTTGTGTGTGTGAGAGCGTTTCAGTAGTGTGTGTGAGAGCGTTTCAGTTGTGTGTGTGAGAGCGTTTCAGTTGTGTGTGTGAGAGGTAAAATTTCAGTTGTGTGTGTGAGAGCATTTCAGTAGTGTGTGTGAGAGCGTTTCAGTTGTTCGTGTGAGAACATTTCAGTAGTGTGTGTGAGAGGTAAAATTTCAGTAGTGTGTGTGAGAGGTAAAATTTCAGTAGTGTATGTGAGAGGTAAAATTTCAGTAGTGTGTGTGAGAGGTAAAATTTCAGTAGTGTGTGTGAGACCGTTTCAGTAGTGTGTGTGAGAGGTAAAATTTCAGTAGTGTATGTGAGAGCGTTTCAGTAGTGTGTGTGAAAGCGTTTCAGCAGTGTGTGTGAGAGCGTTTCAGTAGTGTGTGTGAGAGCGTTTCAGTAGTGTGTGTGAGAGGTAAAATTTCAGTTGTGTGTGTGAGAGCATTTCAGTAGTGTGTGTGAGAGCGTTTCAGTAGTGTGTGTGAGAGCGTTTCAGTAGTGTGTGTGAGAGCGTTTCAGTTGTGTGTGTGAGAGGTAAAATTTCAGTAGTGTGTGTGAGAGCATTTCAGTAGTGTGTGTGAGACCGTTTCAGTTGTGTGTGTGAGAGGTAAAATTTCAGTAGTGTGTGTGAGAGCATTTCAGTAGTGTGTGTGAGAGGTAAAATTTCAGTAGTGTGTGTGAGACCGTTTCAGTAGTGTGTGTGAGAGCATTTCAGTAGTGTGTGTGAGAGCATTTCAGTAGTGTGTGTGAGAGCTAAAATTTCAGTAGTGTGTGTGAGAGGTAAAATTTCAGTTGTGTGTGTGTGAGAGCATTTCAGTAGTGTGTGTGAGAGGTAAAATTTCAGTAGTGTGTGTGAGACCGTTTCAGTAGTGTGTGTGAGAGCATTTCAGTAGTGTGTGTGAGAGCATTTCAGTAGTGTGTGTGAGAGCTAAAATTTCAGTAGTGTGTGTGAGAGGTAAAATTTCAGTTGTGTGTGTGTGAGAGCGTTTCAGTAGTGTGTGTGAGAGCGTTTCAGTAATAATGTCCCTTACGGCACCTAATAATCTTCAGTCAAACACTAAGAGTGTTACTGGAAACACTTTGATTCTCCAAGTCCAACAAACATTTCTGGGCTGCCTTAAATGTGCCTGCAGGTCTCTGGATGTTCAGAGAGTAGAGAGGATCAAACATCTCAGACCCTCAAACATCTGATCCCTCCACTGTGAGCACAAAGATGTTTTTGGTCACGTGGTGGGCACAAGGAGCTTTCAGTGAGTTTGGAGCTGAAACATCTTTGACTCCCAGAGTTCAACTGTGAAAGTGAAACAAGCAAACATGGATATTTAGGAGCCTCAGACGGTGTGATGATGATCATGAAGCCAGGAAAGAAACAAAGAGAGAAAAGAACAGATTGGAGATCAGAGCTGAACACACACTTTTTTAAAAGCATGCAGGAGCCGTGAGGACGAGCACGGATTCATTCATTCATATCTGCACTGTAATCTGAACTCTCTCCCTCTCTTTCTAATCTCATGTCTGAAGGTGAGAAGGACACCGTCTCCCTGACAGAAAAGCTTCTCCACCCACACAGCTGAAGAAGAAGAAGATATTTACAGTGTGTACAATGGCATCACTCTTCCACACACAGACAATCACTTGTTGATGCAGCGTGGTCCAGCTGGGAGTAAAGAGGTAGGAAAGCTGAGCCAGTGTTCCCGCTTTAAAGAAGGCACCTTCAGCCAATCACTGACTCCACCCACAACTCAGCATAGTGACAAATACTCAGTACAGGCTAAACAGCACACCACCTCAGGCCAACATGGAGAAAACATTCACACTGAAACAAGACAAATGATGATCTGGGCTCCAAACATTCATATCCAACACATGTAAAGCCTTCAAACGTCATCTGCTAATGTTTCTGTTTATTCTATGATTATTTTAAAATGAGCTCACAGCCACCTGTCGTCCTGCTGAGCTCCACCAAGGGGCCACTTTAAGGACCTGTCAGATAATCTTATTAGTCAATCATTATCTTATCATTTTACAATTCTCTTTAAACTTTCAGCAACAGCCGCTTTAACTTCAGTGATCCTCAGAACGTCTTTGATATCCAGGAGTTTTACCCACGTCCAGTGAAAATGACAATCTGGACAAATGAAAAATCCATACTTTTTTCTTCTTTGAGTCAGTTCCTGAAGAGGGTCTTATATCTGCCAGACTCCCAGAAACTCAGTGTGTTCAAGAGTGAGCTGACAGTCAGAGTTCCTTCAGTCTCAGCGTGATCCAACCATATTTGTGTGAACAGCATCACAGAGGATTCAGCTGCTTTAAATGGGACAGTGTGAGTAAATAACAGGGACTAGAAAGAGAGAGCAGAGTTCTCCTCAGTAACACCAGGATACCTGACCCCCTCTGAGTCTCGCTTCCCCGCCTCCATCATTTAGTGACGGCCTTCTCTACCATGTCTGTGCCGAGCGCTTTGGTCAGGGCCAAATCTTGTGTAACCATGGCAACTACAACATGACAGCATTCAGAGAGAAACTTGTGAGCCCACGACTACATTAGATGTTTGCTCTGCTGAATCCAGCCAGCCCCTACCTGGCTTTAGTAGATCCTCTGGGTGAGTGGTTGACTGAAGCAAGTAGAAAATAAAAGCTATCCACATTTACTCCCCACACCAGCTTCAAACTCTGTTTGTGTGAGCTGGGCCCAGTGTTGGGTTACTGTAATTAAATTACTTTTTCACTGAAAAAGTAGAGTAACTAATTACTGTTCATTTTTAGGTATTTTAATAACAGTTACTTACAATGTACTTGCGTTACATTGTAAAATAATTAAACTCACTGAATATCATTATTTAATTTCAATAATTTATCTTGTAAACATAAAAGTAAACTGCCGCTTTAATATCGCTGTAGTGCAGGTGCACATCATTTCGTGCCAGTTTCCTGCATAGTCGTATTCTACAGCAGAAGATGTCGGACTGGGCTTTAGCGAGTGGCTGTTTTATGAAATTGACATATTCCTGTCTTTTCACTTTTCTGAAACAAGCAGACAAGATTATTACAATTATATACAAAAACTATCGGCCGCTGTTAATAGCACGAGTGATCTACTGAAGCGCCTGACACAGAGCATAGACGAACACTTCTGAGTGATTTTTGTTCATCATCCATGGATAACAACGCAGCAACTCCTGCTAAGCAGGTGTTAGGATGAAGCGAGATCGATCAACTGCAGACCAGACAACAAACGACGGAGGCTCCAGAAAAGTGCAATCAAACGATGAGTTTATTAACACAGGAGAACAACCATCAGCATATGGCTTGTTTGCTCTGACAAAAATACACTGGGTTCTGGTTTTATAGCATAGAGGATCACACCCCCACGTACACGTCAAATACAGGTCAAAAATACATCGTTTACAGACAATGGTACATCATGTACATCTTAATAACTATAAACAGACATATAACTTCTCTTTTTTATATCACTTGCCTTTTAAGATAATAAACTTCAAGCTCCAGGGTCTCTAAGAGCTAATAATGGACCCTCATCATCAATCATTAAGTAGACTAAATTGCAGCAAGTCTCAAAAAGAAGCAGAAGACACTTGGGCCTTCGCTCAGGCCTGCTACTAGATTAATATGTGTATTGTAAGCATGCATGCAATTAACCTGCTATGTTCTCATCTTCCCTCAACATGTATCACCTGGACACTCTCACCAGTGAAGCTTAAAACCCTCTTGGATAGAACATCAACTCTAAACAAGCACAGTTATGCATTGTGTATAGAATCAACTCAGCCTGTGAATAGAAAGTTCAATGTGATGACAAACATATTCAATGCAATATGAACCCCTGTAAGAAATATTACTGATAAAATAATACTGTTATTAATGCCTTTCTCATAAGGCAGATTATATTGTAGCAATACAAGAATCTCTGAATCTCTGAAACCTGATTTTACTTCAGCAGCACAGAAAGCATCAGAAGGTGAGCTTAAAAAATTATTGCAGCCTATATTGTGGAAGAGATGCTACCGCTGCGTACTGTAGAGCAGCGGTCCCCAACCCCCGGGCCTCGGACCGGTACCGGTCCGTGAGTCGTTTGGTACCGGGCTGCGAGAGTTGAGGCTCAGGTGTGAAATGTATGGTTTTCAAGGTTTTTATCGGTTTTCAGCGTTATTTTGTTATTGTTTTTATCGTTAACTCGGTTTTCCTGGGTCTTTTCACGTGTGTTATGAATAAATCTTCTTTGTTTTGGTACCGGTACTAGTTTTATTTTATTGTATTTGTCCACGACACCTTAAAGGCCGGTCCGTGAAAACATTTTTGTCGGGCATAAACCGGTCCGTGAGGCAAAAAATGTTGGGGACCGCTGCTGTAGAGTCTCCGTCTTTAAAAAAATGTATTTATTATTTAAAGAGTTTAATATCTATTGTTTGTCCCCTCAAGGTTTATAGGGATTTTAAAAAGTATTTAGTTAAATTACTTATTGAGTAATTAAGTTACTTTTCTGACACAGTTATTAGATTTTAAGTACAATATTGACTAAGTAACAAAGTACAAATACTCTGTTACTGTACTTAAGTAGAATTTTAAGGTAATCCAACTTAAAACACACACACACATTCACAAATCATTTCCTATTCTTCTGATCTACAGCTGGATGTTATCATCTAAACAAATTGAGCACATTTTATTCTAATCATTATTTTCTTGTACTCACACTGGCTAAAGGACCAGTATTTCACAGGGAGAGAAAGAAAGAAAAGAAAAGCTCCTGTAGGAGAGGAACCCAAGCTTTGGCATCGCTCTTAAAACTATCTCTAATCATTTTAATCACTGGCTTTAATAAAAGCTGAAATGTAATTTGTGGTGTTTGCAGGATCTAATCAATCACACAGGATCAGGGGATAAGACAGCAGAGCAGCTGATTCTACACCTGAAGATAAAACTGTAATATTAGAAACATATGAAAATATTACACACACAATACAGACTGCAGCTCAGACAGCTGCTCGAGACAGATGTGTGTGTGTGTGTGTGTGTGTGTGTGTGTACTTGTTTTCATGACATCTTAAGACAATTTTATGATAACACACTCACAATATGAGGACGCTCGGAAAAATGAGGACATTTTTGAGGTCCTCATTTTTCTGAGCCTTCTAAAGTGTTCTAGAGGCCCCCAACATGCTCCCAAACCAAAAATCTCAAATGTCCTGAAACATCACAGTTTTATGAATTAACAAAGCATCATTTAGGCCGCCTGGACTTATTTGGAATTTTTGGCTGTAAAAGGGCCAGAAATCATACTATAGGTGAATGCTTTTGCCCATTTTTTTCAGAATAACCTCAGCTTTCAACACCTGGCAGACATTTTACATTAATTTATTGTTATGACAATGGAACAACAGTTTAAAGGGGATTTTATTGAATTAAGTGAAAGTCAAGGCTCAGAATACGCTCTAGTGATTATAGATGTATTCTCAAAATGGCCAGAGATTTATCCAGTGAAAAAACCAGATGCAATCTCAGTTGCAAAATGTTTATGCAATCATTTCATCCCAACATATGGCATCCCTACTCTGATAAGATCAGATAATGACACACATTTTGTCAATGATGTCATCAGTAAAGTCTCTGAAGCACTAGGATTCAGCATAAGAAACCATTGTGCTTATCACCCACAAAGTGCAGGGTTAGTAGAGAGAACTAATGGCACCATAAAACAGAGACTTAGAAAATGCATGGCAAACAGAAAGACCATGGCCTGAATGCATAGGCCTAGTAAAAATGTGGATGAGATTAACACAAGGCTCTCAAAAACTTACACCATTTGAGGTTGTTCATGGTAGGCCTTCTACCAGTGACAAGTGAGCCTTTAGAAAAATCCGTCAGAGAAACAACTCTGGCAGAATGGATGGCAAAACTACTAGAAAATAAGGATATTGTTTTGAACAATAAACTGCCGTACGACTCTTCTCCAGTCTCTTGCAGGTTGAAAACAGGCGATTGGGTCGTAATATGGGTGCTCCAGAGGAAAAATTGGAGTATACCCCATTTGAAGGGCAAATACCAAGTGTTATTGACAACACCCACAGCCTGTAAAATTGCAGAGAGACCATCTTGGATTCATCAGAGCCCCTGCAAGAAAGTAGAGCTTGAAGGCCAGACCACTAGAGATTCACAGGTGTAAGGGGAATCTCCCCCGGTGTCAGTGAGTCCAGTAGGTGAGGGAGGAGTGCTGATTGAGCTCAGCTCGCACTCTAATTCTCTCCAGCCACTGACCAACTTTAGGCTCACTGATACATTTGGGTGTGACCAACCTCAAGCATGAAGTGTTCTCAGGTGGTAACTGGCGTCTCACTACTGGCAACGGTTCTGGTCATCATGCTATCAACCTTGGAAGACGGAAGAAAACAATGCACGAGCCGAGAAAAAAGATGGACAATGCCTGATAAAGATACGTGTTTAACAGAACCGCAGAGAAAGACTGTTACGTCTGCTCACACATGCCGAGCATTAACAATGTACAGAAAACACCCTGGAACAAGTACACTGATTCTGATCTCTGATCACACTTTCAGAATGACTTTTGTAAAGTGCATAATGACATCATCATCATCCTGATTCAGGAAGAAACGCTCAACTTAAACAGTCTGACCTCATGGATTGTGTGGGGAACCGACGTACCTGAAGGATTCAAACTCTGGACAACTGGACAAAAGGTACTCAAATCACTCTCCCTGTGGGCAGGAGTTGGAAAACATGCTCTCAGAAGTGAGATTATGGACTATGGATTCGGCTTGTTTCTCAAAGCATGCTGCAAGGTCAACGAGGGGCAAAATCAAGAAATAGACGCTCTCAGAATTGCTGTAATGCAACATCGTGTAGCACTGCACATGATCCTGGCTGAGAAAGGAGGATTGTGTGTTTTTTTTTCAACACCACATGCTGCACCTACGTACCAGATAATGTACATTCTTCGAACATGGCTTCAGATGCTATAGAGACTGTTGACTGTTTCCCTGGTTTTATTTTGTTTTCTCTATTTGAGTTATTCCTTGTTTAAAAGCTGTAATTTCACAGATGATGAGTTTATCATTCACAACATATGCAGATGTACTGAAATGAATGAAGATCATGAAGATAAAGTGTAACAAATGATGTACTAACTGAAAATGTGAAAGACAAGTAGTTAGTTATTGTGCATTTCATTTCTCTGATAAACAGGGCCGGATGTCAGAAGAAAATTATGTTTTGATCAGTTACATGAAATGTATTCTTTATATTTATCAGTGAAGCACATGTCTACGTGACTTTTGACATGTACCTTTTCTGTGATAAACAACTTGCAGCTTCCTCTTTCTGTTCTAGAACATACAGATTTAGAAAAGGGGATCCTCAGCTCTGAGTTCTTACAGTAACTTTGTACACACACACACAGACACAACTGTATAAATAAAAGTCGCAGACGGTGATAGAGCGCAAGTCCATGAGTGTCTACTGTGCGAGCGCTCTGTGACCGTCCTCGCGAGTGAAAAAGGCAACTGCAGTGTTTGTGTTTTCTAACTCAGATGTCTCAGCTGAAGAATGGCAGGGTGATTTAAAGAAATCCCCTGTCAGTACTGATATATCACGAAAACATGTATGGATGTATGTGTGTGTGTGTTCCTGTCTAGCTATCTTTGTAAGGACCAAAATCTGCATTCTACTATACTTGTAAGAACCAACAGTCACTTGTGAGGTCATATACACTGGTCCTCACAAGTTTGAAGGCCTTTTTGAGGCTCAAAATGTGGCTTCAGTGTCAGGGTTACAATTAGGTTATGGTTAGGTTTAGGCATTCATTTTTAATGGTTAGGGTTAGGGGCTAGGGAAACCATTATGTCAATGAAGGTCCTCACTAAGATAGCTAAATGGGGTTGTGTGTGTGTGTGTGTGTGTGTGTGTGTGTGTGTGAGAGAGAGAGAGAGAGCCCCGCCCCTGTCAGTGTGCCCCAGGGAAGCTGTGGCTACAATGTAGCTTGCCATCTCCAATGTGTGTATATGTGTGTGAATGAGTGAATGACTGGTTGTGTAAAGTATTTTGGGGTCCTTAGGGACTAAGTAAAGGGCTATACAAATACAGGCCGTTTACCATTTTTATTTACCCTTCTCATACTTCGTAGTACCTGCCCCACGTAGTTTGCGAAGTACTCCGAAGTGTGTGCTTGCTGGATTGGGACACAGCTTCAGTCACACAACAACAACATGACTCCACTCTGACCTCACCGATCAATAATCAAAGAACACACAGATTAAACTAATTTATCAGACCTCAGAGGAGTCGGATCAATGGAGCTGATGTCCCCTGTTTCATCCTGAACCTGAACTCTCCCTGCAGAGGAGACACAAAACAGTCAGACACAGACAAACACCAACAGACACACATACACACACAGAAATACAAACCTTTGACTTTGAGCTGCACTGTTTTATTTCTGATGAACCATATGCTCCTCCAGACATCACATTTATATTCTCCACTGTCCCAGTCTGTGGGGTGTTTCAGGGTCAGACTGAGGTCTCCAGTTTTCAGCAGGTCTTCATTCATCTTTGTTCGGTCTCTGTAAACCTGATCCTGTTCTTCAGGGTGGTCAGAGCCGTTCTTATACATGTAGACCTTCCTGCATGGTTCATAGCGTCTCCACACCACTTCAGCATCTTCAGGCAGGTTTTGTGTGGTTTTGAAGGGCAGCTGGACAGATTCCGCCCCCTCCTCCACCTCCACCTGACAGACTGAGAGGACAACAAACACGCTGCAGAAAACTGTTCATGTGTGAATTCATAACTTCATAGATTTATTTGAGCACTAAAATCAGAGCTGCTTCTATTTCTACTATGACAGCTGTACATTAGAGCTGGAACACTTTAAATGTGTCTGTGAAGGTTCTCAGTCATCCAGGTCATTGTAGTCTAAGGAGCTTGGAAAGAAAAGCGTCTGGACTTCTTTGAGATGCTTGAAGACGTTTCACCTCTCATCCGAGAAACTTCTTCAGTTCTAAGGGTCAAATGGTGGAGAGTCCCAGATTTAAACCCAGTGGGAGTTTCCCCCCAAAGAGGGACAAAGGATCCCCTGATGATCCTCTACCTAATCACATGAGCCAAGGTGTGAAAGCGGGTGTGGGTTCCAATCAGCCAGGGTTTCGGGTGAGCTCATTGTTAAACCTGGCCCCACCCTATCATGTGATTTCCTGAGGTCAGATGGCCCAGGATGTGAGTGGGCGTTAAGGCGTCTGGGAAGGGATCTCAAAACTGGATTATAGATGGCAGACAATTGGTGTCGTAAACCACCGCCTCTGTTCAAAGATGGTCGCTCACAGTGGACGTAAATGGCTTCTTTCACTCCTCTTTCAAACCATCTGTCCTCTCTGGCCAAAATGTGAACGTTGGCATCCTCGAAAGAGGATGCATCTAAAGGACAAAGGTCACTCTTTCGAGGATGCCAACGTTCAACGTCTTCAAGCAACTCAAAGAAGTCCAGACACTTTAAATGTGAGCCATAAAAACATGATACTCTACAAGTGCATTCAGCTCTGACACTGTCACATCATGAAGGAGACGTGGAAATCACTTTGCTACACAAACCAAAGTCAAATCAATTCTATTGATGGAATATTGTGTGATCAGTAGACTGATCAGTTTCTAATCTGTCATCTATCAGCTGGAAATCCAGCAGTGTCAAACAGACTTGGCAGCAGATTAGGACCAAACACAAACACATTGAGACTTTTTCTTCATCAGCAGTTGCAGGTAAATTGCAGCAACAATGTGACTCAGACAGTTTCTCTATAACTGCAGGGCTTCCTGCGCTGCTGTTAGTCAGATACGGATCAACAGGTTGTGGATAGAAAGCAGATTCCTTCAGCAGAGGATCCATATCACACTTGAAGCATGTCGTCGGGAAAACAATCAGTGAAAATGGGACACTTTGAGCCAATTTGAGCCTCAAACTCTGAACATAACCTGCTGCAGACCAGCTGATGTGTTCAGTTACCATGGTGAGGAATTTCACAATAAAGGAGGCGTACGCTCTGTCTTTTCCCGGCCCGACGCTCTGGGACATTTTAGGCAAGTTTCCTGGCAGAATCACTTCCTGTTCCTGCTCAAACACAGTGGTGTTTCTGAGTAGCTTTTCTGCTTAGCAATTTAATTTAAATCTTTTGATACATTCCTTTTTCATAGTATAATCTTAACGTGCTTCATCTGAATCACCCTTTCTGTGTACTCACTACCTAATTTATAGCCAAAGTATTCACTCACTGTCTCTTTACTGTTTCGCTAGCTTAGCTTAACTCGTAGCCGACTCGTTAGCACCATGGCTACTTCACCTGTCCCTCCTGCACTTTCCTGCTCATTGTGTCAGATGTTTAGTTACTCCTCGGCCTCCTTTAGCAGTAATGATACCTGTAACAAATGTAGCATATTTGCAGCTCTGGAGGCCAGGATTACTGAATTGGAGACTCGGCCGCACCCTTCATTCACCCGTAGCTAGCCAGGCCCCTGTAGCTGGTGCAGCCGAAGATAGCGTAGGCCCCGCTAGCTGTTCCCCGGCAGACCCCAAGCAGCTGGGGAAAGAGGGCGGCTGGGTGACGGTGAGGAGGAAGCATAGTCTTAAACTGAAGCCCCAGGTACACCACCAACCTGTTCATGTGTCTAACCGTGTTTCCCCACTCGGCGACACACCCGCCGGGGTCAAACTCTGGTAATTGGTGATTCTGTTCTCAGACATGTGAAGCTAGAGACACCGGCAACCATAGTCAATTGTCTTCCAGGGGCCAGAGCAGGCGACATTGAAGGAAATTTAAAACTGCTGGCTAAGGGTAAACGTAAATACAGTAAGATCATAATTCACGTCGGCAGTAATGACACCCGTTACGCCAATCGGAGGTCACTAAAATCAATATTGAATCGGTGTGTAACTTTGCCAAAACAATGTCGGACTCTGTAGTTTTCTCTGGTCCCTCCCCAATCAGACCAGGAGTGACATGTTTAGCCGCATGTTCTCCTTAAATTGCTGGCTGTCTGAGTGGTGTCCCAGAAACGATGTGGGCTTCATAGATAATTGGCAAACCTTCTGGAGGAAACCTGGTCTTGTTAGGAGAGACGGCATCCATCCCACTTTGGATGGAGCAGCTCTCATTTCTAGAAATATGGACCAATTTATTAAACCCCCAAAATATGACTATCCAGAGTTGGGACCAGGAAGCAGAGTTGCAGTCTTACACGCCTCTCTGCAGCTTCTCTCCTCCTGCTACCCCCAAAACCCATCTCCATTGAGACTGTGTCAGCTCCCAAACAGACAAAAACAAAACTAAAACCAGCAATAAACAACTTAAACATAAAAATCACAAAGACAGAACAATACAGTATCCACATCTGAACCAAAGAGTAAAACAGTGAAATGTGGATTATTAAATATTAGGTCTCTCTCCTCCAAGTCTCTGTTAGTACATGACTTAATAATTGATCAACAAATCGATTTACTCTGCCTTACAGAAACCTGGTTGCAGCAGGATGATTATGTTAGTTTAAATGAATCAACACCCCGAGTCATTCTAACTACCAGAAATCCCGAAGCACAGGCTGAGGGGGCGTGTGTGGCAGCAATTTTTCACACCAGTCTATTAATTAACGAAAGACCAAGACAGACTTTTAATTCATTTGAAAGCCTGATGCTTAGCCTCGTCCACCCCAGCTGTAAAACTCAGAAACCAGTCTTACTTGTTATCATCTATCGTCCACCTGGGCCTTACACAGAGTTTCTCTCTGATTTCTCAGACTTTATCTGATTTAGTGCTCAGCTCAGATAAAATAATTATTGTGGGTGATTTTAACATCCATGTAGATGCTAAAAATGACAGCCTCAACATCGCATTTAATCTGTTATTAGACTCAATTGGCTTCTCTCAAAATGTAAAAGAACCCACCCACCACTTTAATCACACTCTAGATCTTGTTTTAACATATGGCATAGAAACTGAACATTTAACAGTGTTTCCTGAAAATCCTCTGCTGTCTGATCATTTCCTGATAACATTTACATTTACAATAATTGATTACACAGCAGTGGAGAGTAGACTTTATCAAAGTAGATGTCTTTCTGAAAGTGCTGTAACTAAGTTTAAGAATATAATCCACCCACTGTTATCATCCTCAATGCCCTGTACCAACATAGAGCAGAGCAGCTATCTGAACGCTACTCCAACAGAGGTCGATCATCTTGTTAATAATTTTACCTCCTCACTACGCACGACTCTGGATACTGTAGCTCCTGTGAAAACTAAGGCCTCAAATCCGAGTACCTGACTCCGTGGTATAATTCTCAAACACGTAGCCTAAAGCAGATAACTCGTAAGCTGGAGAGGAAATGGCGTGTCACAAATTTAGAGGATCATCATTTAGCCTGGAGAAATAGTTTGCTACTTTATAAGAAAGCCCTCCATAAAAGCCAGAACATCTTACTATTCGTCACTGATTGAAGAAAATAAGAACAACCCCAGGTTTCTCTTCAGCACTGTAGCCAGGCTGACAAAAGTCAGAGCTCTACTGAGCCAACCATCCCTTTAACGTTAACTAGTAATGACTTCATGAACTTCACAAATAAAATTTTTATCATTAGAGAAAAATTACCAATAATCATCCCACAGATGTAATATTATCTACAGCTACTTTTAGTACCATCGATGTTAAGTTAAACTCTTTTCTCCAATTGATCTTTCTGAGTTAACTTCAATAATTAATTCCTCCAAACCATCAACGTGTCTTTTAGACCCCATTCCTACAAAACTGCTCAAAGAAGTCCTGCCATTAATTAATTCTTCGATCTTAAATATGATCAACCTATCTCTAATAATCGGCTATGTACCACAGGCCTTCAAGCTGGCTGTAGTTAAACCTTTACTTAAAAAGCCATCTCTAGACCCAGCTGTCTTAGCTAATTATAGGCCAATCTCCAACCTTCCTTTCATATCAAAAATCCTTGAAAGAGTAGTTGTCAAACAGCTAACAGATCATCTGCAGAGGAATGGCTTATTTGAAGCGTTTCAGTCAGGTTTCAGAGCTCATCACAGCACAGAAACAGCTTTAGTGAAGGTTACAAATGATCTTCTTATGGCCTCTGACAGTGGACTCATCTCTGTGCTTGTCCTGCTAGACCTCAGTGCTGCGTTTGATACTGTTGACCATAATATCCTATTAGAGCGATTAGAACATGCTGTAGGTATTACAGGTACTGCACTGCAGTGGTTTGTATCATATCTATCTAATAGACTCCAATTTGTTCAAGTAAATGGAGAGTCCTCTTCACACACTAAGGTCAATTATGGTGTTCCACAGGGTTCAGTGCTAGGACCAATTCTATTTACATTGTACATGCTTCCCATAGGCAGCATCATTAGAAGACATAGCATAAACTTTCACTGCTATGCAGATGACACGCAGCTCTATCTATCCATGAAGCCAGGTAACACACACCAATTAGTTAAACTGCAGGAATGTCTTAAAGACATAAAGACCTGGATGGCCGCTAACTTTCTGCTTCTTAATTCAGATAAAACTGAGGTTATTGTACTCGGCCCTGAAAATCTTAGAAATATGGTATCTAAGCAGATTCTTACTCTGGATGGCATTACCTTGGCCTCCAGTAATGCTGTGAGGAACCTTGAGTCATTTTTGACCAGGACATGTCCTTCAATGCACATATTAAACAAATATGTAAGACTGCTTTCTTCCATTTGCGCAACATCTCTAAAATTAGAAATATCCTGTCTCAGAGTGATGCTGAAAAACTAGTTCATGCATTTATTACTTCCAGGCTGGACTACTGTAATTCTTTATTATCAGGATGTCCTAAAACTCACTGAAAAGCCTTCAGCTGATCCAAAATGCTGCAGCAAGGGTACTGACAGGGACTAGAAAGAGAGAGCATATTTCTCCTGTTTTGGCTTCCTTCATTGGCTTCCTGTTAAATCCAGAATTGAATTCAAAATCCTGCTCCTCACATACAAGGTCTTAAATAATCAGGCCCCATCTTATCTTAATGACCTTGTAGTACCATATCACCCCATTAGAGCACTTCGCTCTCGCTCTGCAGGCTTACTTGTTGTTCCTAGAGTATTTAAAAGTAGAATGGGAGGCAGAGCCTTCAGTTTTCAGGCCCCTCTTCTGTGGAACCAGCTTCCAGTTTGGATTCGGGAGACAGACACTATCTCTACTTTCAAGATTAGGCTTAAAACTTTCCTTTTGCTAAAGCATATAGTTAGGGCTGGACCAGGTGACCCTGAATCCTCCCTTAGTTATGCTGCAATAGACGTAGAGCTGCCGGGGATTCCCATGATGCATTGAGTTTTTCCTTCCAGTCACCTTTCTCACTCACTATGTGTTAATAGACCTCTCTGCATCGAATCATATCTGTTATTAATCTCTGTCTCTCTTCCACAGCATATCTTTATCCTGTTTTTCTTCTTTCACCCCAACCGGTCGCAGCAGATGGCCGCCCCTCCCTGAGCCTGGTTCTGCCGGAGGTTTCTTCCTGTTAAAGGGAGTTTTCCTTCCCTGTGTCGCCAAAGTGCTTGCTCATAGGGGTCATATGATTGTTGGGTTTTTCTCTGTATTTATTATTGTGCTATCTACTGTACAATATAAAGCGCCTTGAGGCGACTTTTGTTGTGATTTGGCGCTATATAAATAAAATTGAATTGAATTGAATTGAATAGAATACGATCCCATCCGGAGGCCGACACCATCCTTATCCACATGGGCACAAACCGGTTTCCAAACAGCGCTCCCACTTCCTCAAACTGGACTTTGTGTGTCTTTGTGAGGCTGTGAAACAAGCCCACAGTAGTGTTTGTATCTCCAGCTCCACTTCCCCCTGTGGCCATGGAATGGGGCATTTCTTTAGCTCCACCCTACAGTTTCTTTGCTGCCTCCATCCACCTTGGTTCACTTTACTCTCTGAATAGTGTGACTTTTATTCTGAAGGATTTTACAACTTCCCATCAGCGTGTTTTGAACAGAAACATGATGAAATCTTGAGAGGACTATCTAATCTGTGAACTCTGACCTCGCATTTGTTTCAGTCAGCCCAGAGAAAGTGGCTGGGTGGGTGAATGTTTGGCCTCAAACGCTCCTCTATTAAGGTAGATGAAGGGTGTAGTTTGGAGGTGCTGCTTGTTAAAGTAAAGTGTGAAACAGATTAAACTGGCCAAACCTTAATAATGTTATGGTGGAGAACACAAATAGCAGCTGAACTCTCAGATTTTTCCTGCTCCATGGTTCTTATATGTGATCACATTATCTGAGCTGCTGATTTTAAGATCCTTTGTACATCCACTTTAGATTCAACGGCACCTTTTAAGATCAGGACTAAACATCGTGCTAGCTCGCTACCCTGGATTTAGAGAGACATTCATAGTCTGAAAAGACAATGCTGGAGGGCAGAAAGGAGATGGAAGAACATGACTGAGTGAAGTTTGGGATGTCCGCGGTTGCTTCCAAAAATTAACACTTGCAGCAGGTCATGTTTTTAGTGGACTTTAAAAAATTCTTTCCAATGATGCAGGCATTCAGTTGCTGAGCATAAGAAGGTACCATCAGCTTTCTTGATGTTGTCATTGGTGGACTACGATTTGCTGCTTAAACCACACAACGTCCAGTAGAGTGTGTGATATCCATGTCACAATGATGCTTCTTCAAGGTCTCCACTTGGTCCCAGTAAGCTTTGCGGTCCCTCTTAATCATCCTGCCTGCTTCTCGATTGAACTTGGGATGTGTTAAATAACTTAATCAAACAAGGATCTTCTGGAAAGTCATATCCTGAATATTTCATTGATGCAAATGGTGAAAATCACAACATGAATAACATTGTTGATGAGTTCAACAAATTTTTTATAAATGTTGGCCCTGAACTAGCAGCGGACATCCCGTGTCAAAAAAATGAAAATATCAGTAATATAAAATCAAATCCCTTTTCACTGTTTCTCTCTGCTACAAATGAGCAAGAAGTAATAAATATCACATTAAAATGTAAAAGTAAGTCTTCAATGGATTATCATGACATAAATATGTCTGTAGTTAAACAGGTTATTCTGAATATTGCTAGTCCCTTAACATATGTCTGTAATTTATCATTTCAGTCCGGTTGTTTTCCAAAAAAAATGAAAATTGCGAAAGTAATACCACTATACAAAAGTAATGACAAACACAGTTTTACCAATTATAGGCCTATTTCTCTACTGCCTCAATTCTCAAAAATTTTAGAAAAACTTTTCAATTCAAGATTAGAAAAATTCCTTGAAAAACATCAAATAATAAATGTTGGTCAGTATGGTTTCAGAACGCAAAGAACCACTTCAATGGCGATAATTGAGGCAGTAGAAGAAATTACTAATGCACTGGATAAAAACAAATATGCAGTTGGTATTTTTGTTGATCTCAAAAAGGCCTTTGACACAATCAATCACTCAATTTTATTGGATAAATTGGAAAGATATGGTATTCGAGGGAAAGCTGGTAACTGGTTAAAAAGTTACCTAACGGGTCGGGAACAATATGTTAGCATAGGGCATTACCATTCAGAGAAACTTGGTATTACATGTGGTGTTCCCCAAGGGTCAGTGTTGGGACCAAAACTTTTCAATGTGTACATAAATGATATTTTTGATGTTTCTCAAGTACTTAAACTCATACTGTTCACAGATGACACCAACATATTTTTCAGCAGCGATGGTTATACTGATCTTGTAATGACCGTAAACAGGGAGCTAAAATTAATAAAAAAATGGATGGATATAAATAAATTATCATTAAATATAAGTAAAACTAAAGCAATGTTTTTTGGTAATTTAAAATATAATATAGAATTACCAATCATCATTGAAGGTGTACCAATTGATAATGTGAGTGAAAACAAATTTTTGGGAGTCATAATTGATAACAAAATTTCATGGAAACCCCACGTCAGACATATAAAAACCAAAATTTCCAGAAGCCTCGCAGTTTTGAACAAAGTGAAACCATACCTTGATAAAGATGCACTTCGTACTCTGTACTGTACTCTGGTTCTTCCATATTTCACATATTGTGTGGAAGTGTGGGGAAACACATATAAAAATACAACTAATCCATTAGTTACAGTACAGAAACGAGCACTGCGTATTATTCACAAGGCTGGTTATCTAGATCATACTCACAAACTCTTTCTTCAGGCAAAGTTACTTAAATTCCAGGATCTGGTTAATTACAATACAACCATAATCTTATACAAAGCTTTTAATAAACTTCTACCTGCAAATTTACAAACTATATTTGAAATTCGAGAAAGAGGTTATAATGTGAGAGGCTTCGGAAAATTCAAATTACCCAGAATTCGAACAACCCGTAAAGGTTTTTGTGTGTCTGTATGTGGTGTGAAAATCTGGAACAGTCTGAGTTTACAACTGAAACAATGCAAAAATATTCATAGATTTAAATTCCTCTACAAACAGTTGGTCTGGTCACAGTATACTCAATAATGGTGTTAGTGTGCTCTGTAATGTCTTTTCTCTTACCATTGCTGGTATATATTCAAAAAAAAAAAAAAAAAAAAAAAAAAGTAAGTGTATGTATGTACATATATGTCCATGTGTGTGTAGATATATATGTACGTATGTATATGTATGATGCTTTGCAACGATGGGCGTAGCTGTGGGAAGCTTATTGTTTTTGTTGATGAGTGAGTATAGGGGTGGGATTTAATAAGTTTTCTTCATCCCACTCCTTTTCAGGTAATTTTTGTTTGTTTGTTTTTTTGTTTTGTGCACTTTATGTTCAACATATGTATTTTGTTGTGCCTGAAATGAACAAATAAATGAATGAAATGAAATGAATGAAAAGTAGGCGGTAGCGATCAAGGTTTACCAGTGTTGCTCTCTTGAGTTTTGCTACAAGGAATCCTAAAGAGACATTTGTCAGATATCCAAAAGTGGCTGCAATGCCGAGTCGGTGGGGTACAGTGGGCGGGCACTTTCAGTGGTGGCCCCCTCAGGTTTTTGCTCTTTTTTATACCCTGTTGTCCAAATCGGACAGCAGGGCAAAATAATTCAACAGAGTGACTTGGAATTCTTGGAGTCCACTTGGCACACTGGAGTTTCAATCGTAGTCAAGTGCAAAAACGTAGTCAAGTGCAAAAATCCTCCGGCTCTTCAGACAGGAGCAGCTGTTCAGGGTGGACATGTACAGTGGAAACAAGGAAGTCTTGAATTAAAGGGTGGAGCATGCCAAATAACCAGGGGAATCCAGAAACCATTCTCTGTAACCAAATAGCTAGCTCCTCTTGGTATTCCTTAATAGGCAGGGCAAACCACTCCTGACATAGAAACTCCACCACGTAAATCATGTCCTCCTGGAGCTCAGCGGAGGGATTGTGAGCTGCTGGGTCCATTGTCTGGTCGTAGTCTTCTGTCATGTTTCGGCTGTGTGCAAGCAGAAGAAGGACCCAAACGCAAAACTCACCACACAGGAATTAAACTCAAAAAGCTGCTTTATTGCAGAATGGCATGAAAAATAGCAAAACCAAACTGGAGCCTCGCTACCAAACTAGCATTTCATCTCCGAGGAAGTTATCCCAGAGAGAAGTAAAGCAAGTGTGTAAGTTCATCTCTGAATGTTTGTAAAGCGTTCCCATGTTAAGCTTAACAACGATATATGGAGCGACTGCCCCTCTCTTCCTTCCTGCTGCTACTTCAATCGTGAAACTGTTTTATGATCAGCTGATCGGCTTTTCTGTCGCGAGTCCGTCTCTCTTCTTTGTTTTTGGCCCACTTTGCACCAGAAAG
This sequence comes from Oreochromis aureus, assembly GCF_013358895.1. Taxonomy (NCBI): domain Eukaryota; kingdom Metazoa; phylum Chordata; class Actinopteri; order Cichliformes; family Cichlidae; genus Oreochromis; species Oreochromis aureus. Next base: position 97,138,581 of record NC_052944.1, on the reverse strand, counting down.
AGGAAACCAGCGGCTGAACAACAGCAGCACGTTTAAGCTTGATAAGCTGTTGTTAGAATTTATTTAATATTTCTTTCTACACCAGGATCCTTTTCTATGTAGCTGACGGCTGGTAACTGTGCAGGGGCGGATCTAGCAAAGTTTAGCCAGGTGGGCCGATAGGGCATGAACAGGGAAAAGGGGGCACAAAGACATACTTTTCTTTCTTATTCTCATTTAAAATGTCTAGCTTTTAATAAATAAATATCTGAATCTTACACCCAAAGTTTTAATCTGATGTAAAATGTATAGAAGCCCATTACTGTATATAGTAACTGTTAAGTCTAATATACCCTAGTAAGCTACAGTACTTTTTCCTTTGGGAAGGTACCATCTTTGCAGTCTGCTACTCTGTTGAAGAAAGAGGTTGAATCTATTTAATTATTCTTGAAAAAATGTTTATTTCTGTGCATTTTTTTTCACCGTCATTAACCAAAGTTAATTACATCGATTAAGCATCATGAGGTGGAGGGTGGGGGGTGGTTCCCTTTTTTTTTTTATTTTTTTTTTTTTTTTTGCTGGGAGTTTGCAACCCTATTAGTTAGGTTGCTTAATATTTTTCCTAAGTACTCTTTAAAATACCAGAATAGGGAGGATGGAGTAGGTTTAGGTTTATTAGATTGATCACTGTTGCAGAACTATGAAATACTTTGGGTGCAGTGTATTTTTTACACACAGGTATAAGCTTTAGTGTTGTTGTTTATTTAAACTTGAGTATAAACTTATACAAAATGCAGCAAGATATTAAAAAAATGTTTTATTGATTAAAAAACACACTATATCGGATTCATATCGGTATTGGCAGATATCCAAATTTATGATATCGATATCGGACATAAAAAAGTGGTATCGTGCCATCTCTACTCTAAAGTGGGAATATTTCAGTGTGATGAACAAACGGCCTCAAACAATTAAGCAGATTTTCTTTTCCTGTCTTTTCTCCAGCGGCCTCAGCTTCTTCCTCTTTCCCCTGTCTTCTTCTGCAGACGCTCCTCTGTAGCTTCAAGCTGTTTCTCTTTACAAGGAGAGCTACAAACCTTTGCATCCAGCCACAAAGACCCCATGGGCTCCTCTGGATCATCACACTCATCATTTTCACTTCATAATAAAAGCCTCATATTTATGGGTGCTCCACTCTGACATTTAACAACATCCAGATGACTGGATCAAAGTGTTTGAATGATCTCAACAGCTTTAAAACTATTGATATTTATACATGTACATTTGGACTAAACTAACAAAACTATTGATTTGATCCAAACTCAAATCATGCCAGAGGCTTTTATTTTGAAGTGAGGATTATTTCAACTCCATTTCAAATCAAATTCAAATTTTATTTGTCACATACACAGTCATACACAGTACGATATGCAGTGAAATGCCTTATACAACTGCTCGTGACCTAAAAAAAAAAACAAAAAAAAACAGACTATGAATAAAATAGGAAATAAATGTGAAAATTAAAAAGGGTGAATTTAACTAGGAAGGAATAAAATAGGATATATATGAATTAGAGTTGAAAATAAAATAACTGTACACCACAAATTAGAATGAAGGGTAAATTTAACTGGGAAAGAGTAAGATAAAATATATCTGAATTTAAGTTGAAAATAGAATATCTGTACAACAAAATACACAATACAATACAAATTAGAATGAAGGGTAAATTTTTAATCGTCTTCGTAGTCTGTTCATTTAAACACACAGTTGCTCCGCCTGACATTTTTGGCTTTTAGTTTAAAACATTAAAGAATTAATTTTATTTGAATGAACTGAAAATAGATTCAAACTAAAAGCTTTTAGAGAATAAAATCCTACATGACCTGTGACCTTCGACCTGTATCTACAGCACTGACCTCTGACTTTCAGCTCCACTTGTTTCTTCATCAGGATGTTTCCCTCCCTGCTGTAGACGGTGCAGGTGTAGGTGGAGTTGTCTACATCTGTGGGGTATTTCATGGTCAGACTGAGGTCTCCAGTTTTCAGCAGGTCTTCATTCATCTTTGTTCGGTCTCTGAAACGCTGGTGCTGTTCTTCAGGCTGGTCAGAGCCGTTCTTATACACATGGACCTTTGTGTATGGACTGATCTTCCACTCCACTTTAGCGTATTTAGGCAGGTGAAGTGTGGTTTTGCAGGGCAGCTGGACAGACTCCACCCCTGAATCCACCTCCACCTGGGGGACTGAGAGGACAACAAAGCACAACATGAGCTTGGATGGAGACATTTGTGTTGACTCTGACAGGCTGAATGCTGCTGCTTCACTGGGAGCTCACTGTTAGATAGAAAGTGGTCAGTGTGAAGAGGAGACGCAGCAGAAAGATGAAGACTGACAGGAAGAAAGCAGTGAACAGACTGTTGGAGCTGCTGTTAGTGGGACAGGACTTTATTCAGTCTCTGAGGACCAGATTTGACTTGATGAAGCAGAGAAACACAGTCTGAGTGTTTCTGTCACACTCACTTCATCACACAGCTCAGTTTGACAACATTTGGAAGAATTTGATAGAAGCCTTCCTTTAGTAAAAGCACCAATAAAACACCATGAAAACACCTCACTACACACAAAACTGCAGTACTGGCAAATTGGACATAAAGTATGAAAGTATCAAAGTACTTATTGTGCAGAAAAATGTTCCCATCAGTGTCTATGGATCAATATTACTGCTGCACATGTTTAAGGCTGAGCTCATTTCAAATCCTTTCTATTGTGTTGAATCTGCAGTAATGCATCATATTCTATAAAATCATATGTTTGTAGTGGCTGTCCTGTGAGGACCACGTATCTCTAAATAAACAGCTGTTAATGAGCTCACAAACACAGGCCTACAGCTGGATTTGAAAAAGTCCATTCAATAGAAAATCAACAATCACAGCTGGATTCAAAGGCTTGAGCTCTGTGTGACATGGTTACCTGTCAGTATCTACGGGGGGATTCAAATATGAAGGAAACATGAAGGTGGTGCATTAGAAAAACTGCTGCTTTCAAGTGCAGAGCAACAAACTATTTGAACTGATCCAACTTTATTAACACAGACAAAGATTTGTGGATCAGCTGCTGTTAGCTGCTATAGATATAATCCAGCTGATGTGGGAGAACTACATGTGACACTTTGATGCAGCCATGAATCTGACTGATTTCTTTCCATTTTCAAAGGTTGATGCATCAGTTAAAATCCTTAAAAAGCTCAGAAATAAAGAGAAAGGTTGGTGAAAGCAAAGAGAGGCACTGGCAGAATTTAAGACACTAAACAAGAGAAACAGATCAGAGAACATCAGACTGAATAAGTGGAATAAAGTGAAACAGAGAACTAACGCTCCCTAAGAATGGAGCTGTCAGAGGAAGAGAGCAGCAAACTGAAAGTCTCTGTTAGCTGCAGAGCTCTGAAACTTCACACAGCTTTGGATGATAACATGGAGAAAGGATGTGGAGATTTTCACAGCTCTGCTAGAAATCATCTTCTAGTTATTGTGACTCAGATATGACTGATTATAGATGAGGACCAAAGAAGGTTTTTACTGAGATTTGAACTGACTTAGCTTAGCCTGTGTTTTAGCCACATGCTAAACTCAATTCAATTTTTTCAATTCAATTTTATTTATATAGCGCCAAATCACAACAAACGTCGCCTCAAGGCGCTTTATATTGTACAGTAGATAGCACAATAATAAATACAGAGAAAAACCCAACAATCATATGACCCCCTATGAGCAAGCACTTTGGCGACAGTGGGAAGGAAAAACTCCCTTTTAACAGGAAGAAACCTCCGGCAGAACCAGGCTCAGGGAGGCGGCCATCTGCTGCGACCGGTTGGGGTGAAAGAAGGAAAACAGGATGAAAGACATGCTGTGGAAGAGAGACAGAGATTAATAACAGATATGATTCGATGCAGAGAGGTCTATTAGCACATAGTGAGTGAGAAAGGTGACTGGAAGGAAAAACTCAATGCATCATGGGAATCCCCGGCAGCCTACGTCTATTGCAGCATAACTAAGGGAGGATTCAGGGTCACCTGGTCCAGCCCTAACTATATGCTTTAGCAAAAGGAAAGTTTTAAGCCTAATCTTAAAAGTAGAGATAGTGTCTGTCTCCCGAATCCAAACTGGAAGTTGGTTCCACAGAAGAGGGGCCTGAAAACTGAAGGCTCTGCCTCCCATTCTACTTTTAAATACTCTAGGAACAACAAGTAGGCCTGCAGTGCAAGAGCGAAGTGCTCTAATAGGGTGATATGGTACTACAAGGTCATTAAGATAAGATGGGGCCTGATTATTTAAGACCTTGTATGTGAGGAGCAGGATTTTGAATTCAATTCTGGATTTAACAGGAAGCCAATGAAGGGAAGCCAAAACAGGAGAAATATGCTCTCTTTTCTAGTCCCTGTCAGTACCCTTGCTGCAGCATTTTGGATTAGCTGAAGGCTTTTCAGCGAGTTTTTAGGACATCCTGATAATAAAGAATTACAGTAGTCCAGCCTGGAAGTAATAAATGCATGAACTAGTTTTTCAGCATCACTCTGAGACAGGATATTTCTAATTTTAGAGATGTTGCGAAAATGGAAGAAAGCAGTCTTACATATTTGTTTAATATGTGCGTTGAAGGACATGTCCTGGTCAAAAATGACTCAAGGTTCCTCACAGCATTACTGGAGGCCAAGGTAATGCCATCCAGAGTAAGAATCTGCTTAGATACCATATTTCTAAGATTTTCAGGGCCGAGTACAATAACCTCAGTTTTATCTGAATTAAGAAGCAGAAAGTTAGCGGCCATCCAGGTCTTTATGTCTTTAAGACATTCCTGCAGTTTAACTAATTGGTCTGTGATACCTGGCTTCATGGATAGATAGAGCTGCGTGTCATCTGCATAGCAGTGAAAATTTATGCTATGTCTTCTAATGATGCTGCCTAAGGGAAGCATGTACAATGTAAATAGAATTGGTCCTAGCACTGAACCCTGTGGAACTCCATAATTGACCTTAGTGTGTGAAGAGGACTCTCCATTTACTTGTACAAATTGGAGTCTATTAGATAGATATGATACAAACCACTGCAGTGCAGTACCTGTAATACCTACAGCATGTTCTAATCGCTCTAATAGGATATTATGGTCAACAGTATCAAACGCAGCACTGAGGTCTAGCAGGACAAGCACAGCGATGAGTCCACTGTCAGAGGCCATAAGAAGATCATTTGTAACCTTCACTAAAGCTGTTTCTGTGCTGTGCTGAGCTCTGAAACCTGACTGAAACTCTTCAAATAAGCCATTCCTCTGCAGATGATCAGTTAGCTGTTTGACAACTACTCTTTCAAGGATTTTTGATATGAAAGGAAGGTTGGAGATTGGCCTATAATTAGCTAAGACAGCTGGGTCTAGAGATGGCTTTTTAAGTAAAGGTTTAACTACAGCCACCTTGAAGGCCTGTGGTACATAGCCGATTATTAGAGATAGGTTGATCATATTTAGATTGAAGCATTAATTAATGGCAGGACTTCTTTGAGCAGTTTTGTAGGAATGGGGTCTAAAAGACACGTTGATGGTTTGGAGGAATTAATTATTGAAGTTAACTCAGAAAGATCAATTGGAGAAAAAGAGTCTAACTTAACATTGATGGTACTAAGAGTAGCTGTAGATAATATTACATCTGTGGGATGATTATTGGTAATTTTTTCTCTAATGATAAAAATTTTATTTGTGAAGAAGTTCATGAAGTCATTACTAGTTAACGTTAAAGGGATTGTTGGCTCAGTAGAGCTCTGACTTTTTGTCAGCCTGGTTACAGTGCTGAAGAGAAACCTGGGGTTGTTCTTATTTTCTTCAATCAGTGACGAATAGTAAGATGTTCTGGCTTTGCGGAGGGCTTTCTTATAAAGCAGCAAACTATTTCTCCAGGCTAAATGATGATCCTCTAAATTTGTGACACGCCATTTCCTCTCCAGCTTAAACAAACACATGTTCAGAAACTAGAAGATGTTACCTTTCAGATGAAGTCTCACACATGAACTTTGCTCCTACAGTTCATCTGCTGAAGCTTTTACATTTGGCTGGAAATCAAATAAAAACCAAAACAGCCACAAACATCAGACATGCTAACACTGTAACATTATTGGATGGAGCCCACTGAGACTGAACCACCATCATGAGTCTGACCTCTGACCTTTGACCTGTATCTACAGCACTGACCTCTGACTTTCAGCTCCACGTGTTTCTTCAGCAGGATGTTTCCCTCCCTGCTGTAGACGGTGCAGGTGTAGGTGTCTGTGTCTTCATCTGTGGGGTGTTTCAGGGTCAGACTGAGGTCTCCAGGTTCCAGTAAGTTTCTCTTCATCTTTGTTCGGTTCTTGTATTTATCGTCCTGTTCTTCATGCTGGTCAGAGCCGTTCTCATACACGTGGACCTTCTTGTTGTTTGCATCCTTCCACTCCACTTTAGCATCTTTAGGCAGACAAACTGTGGTTTTGCAGATCAGCTGGACAGACTCCACCCCTGAATCCACCTCCACCCAGGGAACTGAGAGGACAACAAAGCACAACATGAGCTGTAGTGAAGGTTACTAATGTTCTCCTTATGACCTGTTACAGAGGACTTATTTCTGGTTTGAGCTCAGTGTAGACACAACATTTTACTACAAAAACTAAAACACACCAGAGTTATAAAAGGAAATTCACTGCAGTGGTTTGAATCAAATCTATCTAATTGATTCCATTTTGTTCATGTAAATGAGGAATTTCCTTGACAAATAAATATTAGGCAGGGATTTAAATCGAATTCTGTGTTGGGACTATTTCTATTGACATAATATATTTAAAAATATTAGAAAACAATAAAATGCCAGAACAATAATTGGTTCTATACAATGTAATGTAAAGTTATTGTATATTATTCACATATTTGAGTTGAACTGTATTCTTTTTTTTTTTAACTTCTGCTGCCCTCTGTGTCAGATCACTGCAGTGAAGCACACACACTGTTTAGTAAAGTCATGTTGTGGAGCTGTTTCACTGATCAATGACTGAGTCTGAAGGAGGTTTTCTGACTTCTGGAACAAACCTGGAAGTTTCTCTTCAGCTCTCTGTATCAGCTGTTTGTAACTCTCAACTCTTTCAGCTTCTGGAACAAGTTTGTGTGAGCCACAGTCAAGGAGCCACCAGAGGACACCTGCTAACCATCGGCATTATGGGTAGTGTAGTAGGAGACACTCACCTGACATGAAATAGTGCCTAAAATAAAATAAAAGACCTCCAGAGACAATGAGAACAAGAACCAGGAAAATCAGGAGAACCAGGAGAGCTTTGGCCCAGAATGGAAACTGTTCTGTGGAGAAATACAAAGAACAACAAAAAAAAAAGAAAACATTATTTCTGAACTCTGATGTGCAGCTATAACTCTGACCCTTTATATTCATATCTGACCTTTGACCTGCAGCACTACTTTCTGTCTCAGGATGTCTTTGTCCCTGTAGATGGTGCAGATGTATCCTCCACTGTCTCTCTTTGTGGGGTGTTTCAGGGTCAGACTGAGGTCTCCAGTTCTCAGCAGGTCTTTGTTCATGTTTGTTCGGTTTCTGTAAAAACCATCCTGGTGATTAAGGTGGTCACTTCTGTTTGGATACACACAGACCACTATCTGCTCCAGGTCAGAGTAAGTCCACTCCACTGTGGTGTCCTCAGGCAGGTCAGGTGTTGTTTTGCAGGGCAGTATGATGGAGTCTGAGCCTTCCTCCACCTTCACCTCCACCTGCAGGTCTGAGAGGAAAATAAGCAGCAGCAGTCACACACACTGACTCTGTCCTGTAACAGTCATCATAGATAATAATGTCCTCTGACTCTTTGTGTCTCAATAGTAACTAAAGTGGATCTAATGAGATGTTGCTATGGTTACAAACGACCAAGTGTCCCTGTGAATCACACACATGTTTCTGCATGTTATGTAGAAAAGGTCTGAAGCTGAAGAAGGAAAACTTTCTCCAGGACTTTAGAAAGAAAAGACAATAAGAAATTGGTCTGTAGTTGGATAAAACTGTTGGATCCAAGTTTTGCATTTTAAGACTAGGTTCCACCACAGCATGTTTAATGACACCAGGGACACACCCAGCCTGAAGACTGTCACTGATAATGAGAGAAAGCAAACACATACCAACAGTGTCAAAAACATCTTTCAGTAAACGAGATGGAACAATGTCCACAGTACATCTTGTGGGATTCAAGGTGTTGAAAAGAACACAGGCTCAAAGTGATCAAAAGCAGCCGAAGTTGTTGTGTGAACAGATGGGTTGGTAGGGATAATATGAGACCTGATATCTGCAACCCGATTAATGAAGAATTTAAAATGTTTTCACATGCTGCTCTCGATGCTACATGGGGAGTGGGGTAGGCAGATTAAGAACTGAGTGAATAATGCTAAATAAAATATGTGGTTTGTGATAGTTATTAGACACAAAGAGTAAACTTTAAGAGTAGGCACTGAATATTACATCACTTATTTATGTGCAAATGTTTAATAATGAAGAACATTAAAACATTACTGTTGGTCACATGTCGGCAAAGTTATGTGACTAGGGATGGGTACTGGTGTCCGGTGCCATTCTGACATAAACGGTAGTAACCAGACCGAAATGCAGCGCAGATTTCGGTGCTTTTTTAAAAAAAAAATTCCTGAGCCAATTCTAGCCAATCATTTTACGTTTCCGAGGATAGTAGGCGGGGCCAGGTACATAGGTTCTTTTAGAGCAGAGCTACAGATTAAAAATGCCCAAGGCGAAGCGGTCAAAAGTCTTGCTGTACTTCACAGCAAAAGATGCAAACTCAGCAGCCTGCAACAAGTGCTTTAAGCTGATACTGTGATACTGTCAAAGGAGGTAACACCTCGAATCCGATGAAATACCTGGCGAAGCATAACTTTTTTTAAAAGCTGAGAAATGCGCCGTGTTTGATAGCTTGCGGCGAGACCTCACACCGTGCACATCTACTGCGGGTGTGGTGCCTGTTATCGGACCCGGAGTTAGCAACATCCCCCAAAAACCCGAAGAGGAGAGTCCTGGCCCCTAGCCCTGCCAGTGTAGCAGAAATGATGAGGATGATGATGGCAGCAGCAGCCGTTCTTCTCTGCGTGAGTAGCTTCATGTTGTTCGTGTGTAATTTACGTTGAGTATGCTAACCACATTATTACATTAATGGTGAACTAGCAAACACCGTCGTAGTTACATGCGGAGGTCTTCTTGTTTGATGGCAGATACTCCTGTCACCATGGCCGAAAAGGCTAAAATGACCAAAGAAAAAGTGGAAAACAGTTAAACATGAGAGGTTTTTGGACAAAGTTTGTGTTTTTTCCATTGTTTAAGCACTGCTTCCAGCCAGGAGTGAGACTATATATGCCCTATAGCTGCAGAAAAGGCTAACATTGTTATCTTTTTACAAAAAAAACAACTGAACATGAGAGGTTTTTGGACCAATTTTGTGTTCTCCATTCTTTAAGCACCGGTTCGAGCACCATTTAAGCACCGGCACCGTTTCAAAAGTACCGTTTGGCACCGGTATCGGATAAAACCTAAACAATACCCATCCCTATATGTGACATTAGTGATGTTTCTACTTTCAGCGTTTACTTGATTTTAAAGCCTTTACTTCAAAATATATATATATAGTTGACCTTAATCTTACAGAGAATGTGATGATTTTATGGATAATTAAAGTCAGTCATATATCCACAAACACAACAAGCTGAAAGTCAGTGATGCTGCTCGGTTTGCAGTCCTGAATATCACGGCACAAGCAGGATTCACTGCACTGTTAATGTTAGCTATGTTATATTGCTGCCTCTGTTCGGTGGTGTCGAGCCAAACGGATTTTAACGTGTGTTTGAACGAGCTGACGGTTCACTCGTTAAGCTGAAAGAAAGATGCTTTAATCACAGGAGTCACACATGTGTCCACTGGACCATCTGGGAACTCTTCTTGTTTAGCACTCATAATAACACAAACACTAAATCCTCCTTCTCTTGTGCTGTTTTGTAGCAGTGTATACACCTGAGACTGTCACCTGTCTGTCTGTCCTGCACTCTCTCTCTGTTTCTTTCTCTCTGATTGTGGAATAAAAGTATGAACATGTATTTATAAGTTACACTTGTGTTTGAATCCTGCAGCTTATCACACATTTGATTTCCATGTGTGACAACTGCAAGTGTCCAGAGTGAGGACAGACTGAGGGACCCACTGCTGCACATCATCTGTGAGGCTTTGCACCCTGATGATCCACCAGGACAAACTCAGCAGTGTGTGAGGAAGAGGAGGAGGAAGAGCCAGCAGCAGCTGACAGATGGAGAGAATAGACAGACTGTTCCCTGTTTGTGAAGGACTGCTAGGAAAGTTTAACATAACTAATTGTCTGTCCTGAATCAGTCTTATTAGGTAATGTTCAGATAATGTTATCATTCCAGTGTTTTCAGTGTGGGAGAAAGTACTCAGGGCCTTCAAGTTACACACTATGAAAGGCAGCAACAAGTTTAATATTCAGAAACCTAAAGTATGTATCAGCAGCAGAATGGAGCTAAAAATAAATGTTTGCTTCAGTTCTATGAAGCTTTGAGTATTTTGGATTAGTAGTACTGCTGTGTTTGTTGCATCATATTGCTGTAATTGTTTATATGCTTTATATATTCTGAGGTAAGTTGATCTATAGTGTTACATCATATTATATAAGGATGTTAGGGCGCACTGCGGAACACTTTATTATATGTTATGTGTAGGTCCTGTCTTGTTATATCCTGTATGTACCTAAATGTTGTGCATCTGCACTTTATTGTTGTCTATGTCTACGCATGGGACAGTGTGAAACGTAATTTCAATTCCTTTGTATGGCAAGTACATCTGAAGAAATTGACAAATAAAACTGACTTTGACTTTGACTTTGACTTTATGTGTTCGTATACTTTCTGCCCAGTTTGACCCATTTAGCAGAAGTCAGCCTGTTTAAGGCTCTGATATCTATTCTGTATGATGTGGAATTACAGGGATTATTTTACATAACCATCATCTTATCATTGCAGTAATTATCATTTCATCGAAGTGTTTATTGAAGCTGCTGGCATTATGTTATAATTTATATTATAGGGGTTATCCTAATCAAATATTAACATGTTTATTACAGGTGCAGTTATAACTACTTTAAAATGATTGAGTTATATATATATATCATAACTCATATGCTGAGTATATTGGTAGAGTAAAATAGTAGCTGAGCAAAGGCCTGAATGTATTCAGCTTGTTGTGGTATTTGAGTTTGCTTAGTTACAGGTGACGGAAGGATGTCCAGTCCATGGTGACCTCAAAGGCCTTAGATCATCACCATATTCTTAAGAGTATGCCACAAGGAGGAACCTCTGTGTTTGCATTTAATTCTTAAAATACATGAATGTTCTGTACATGCAAATTATGTGCTTGTAAACGCAAGAAGGGGCGTTACAATACCCTGATGTTATAAAAGCAATCTAGAGTGTATTTTGGGTAGAGATGTACAACTGTTTTGCAGTTTGCACCTCTCCACGCTGCGTGCATTCATTAAAATCAATTGTTTGAATGACCTCTTCTGGACCATCATTGTTTTACTCTCGTCCTCAATTTCGAACCCGTAACATTTGGTGCATTTGGCCGAGGTTGAGGGAGAAAAGTTGGAGGTTGAGACCGAGAGGGTCCGAGGCGCTCGAACAAGCAGACACGAGTCAGTGGTCGAAGTGAGTGGACATAAGCGGCTTATTCAAAGGTAAGGCACTACCTGTTGAATTATTTCCAAAATGTGCCAGATTGGACATGAGAAAATTGAAAGTCTACTCACTGAAAATTACTGGTAAAGTCTGTTTTGATTTTGGTGAAAATCTCATGAGAATTGAAGTTGAAGTAATGATAATGTAAGGTTAAGTGACAGTACTGATTAAAGGAAATGCAGTTGGACTGCTAAGGAAAGAGAATTTAAAGTAGTTGGACTACTGAATTTAGGATATAGGTCATTTGAAATCTGTATATAGTCATACAGTTATAATTGAATATAAAGCTGGGCTTGGACATCAATAAAGTTGGTTTGGTGGTTTCATAGGATGTCTTTAAAAACATAATTAAATTTATGTAGAACGGCAGTTGGACTGCTAAGAAGCGCATTTTCTCGGAGTTAACGCTCCCTCCTGGATGACGACGGTTATCCTTGACCTATCATGAATAGGGTTAGTACGGTTGGTGACCGGAGAGGACTTGGGAATCTCTAAAATAACTAGTGGTTGGACCACTTGACCGTTTGGAACGGTATTTGCGCTTTTTGGGTAGTAAAGGTTGGACCTTGGGCGTTGGGCGCTTTTAAATTGACTTAGGAACTTTAGCAATTAGACCAGACACAGGTTGGACCTGATACTGGGTCATTGATTATCAAAAACTTGGAGTTTGTCCCTTGGAGGGTTAATTCAAATTTTGTCTAAATTATGTAGGTTGTGCAATTTAAGGCCTTGTAAATATTATTTAATTTATCAGACGTCTCTGGGTTATAATTTCTATGTTTGTATATAGGCTCTGTCTGCCACGGGCACTGCAGCAGGCTGTTTATTTTGAGAGTGTGTCTGTGTTTATGTAAATGAGATGCCTGTGACATATTTAGAGTGACATTTCCTGTTTACTAATGAGTGGCTAATGACTGACTGCAGAGCCTGGGTTAAGGACGACTTATATTGGTGTTTTAAGGGAAGAATTGTTTTATTTCTACTTTGTTGGCATTACGGTTGTTAATTATGATGACTACTTTATGACACATGTAGAATTGGAGTATGGGTTTTGCTTTACACGTCCTTGAACGACGTAATACTTGTTGAGAGTAATAGGACTCATGTTTTATTGACTCTTTGTAATCACACCGTGTTTTTTGACCAACATTTTATAACAGTTTGTGTAAATACACATGTTGGATTCAGGGTATTGTGTAATGATTGTGTGACTGATGCTACAAAACTGACCTAAAGAATGGTGATGTGTGTGGAGAAGCGGGGTGTGAGACGATGAGAGGTTTCAGTTTTCTTTTTTTTTTCTTTTGACTTGCTCTTTCTGATTATGAAAGGCATGTTTAAAATACTCGTATGAAAGCGTATTTCGAGTGATTTTAACTGTGTGAATGCTGTCAGTATTTGATTTGAGTGACTGGGTGATTTGTCTCAGTAAGTGAAAAGGGGAAGTCTGAGAGAGAAAGGCAGTGCGTGTGAGACGATTTATGGCGTCTGAAAGAGGTTAGAGCATTTAAAAGGTGTGTATGGAATAAAGGAGTGTGAAATATATTTCTTGTGTGATGAAAAGTAGGATGTGCTAAAGTTTGAAAGTGTTTTTAATTCAAGAAAACAAAAACAAAGGAGTTAGATTAGTTTGAGGAACAGGAAATATTGCTCTATGTACCAGGGCTGCAGCGACAGGAAATAGTGAACAGGAACTGTGCATGCCCATATATGGGAACTGAGTGTGTACAGAAAGAACACAGAGAGAGAGATTTAACTCTAGGCACATGAAGCAAATGAAGCCTTTAAGAAAAAAATGAATATAATACTAATTATATGGTTTAGTGTGTCAATACAGGTGGGCGTCTTTCAACTTTGCAACCTTGAGTTCAGCAGCAGAAAAGTAGATTAAAAGAATTGGGAGAATAAGCCAGTTTTTGGCTCGAAATTGTGCGGCTGGATCTCTCACTTTGTCCCTGAAGCGGAGAAGAAGTTCAAAGGACAGTCAATCGCCTGATGAAGACCGATAGAACATCGTGGACTTGAATACAGCAGGCAAACGACAGTGCCACTGATCCAGTAACACTGATGACGACTGACGACCAGCAGCAGCATGTAAGTGTAATGTAACATGTACTGTGAAAATACAGGCTGGGCAGTTGAACAGTGGGATAAAGAATTGTGGAAGAGCACTACACATTGAGTGATATTTTGCCATGCTGGGACTTAATCTGAAAGAAAGACTGTAAAGAAACAGAGAAGAAGACAACAGCTGAGTTGAGACTGTGTTTGCTGGAGCTTTGAAGCCCGAACAGGACATTGTGCAGAGAGGACCAGTGAGAGATGAAGCTGGACGAGTTTGACTGCGAGAATATAGGATATAATTGGATTGAAAATTGAAACCTGAACTCATGACTGTTTAGGGATGTCCACCACAGCATAACAAAGAGGTAAACATTAGAAAAGGTAAGAATAATGAAAGAAATAATTGTCATTACCTTAATGAATAGAAAACACATACAAATTGTTACATGTGAGATTATTTTTGAAATGAATCAGAAGTGAGATAGTTTGAATCTAAAGCTCAGTGGTGAAATGCATAAATTAAATATGAATATATAGGATGCAATGAAGAAACAGCTTACACGTAGTGTACATTAACATGAATACATCGCAAGGCAACGAAGAACTCAATGAATTAATTTAATGAAGAAGCAGTTTACACTCAATTAACATAAAACGCAAAAGGAAGAACACGCTTACATACATGGCATAATTGGTATCTTTGACTAGAAAAGAGAAGTGGGTCGTTTAGACGTCCGTGATAATAATGAAAATGTTTTAGTTTGTTATTTTCAGGAGTAAAGCAGACTTGGACCGCTCTCCAGATCCAGCAGTCGGAAGAAAGTTAGAGGTTAACATCTATGGATAAGTTAAGGCAAGTTTCTGGTTGAATTGTTCACAGCATGATGTGTCCAGGAACCTGAAAAGCAAGCCCCAGCTCCTGGCTGAAGACCAGGAGGGCTGTGATTTAAGGTGGGAAATCAAAATGTGGGTTAGTAACTCGGGAAAAAAAAACTGACTGCTTAACTGGAGAGTTGGGAAGAAGTCTGGGAGACTGTGAAGTCATAGATGCAAAAACAACATATACCCATACACACACAAACAGAAAATGCATTAACCTTATAAAGACAAGCTCCTGAAGCTTAATGAACAGATATTGATTAAAAACCTGGCTAAGAACATAAGCATATGCAATGAAGATCTGCTTGCTGCTTGTATGAGTGAGAGAATGGTGTGAATGTTTAATAAAGTGATTAAAGTGTTTATAAGAGTGACTCAGGAGTGCTCTTGCACTGATTGATCAAAACAAGTGATTAGTATAGAAAGAAAATGAAAATAATTCAATAATGTGATAAAGTTTAAACATGTATTTCTTTTGCCAAGTTAAATTGTTGAGATATGGCTGAGTATGGAAAAAGTTTGAGAGCTCGTGTGAATGTGGACAGAGGAGCTTGCTGTGTGGGTGTGATTGAGGCCTTAAAGGAGGGGTAGATTGTTCAGAGGTGCAAATTTGATTAGGAGGTGTATAAATTAGTGTTGACACATTGTTGTAAGATCTTAGGCTGAATCTGAGTATGGTAAAGTGCCTAAAGGGGGATATTGTTGTGTACTGAAACGGTGCAGCTTTTGGCGAGGTTTTCAGTGTGTCGAACGGGTGAAATTTCAGATTGTTGAAGATTTTTGAGGTTGTTGTTTTATTTTTAATAGAGGGAGTTTTGATAAACATGGACATGTCTAAAAGGGCCCATAGTTTTTATAACAGTGCACTTAGAAAAAACCTGTCAGGTGATTTTGTTTTGTACTTTGATGAGCTAATACTCAGCTCTCTTTTTTCTCATTTTTGTTGTAAGCAGGCCTGCAAAAGAGTGGATAACAGCGCTGACAAAGTAAAAGGATTGCCGCGAGCCAATCCAGTCTAAAAGCAGAAAGAACTATTTTCTTAAAAACAAAGTAAAACAAATAAATGAGTTGATGTTGCTGAGAGTGAAGACTGAATATTTGCGAGATAGTCTCCACTGTCAGCAATACCTGATGTTAATGCGTGTGAGTGAATGTGTGTAAATGGATGGTGACTGGACGGACGAGGCAGACCATAGGTTGGACCGACTGGACACTGACAAAAGACTGGACTAAGGTTGGACATATGACTGATAATTGTTCTGTTTTAACTTTTTTATATTACAGGTTGGATGAAGTGGAGAAACTGAGTATAAAAGGTGATGTTCTGGTTAACACACAGGCTTTTGTTTATAGGACGTTTCAAGGATGCAGGCTGTGGATGGAGCCAAGAAAGGATTTGACATGATGATTAATTTGATTTCATTCCTTAAATACAGGTTTGAAGGGCCGGAGCATGTATGCCTAATATGATAGGACTAACTTTTTCTTTTTAATTTCCTAAGCTCGAGTGAAGGATTTTGAGTTTGTAACACATGAGATGTGTCACAAAAGGGGTGTTAATATATGTGATTAGCTACATGAAATGTGTTCTTTTAGGGTTACTAGGCAAATGTCTACGTGACCTTTGCCTAATAACCTTTGTGATGATAAACTTGTTTACCGACTTGCTCTCTTGTAGAACAGACAGACTTAGAAAAGGGGAACCTCAGCTCTGAGTTTGACAATAACTCTGTTAAGTTGACAGGAAACACGTCGAGACAGCAATATAGGGCAAATCTGTTTGAGCTTGTAATTAAATGTGGGACTTGAAAAGAGGAAGTAAATTTGGTACAGGACGTGCTTGAGACGATCAGACGAGAGAAGGAGAAGGTCAGGAATAGTTTAAACTAAGATTGAGAAAGTAAATGGGGTGAAAGGGGGTGTAGCTTCAGGGCAGTTCACAGCCTGGCGTAAACGCAAGGTGCTGTCACACAGCTTAAGTTATTTGGTTGATTTATTTTATGACAAAATAATAAGGAAATATTAAAAATATACAACACGTTGAGAAGATTTCTTATGTTATATTTTAGTGTTTAACATGGAAGATGCCTCTCTGGAGCTTCTCTCCTGATGCTACTCCACCAAAAGAAGTTTATTTATAGAGACTATGTCAGCTCCCAAACAGACAACAACAAACCAAGACTAGCAAAAAACAATCTGAATATAAATAATAACAAATAAAGAACAATACAGAATCCAAATCTGAACCAAAGAACAAAATAGTGAAATGTGGATTATTGGGTTTTTCTCTGTATATATGAAGCATTTGTAATGTGTATCTGCTAATGAAGGCTTGTAGAGGCCAGTTTATACTCACAAACGAGTGCTCAGCCAGACTGAAAAACAGGAAGCTTTAGTGCACAAGGCATGTTAATAAATATAGACACAAAAAGAGGAACTCCCCATATAAACAACGTTCAAAATGTGTGAAGTGTAAAGTACCGAAATAACACTATATAAGTCACAGTTGATGATTCTAATGTTAGAGAGCTCTTGCAACTGGCGTCTGAGCTGTGCAGAGGTCTCTCTTAAGACAGGTACTTAGGTAGGTTAGCATGAGGTTGAGTTAATTTTATACACAATGCATAACTGTGCTTGTTTAGAGTTGATGTTCTATCCAAGAGGGTTTTAAGCTTCACTGGTGAGAGTGTCCAGGTGATACATGTTGAGGGAAGATGAGAACATAGCAGGTGAATTGCACGCACGCTTACAAACACACATGATTTATATATAGGCCAGGCCAAAGGCCTGGACTTGATGTAGCTTTCAACTTTACAGCTCCTAACTTGTAGGAATGGCGTGGAGTGTAATGAATGAATGCAAAACATGCTTACAGACACAAACATGACAGGGGTTTATTTTACAGGGTAAAGGTGGACCACAGGTTGCTTTGTTTCTGCTTAGCAACTCCTGAGGTAAATGGTGTTAAAGATAAATATGCAATAAGTGAACAGGAAATGTGTGAAGGTGAGCCGGGTGAAATAAAATGTCGTAGATAATGGAAACTTGTCTAACGGGCATTAACAGTAACCTTGGCATGTTATGTATATGCTTGAGGCCAAAAGAGGCGTAAATCCAGATAGAAAATTTTGAAGTGTGCTTTTTAGCGGAGATTTAGGCTGACATGGGGATGGTGTGTATTTTACTTGGGTTGTGTTTAATAAGACTAAAAGCGTTGCTCACACACATAAAGAGTATTGAGATTAAATAAAGTTAATATAATGGATAGAGCCCAGAACAGGAAAATACATAAGTGAAATCAAATGTAATGTTTGATTTCACTTTTATTGGGAAAATAATTAGCCAAGAAATGTGTATTGAATTCTCCACATACTTTGAAACTGCGCAAACTCTGAGTGGGCAATGTAATGAAGCAACTGTTACATATTTGCATTAAACTAGCCAACATAGACTCACCACCACATGATGTTGCCCTGCAGCGGGGCAGAAAATCATTTGCAAACCAGGGATCTTATGTTGATTATCATATTCTTACTTATGTACACACACACACACACAGAAGAAAAATTTCAAAATAAAATAAAAACAACTTCGCTTAACCTGTCAAGCACAGGAGCAAAATAAAAATCTCTTTGGGCTCTGTTAAAATTTCTTTAGTAAAGTGTAAAAGGCCAAACCTAAGAGGTTGGGCAACCCGAAAGTCCCTCCAGTATCAGGAGTTAATAGTTAGGAAACATTCTTCACATTAACGCCTTATATCTGACAAATCATTGACTCATAGATGCAGATAGACATACAAGTGCACATACATCCAGATGTGCATTTAGACATTAAAAGTGTAGAGACATGTACACACAGATTGGCAAACCGGTACAGAGTCTAACTGAAGAGCTTAACAAAGTAGACGTGGCAGTAGGGTTTATCATTTTGCCTGATATGATATTGGGAACCAACTTTGAATAATGACAGGAACCTGAGATGAACACAGTAAGTTAGTAAGGTGTAGCAGAGAAAGGTTGTTTGTTTTCTATCCCTTACAGGAGAAGATTTCCACTAGAGAAGGACCCAGAAAGGAGCAGAGACCACTTAAGCACGAAGTGTTTTCAAGTGGGAGCTGGTGTTTTATTGCTGGACCACCTAGAGGACATGAGGTTGTTGTCGGATTTGCTGAGTCAGGGGCGGCTAGAGAGGGTCAGAGCGAAGGTAGTGGACCTGGGAATGGTGTAGTGACGTCTTTGGAAGACGTCAAAAGGGGAATTGTGGAATTACAGGGATTATTTTACATAACCATCATCTTATCATTGCAGTAATTATCATTTCATCGAAGTGTTTATTGAAGCTGCTGGCATTATGTTATAATTTATATTATAGGGGTTATCCTAATCAAATATTAACATGTTTATTACAGGTGCAGTTATAACTACTTTAAAATGATTGAGTTATATATATATATATAACTCATATGCTGAGTATATTGGTAGAGTAAAATAGTAGCTGAGCAAAGGCCTGAATGTATTCAGCTTGTTGTGGTATTTGAGTTTGCTTAGTTACAGGTGACGGAAGGATGTCCAGTCCATGGTGACCTCAAAGGCCTTAGATCATCACCATATTCTTAAGAGTATGCCACAAGGAGGAACCTCTGTGTTTGCATTTAATTCTTAAAATACATGAATGTTCTGTACATGCAAATTATGTGCTTGTAAACGCAAGAAGGGGCGTTACAATACCCTGATGTTATAAAAGCAATCTAGAGTGTATTTTGGGTAGAGATGTACAACTGTTTTGCAGTTTGCACCTCTCCACGCTGCGTGCATTCATTAAAATCAATTGTTTGAATGACCTCTTCTGGACCATCATTGTTTTACTCTCGTCCTCAATTTCGAACCCGTAACAATGACTTAAAGCAGTTATGACATGGTCTGATTTTCTCACCCAATAAAGGAATATTTCATATATCAGTCTGATCTTCATTCTATCAGAAACAGTTTTCACAGCTCGTACATTTTCTTTTTACACATATATGCAAGCATTGAATCAAATTTAATAATGTCAACATACTGAAAGAACAATATTTGTCTCTTATATATGATACATCTATATATACACTGTCAAAGATACTTGTCTTTGAGTGAAGATTTAAGGTGATAGGAAATATAAATAACTGCAACTTGAATCTTTACTGAAGCTCAGTATCTGACACAGAGTTCAAGTTCTCTGCTGTAATAACTAATAATGATTAATATATTAATAACTTTAATATTGTTCATATTATATTTACATTACCACAGTGAGATGACTTTAGTCTGATGAACAACATTAGCTAATTGTTATTTACTAACTACTCCTAAAATGATTGTTCAGTACAGAAATGAAGCCCAACTATCATGTTTTTCAGTCCTGTGGTCTCAGCCTCAGATACTCAACTAATCAAACAAAGCTCATAAACAAACAGATGAACAACACAACTTTCTCTATTTCTGTCATACAATGGAGTATGAAATGTTTCTCGCTGTTAGTATCATGGTTGCTGGGCAACCTGAGCAGGGCGACAAAGGGCAGACCGTCCCATTTCGCAAGCCTCTCACTTTCGCACTTCTTGCACTTCAGAGTACCTGCCACACGTAGTCCGCGAAGTGCGAGTACTTCGAAGCGTGCGGTCACTGGATTGAGTTTTAGTTCACTTCAGTTTAGTTTTGTTCTCTTTATGTATCTCTTCTGAGCCTGCAATAAGTGTCTTTGAGTTCACGTTTTGCCTGACTGGGATCTTCTGCTCATCCTCCTGAATAGTTTCATAAACCACTGACTGAATCTTTCTCTGGCACAGCAGTCCACTGAAAAGCATCCTTTTTATTTATTTATTTTTACTTTTAACAAATGTCTCAAAGCATTAAATACTTTGTCGTGTGTATAATACACTTACAGGAAAGTCTAGTCTATGGAAACTATTGCAAGTGTTTCTGTCAGGCAGCAGCTGTCTGAGATAATGTTTGATAAATGTAACAGATAAAAACTTAAATTCAAATCAGCAGAAATATATCAAAATCTAAACATCACTTCTACAGCTTTGTCACTAACTCTGCAGTCCCCTCAGTTACCTGAACCACACTGTGATTCACACATATATCCTAACACAGCAGTTATTAACCTGAGAGTCTCACTGACATCAGGACCAGCTGGATGAAACATGATGATCTCTGCTGCACATCTAAAAGCTCTGTCTGTGTTTCACAGCAGCTCCTCCAGTCTGAGTCTGTACAACATCAGAACACTTCCTGCTGCTCTGTGAGCTGCAGTGAGCCTTAGAGCTCATGTTCTCCACTGTGTATAGTGTGGAAATGTTGAGTGTAACCCTCCACATGCAGTAAAGACTCCAGCTGTTGTAGCAGTCAGGTCCTGTTTCCACTGAGGTTAGCTCTGAGCTACATGCTGCTGCTGTTTCTTCAGGTGAGTCATAACAATTTAGCAAACATACCCCTCATGTCTTTAACCAACCCAAAGGTCTGACTGACCTTTGACCTGTAATTATAGCAGAGGTTTATTACTGACCGGTGACCAGCAGCTGTATTTTTCCCAGTCTCTGTTCTTTTCTCCCATCACTGATGGAGCAGGTGTAGTTGCTACTGTCGGTCTTTGTTGGTTTCCTCAGAGTGAGGCTGAAGTCTAAAGAGTCGAGAGCATCAGACTTCATCGATGTGCGCCCGCTGTAACGCTGGTTTTGTCCTGTAAGGGCATCACCTCCTTCTCGCCGTAGGTGGACAGATTTGGGATGAAGATCATTGCGAGTCCACATCACTGTGAGGTCATCGGGTATAATACCTGAGTGCTGACAGGGCAGCAGGACAGATTTTTCCCCCTCATTTACCTCCACCACCACAGCCAAGGCATGCTGGGAAACTGAGGACACATAAACACAAATTAACTGCATGCTATTGGTTTGTCTCAGAGTCAACATTTATCAGCAGGACACAGAGACCAGTTTTACATTCAAACGCTCAAACACAGTCTGCCTTCATGTTTACTTTTAACTGATGGTCCATCTCTCTGAGACAGACCAAACTAAACCACCAACCGGCAGAATGAGTCACGTAAAGACAGCCAACATGTTTTTCAGCACAAATAGGAAAAAAAATAACCAACTTAAAAACCAACATGAAGCACCTTAGTAAGGTGTCGGGACTCTGTAGCTGACTCCACTGTCCGGTCTATAGGGGTGCTCCAAAAGTCTATTTTGCTCAGATGGATTCCTCACTGAGAGACATGACCTGGGCATGTCTGTATGGCCACCATAACTAAAGCTGTTCCAGTTCTCCAAATAAAAAGTGCAATACCTGTCTCATGTACCTCTGAACAGGCCATTTATTGCATGTACTCCTGGACAGGTTTAAAAACATGGCCTGGAGCATGTTTACCTCTCAGGCCACCTGTGGCTCTCACAACACAGACCTTTACACCCACTCAGTACTGGAATATGTCAACACCACAATTGACAGCATTACCACAGAAAAGCAGATTACAATGTACCCTAATCAGAAATCATGGACGAGCAAGGAACTGTGGCTTCTACTAAAGGCACGTAACAATGTGTTCAGATGAGGAGATGCTCAGGCCTACAGTATGTCCAAGGCAAACTGAAGAGAGGCATCAATAAGGCCAAGCACAACCACAAGCTGAAGCTGCAGGAACATTTTGTCATCTGTGACCCATGACACATGTGGCATTCAGGCCACCTCTGACTACAAGCACAGCAATTCCACACAGACAGCCACGAATGTGTCCTTTCTCCATGAGCCAAATGAATTCCACGCTCGTTTTGACAAGGACAACAAGGAAAAGTCTGCCAAAGCACAACTCCATGACGACTGCCATAACCTTATTCTTACCACCATAAATGGTCATATTGCAGTGACCAGCATCAATGCTCACAAAGCTGCTGGCGCTGATGGCATTCCAGGAGATGTGCTTTGAACATATGCTGAGCAGCTTGCAGGGGTCTTCACAGACCTCTTTAACCTGTCACTTGCCCAGCCAGTATTACCAGCCAGTGTCGAAACACTCATCACCAACATGGCTGAACAACTATTGCCCCGTTGCACTCACGCCCATAGTTATGAAGTGCTTTGAGCGACTGGTCCTAGCATACCTCAAGACATGCTTGCTTTGCCCATCATTTAAGGGAAGCATGTATAATGTAAACAGAATTGGTCCTAGCACTGAACCCTGTGGAACACCATAATTGACCTTAGTGTGTGAAGAGGACTCTCCATTTACTTGAACAAACTGGAGTCTATTAGATAGATACGATACAAACCACTGCAGCGCAGTACCTGTAATACCTACAGCATGTTCTAATCGCTCTAATAGGATATTATGGTCAACAGTATCGAACGGTGCACTGAGGTCTAGCAGGACAAGAACAGAGATGAGTCCACTGTCAGAGGCCATAAGAAGATCATTTGTAACCTTCACTAAAGCTGCTTCTGTGCTGTGATGAGCTCTGTAACCTGACTGAAACTCTTCAAATAAGCCATTCCTCTGCAGATGATCTGTTAGCTGTTTGACAACTACTCTTTCAAGGATTTTTGATATGAAAGGAAGGTTGGAGATTGGCCTATATTAGCTGAGACAGCTGGGTCTAGAGATGGCTTTTTAAGTAAAGGTCCAGGTTACTGGACTTCCTGACCAACCGCCCCCAACATGTCCGGCTGGATAACCACTGCTCATCTACAATCACAATGAACACCACAAGGCTGTATGATGAGCCCTTTCCTCTACTCCCTCTTCACCCACGACTGCAGACCTGCCGATGGTTCTCACACTATCATTAAGTTTGCAGATGACACCACTGTGATTGGCCTCATCAGTGACAACGATGAGGCCGCCTACAGGGAGGAGGTGGATCGTCTGGCTGAGTGGTGCGACACAAACAAGCTGCTGCTTAACACCGAGAAGACTAACGGTGCATTCACACCGAATGCAATAGAGGCGAGCGAAAACGCCCCTAATGTGACGCGTGCACATTCGCAACTCAACGCGTGTCCAGGGAAAATCCACTGCGCCTCGAAATTGCATCTTTCCACGCGCGTGGACCGGAAATGTGGGAGGAAGTTGTGCCAGATGTGTTGTGCTGCAGATGTCCTCTCAATAAACACATTATCTTGTTAGCAGAAAGGTATTTGTACATCAGTGGGAAAATAGCGGGACAGTAGGCGGGCTTGCTAACTTTTGCACGGTTTCATCGGGTCAGTCTGGAAATTAAAAAGCAGAATGAATGAACTTACCAGGTTGCCCAATCTCCTCACTAATGTGCCTCCAAGCTAGGTCCGTTTTATTCCTGTCTCGGTAGAAGTAGCAACCAGCATCATTTAGCTCTGGATGATTAGCCACGGCACTGATGAGTTTTTCCTCCATACTGAATGACGAATGCAGGGCTTTGGCTGGATCTGCCCCTTTGACCTAGTTACAGCCACGTCACCGGCCTCCTGATTGGTTGTCGGGGCGCGATTTGACACCGGAGTTCATATTTTCCAACTCGAGCGTGTGCACAAAATGCAACACACAATCTGACACACGTGGTTTTCTTCGCGAGTCACACGCGCCCCACGCGGTACACTGATGCGCGTTTCACGGGTTTTGGCGTTTTCGCGACGCAAATCTGCTTCCGCATTTTCGCCGGATGCGCAATCGCATGTCATCGCGCTCTTTCCATTGACATGTGAACCTGACGCTCTGGCCGCCTCTATCGCGTTCGGTGTGTACGCACCGTAAGGAGCTCATCGTGGACTACAGGAGGAATGCTGACCCACATCCACCCATCTACATTAAGGGGACGACTGTGGAGCGTGTGAGCAGCTTGAAGTTCAGGGAGTCCACATCACCGAGGATCTCATCTGGACGACCAGATGAGATCCTCAACCTCAACTGCTCCAAGCTGGTCAAGAAGGCTCACCAGCGCCTCTTCTTCTTGAGGACTCTGAGGAAGAACCACCTTTCCTCAGACATTCTGGTGAACTTCTATCGCTGCACCATCGAGAGCAACCTGACCAACTGTATAACAGTCTGGTACGGGAACTGCTCTGCCTCAGACCGGAAGGCGTTGCAGAGGGTTGTGAAAACTGCCCAGCGCATCACTGGAGCACCACTTCCTGCCATAAATGACATCTACAGGAAGCGGTGTCTGAAAAGGGCTGGGAAAATCATCAAAGACGCCAGTCACCCATCTCATGGACTCTTCACCCTCCTGCCCTCTGGGAGGCGCTACAGGAGCCTCCGGACTAAGACCGCCAGGTACCAGAAGAGCTTCTTCCCCACAGCTGTCAGACTCCTGAACTCGGCCTCCTGACATCTGACCCACGTTAAACACATGGACTGAACAATACACACACCCACACACAACCACCACACACACAATGGACAACTGTACCCTCAAGCACACCACTCACAGCCACTAGCACTTTATATAGCCTCTTAATGGCAATACTGTATAGTTCTGTGTAAATAGTGTCCCGATTCGAAATACTGAGATCCAAAACTAAATACCAAAGACCCAGAAGGATGCAATCAAACGGAAGAGTTTATTGAATACACATGCGGGGAGGTACGAACTGCCAAACATCAGTTGTAGAACTCCACCCAAAAAGACACTTCAGATTGCTTTTGATTCATCAGGGTTGACGCCCCCTCATGCGTTTACAAAGATTGTGATATATCAGATACAGTAAATATTCATTTTCATAAGCTAAAATAGACATAGAAGTTCCTGTCTCTATCACATTTTCCATATAAGGCCACTCGCTGCATCCTCCAGATGGTCCTTGGGGATGGCAGTCATCTGGCCACCTCTTCTGTCACCTGTAACTGGGCAAACTCAAATCGACAAGAAGCTGAATACATTCAGGCCTTCACTCCAGCCTGTTTCTTGATTAAATGTATTATATGTGTTTTGTAAGCGTGCATGCATTGAACCTTCCATAGCTCCAAGCCACTTACTCCATGTTTTGTCGGGACATTCACACCCAACGGAGCTTTCAACCTTCTAATTAATTGACTGAGCCACAACTCTTTAATAAGCACCAAATTGCAATGTGTATATAAAATGATTACCTTTCCACCTGCAATAAAAGAGTATTATGTGATTATGATAACACCTGCAATATAGACTTTAATGTAATGTTGGCAGCTTCAATAACTGTTTCAATAAAATGATTATCATATGGTTTAATGCAATGATCATGACTTAATGCAAAGTTAATTAATGCAATGATAATGATAAGAAGCATAATTAGCAGTAAGATATTTCCCTTATTCCACACTCCCTCTCTTGACCCTGTTCCCAAACAGGGTCACCCCACTCCGTTGAGTCACTCCTCCTCCCAGTCGGCCACCTCCACATCCATCAGTGGCATCATTGCCACTGAGTCTGGCGGTTCTGGATTCACCGCCTTCGTTATTACCTTCTCCAGCAGGCCTCTGGCACAAGGAATGAAACAACAACCACAAGTAACCAAAATCCCTAAGAAAGCAGCGATAGAAAGCATTGCAGAAATCACAAACCCCTTCCACTGCCCGAACACGGATGTCATCCAGCCCTCCAGGGGATTCTCAATCCCTGAATCTTCGTGCATGGTTTTGGACAGAGTTTTAAGGCCCTCCAGGGCTCGGGTAACTGAGCCGTCTGGGGCAGTGTTGTTGGGGATAAAGGTGCAGCACTGATCGCCGAACATGGCACAGACCCCTCCCCGTTCCGCCAACAACATGTCCAGGGCCATGCGATTTTGGACCCCCATCAATGAGGTCGGGCCCAATTGCTCCACTAATCCCTCCACGGCGTCTCTGGTTAGGTTTGAGAGTCTCAGCACATTATAATGAACATAGTTTATTCTGTCCACATTCTTGTTTGGGGTCACTGGGAAAAGAGCAGAAATTATTGGTATGTTTTCAAAGCCAGCAGCTATTTGATCCACTAATTTATACTCGTTTGGAACCCCCCTGGGCACTCCTATGGAGTCAATCCATGTGGGGGAATCCATTCTAGGGTCGTATGCATGTGTCCCCTGAGTCCCTCTCTTTCTCAAAATGTGTCTTTTACGTCTGGCTGCCAATGTGCGTGTATTTCTTTGTGGTAGGACTTTTACTTTATTTCCGATTAGCATCAGTGGAGCTCCCAATCTCACCATAGCGCATGTTCCAACACTTCCCAGAGGTACACGAACCAAAATAGTTTTCTCCCCACAACAATAATATAACCCACTTCTTGCCCATGTGCCAATTACCGTGCTCGAGTCATTTCCAATATTAGTGGTCCTACCTGTGAGTGTCACAGAGCACCAGCTAGGGTCAATCTCTCCCAGCTTGTATCTCGTTTTATCTGTAGAGAACTTAAAGCACTTATAGTTATCTTTTTTACTTGTGAATGGACCTACCTGTGTCTGCTTGTCAATTGGCGGGAAGAGGCTGGACAAGATTGAACAGTTACCAGCACTCACCGCTCCTCTAGTAAGTCGCAGCATGCAGTCGTACCCCCACTTGTCCTCTGGATACAGTGGTGCGGGCTCTGTAAACAACCGCGGCCTAGCTGAAGCACAAGCAACACAGTTAGACACCTGTTGTTCTTTAGCATTTTGGGCCACCCAGTCCAGCCAGAGGTTACTGTCACTGATTAAATCCTGCGGCTTCAGCCTAGTGTAATCGACCATCAGGACTCGTCTGCCTTTTGGTTCGTGTTCCTCTGGTGTGACGGTTGGCGACCCATCCCCTCCTTTTCCTGTAATGTTTGTGACAGAGTTAGTTACATTATTATTCATGGGATTGACTAAGGTTATTCTAATTACCCCTATTGGATCCGTACCTGACACGTCTACCCCAATTACCAGGTAGAACACGTTTCCTGGGCTATCTGACCTGGGCAGAGTATTCCAGGGGCCCAGAGAAAGTGTAATAGGGTTTTGGGCAGCAGAAAAATCCCTCTGAATTGCTATTCCCTTCAATCCCTCAGGCACATGTGGCTGCCACCCTACTCCAGTCCAACTTACCACGTTCCCCCAGCCAGGGGCGCACCACTGTCCTGCTGTGTATGACGCCAGTACAGGGCGGATTCCCCGGCTGGAGTGAGGGTTCCCTCCCCGGGTACAAATATCAGGATGACTGCAAACCCACACATCATATCCCCTCCAGCTGCTGTTTGCACCTTTACAATTGATCACTTCACACAGATCAAACGTGTATGAGCTTGTGGACCCTTTAACATAGTCCAGTTCTATGCCATTATATGCGCTGAGACAATCATCCCTTTTACCTGACACCTCACGTTTTGGTCTTTTCCATGGCCACATCCCAGTATTCAGTTTCTCAGTTGGTGGTGGGTTGGACTGGCCTCCGTGTTCAGACAGGTCACGTGGGGCGGTCTGCAAAAAATACACAAGAAAACACTCGGCCATAACTAATACTACCTGATATAGCAAGCATGTGGTTGTGAGAAGCATTTTTACCAATTTCTTCTCTTCACGTGTCCCATGACGTGTATCTGATTCGTGTGAGTGCATTGTGTTGTGTGAGATTTGTATTTTTAGCATAAACTTTCGCTCTTTTAACATAAATTTTCTCTTTTCTTTTTTTCTCCTTAATTTGTTACCACTCCTTTGTGTTGACGTGGCGATCTCCTCCTTGGTTGTTCTTCTTTCTTCGGCCTTTCAGGTGGACTACTGATCGGCCCGTTGCACAGGTGAGAGGATTTATTATGCCTCTGATTCTCGTTACCACCTGTGTCTGGTGTAGCTGGGTTGTCTTGCACCAAGCTATCGTCTGCTGCAGCGCACTGCGTCCAGTGGAACCAGGTGTCACCTTTCCCTTTCAGTCGGACCGCTGTGGCCGTCCGGGCAGTCACCTCGTATGGACCGGTCCAGCGGGGCTCTTTCCACTTCCGTTTAATGACTTTCAGCCACACCACCTTCGCGTCCGGCACCGCCCTGTCTGTAGGTTGGTCTGTAGATGTAACCTGTTTTGTGAAACTGGAGACAAGAGCTTTTAATTCATTCCAGTATTCTGCATGAGATCGATTGCTGCTGGTGGCTTGCTTCCCCGGGACCGCTGTCCAGGGCGCCGGAAACTGCCGTCCTGTCAGCAACTCGTACGGCGTGTAACCTGTGGATTGGTTAACAGAGCATCTTATGGTCATTAAAGCAATGGGCAGGGCTGCCACCCAATTAAGCCCTGTCTGTGCACAGATCTTACCCAGTTTGTTTTTCAGATTTAGATTCATTCTCTCTACTTTCCCCTGAGACTGAGGGTGATACACTGTCCCATACTTATGTTGAATTCCTAACATCTTCTCGACCTCTGCTAAGTCCTGATTTTTGAAATGCGTCCCATTATCTGATCTAATGCGTTTTGGAAACCCATGCCTAGGGATATAATGATTGATTAAGCACTTAATCACACTTTTAGCGTCTTCTTTTTGACCGGCCACGCTTCAGGCCAGCCGGTCAAAGCATCTACACACACCAATAAGTACCTTACTCCCCCCGGGCCCATTTCAATCATGTCTGTAAAATCAATAACAATCTCTTCTCCCGGCCTCTCAGGCAGGAGAAACTTACCTGCTTCGGGTTTTACCCCGGGTTTGGGATTGTGTGCCCCACAGACAAGGCACGTTCTGGCTTTTTCCTTTATCATGTCCCTCAACTTCGGATGCCACCAGTGACACAGGTTCCTTTCCATCTGTGCCACCCCGACATGACCAAGCCCATGAGCCTCTGTTATCTTCTGCTTCGCCATTCTGGCAGTTAGGACGGGACGCCCGTCTGGCCCCCGCCATAAATTTCCATCTTGCCAAGCTCCTCTGCTTTGCCACACCCCCTTTTCCTCTGGGGATGCCTCTTTCTGAGCCTCTCGGGCTTCTTCTAGTCCATTCGTGCTTGTTTCTTCTTCAGCAAGTACTTGCACCATTTGCTGTTTTCCTTTGTAGCCTGCTGCTTCCTTTGCTGCTTCATCTGCTTTTTGGTTTCCTCTTGACACCAATGTGTTTGCTTGTGAGTGTCCTTTGCATTTTATGATACTCACCTCATCGGGGTCAGCCAGGGCCTTTTCCAGTTCTTCCATTTCCTTTTTGTGGCAGATGGGCGCGTTTCCTGCCGTTCTGAAACCCGCTCTCTTCCACTGAGCGAGCTCCACGTGTGCTGCCCCGAATGCATAGGCTGAATCTGTGTAGATGTTCACTCTCTTGTCTTTAGCCAGTCTAAGGGCCCTGCTCAGTGCAATTACTTCTGCTCTCTGAGCTGATTGTTGCCCTTCAAGTCTCTTGGCTTCTTTCACCTCAAATTCGGTTCTTTGTCTGCAAACCACGGCGTACCCTGCTTTCAGTCCTTCTTCATCTCGGTGGCAGCAACCATCTGTGAACCAATCCTCAGCCCCAGGAATGGGCTCTGCTTTCAAGTCTTCTCTGACTTTCTCTTCAGCTTCAGCTTTCTTCACGCAGTCATGTGGTTCTCCTGACCCCATTAAATCTGCCATGTTGATTCCTTCATGTGTGAATGTCAGATCTGGTGCATCTAAAACTTTACTCAACCTCTGTTGTGTCAGTGGCGTCATGGTGAATGCTTGTGAGTTAACATAGGCCACTACACTATGTGTGGTCAGTACTTTTAGAGGATGGTCTCTTACTACATGTGCTGTTTTCTGAATGATTTTGGCGACCCCTGCTGCGTGTTGTGTGCAGGTTGGATGTCTCGCTTCTGTCATGTTCAGTCTTATACTGACGTACATGAGTACATCCCTTCCACCCCCTTTTTTCTGAAACAACACACCGTTTACGATTCCGTGTGTTTCAGAAACATCTAGATAAAATGGCTCATCATAGTTCGGTGTGGCCAGGTCTGTGGCCCGTGACAGGTCTTGTTTCAATGCAATGAACGCCGCCTCTGTCGCCGGCGTCCAAGGGAGCTCGCCCTTAAGGTTACGAACGCCCACCTTCTTTATGAGATCTCTCAAAGGGGCTGTTTTGCCAGCATAATTTGGGATGAACTGTCTGCTGTATCTTGTCAGGCCAAGAAAAGAAAGGAGTTCCTTCACAGTCCGTGGTTTCGGGTGTGTCAGAATTTGGTCTCTGTGTGTGTTCATTAATCCCACCGATTTGTGTGCGATTACTCGGCCCAGAAAAGTTACTTCCGGCCGCACCAACCGAAGTTTGTCCTTGCTGACCTTAAAGCCACATTCTGCCAATCTGTTCAACACTACCAGAGAGGCTGCTGTACAGGCCGCTGCTGACGGGGCTGCGATCAACAGGTCATCTACATACTGGATCAGTGTGCACCCTTCAGGTAACTGACACGGTGCCAGGGCCTCTTTGAGCACTTGATTGAAAATGCCTGGGGACAATGCAAAGCCTTGCGGCAGGCGTGTGTATCTGAATTTTCGGCCCTTGTATGTAAATGAAAAAATGTCCCTGAGTGACTCATGTAACGGGAGACAAAAGAATGCATTGGCTAAGTCAATGCATGTGAACCATCTCTGGTCCCATGTAATGGCAGTTAGAGCTGTGTAAGGGTTCGGGACAGGCACAGTGTCAGTACGCAAAATGGCGTTTATAGCTCTCAGATCATGTGCCATTCTGTACTTTCCTGACCCATGTTTTTCCACCGGCAAAATCGGTGTGTTCCAGTATGACTGTGATGGCTCTAGCACCCCTACTTTTAACAGTCCTTCAGCGGTTTCTGCAATCCCTTCCTCTGCTTCCGGTTTGTGTCTGTACTGTGGTCTGTTAATTGGTGTGTCTGACTTGAGCTGGAACAGCACGGGCGAACATTTAGCCAGACCGACATCAGTCGGTCCTGTAGACCACAGAGTGTCAGGCAATTTTGACAGTTCAGCCACAGCGTCAGGATGATCAGTTCTTTCTCTGCCATGTGTTCTGGAAATTTCTTGATGTTCCAACACCACCGCGTCGTTAGACAGACAGGTGATACGGTATGTTTTGCTTTTTGGTGCGTACCAGACATTTGGGATCTGTGTTGACTGCCACCAAGCGTCATCCAGCGCCCGCCTGACCATCGACCCCATTTCCTTAGCCTGATGACCTTCATGCACTGCCAACGTTATGTGTGGGGCGAATCTGGTCCCATATTGAACCAATGCAGCTGTTCGTCGGTGAATTTGACCGCCGCGGCCACCCCTTCTGGCCCAATGTAGATGTTATGCGAGCGCACATTCCAGGTCTGGCCCTCAAGGTCAGACTGGAATTGTTCCCGATATGTGTCATCATCTTCCCTATCATAAAAGAGAGTGACGTGGTAGGGATCGCATGGTTGAGAGTACACCGCGAGACTCATTATCCAGGGTTTCCACCTTTGATATTGTCTCAGAATGCCTTCTTCCACCAGCCGTCCCCAGTAGATGTCGGCTGTGGATTGTTCAGAGTCTTTCACCAAGTATTGAGTCTTTGCAAGTGTTCCCAGGCACGGGAGTTGTGTTCCGCCTGGGAGAGTCACCGTCAGTCCATCAGCTGAGCACATGATAGTAGCTCCCAGTTTTATGAGCAGGTCCCTGCCCATCAGGTTTACAGGCACTTGTGGTGACACCACATAGCTGTGCTTCAAAGTCTGCTTACCCAGCTTGGTCAGAGCTGGATCTGTGAGCGGCAGAGTCATCGAAACCCAGAGAATCCTACCACGCTAACAGTGTGGTCGGACAGCTTTGCACTGTTTGGTGTCGTCTTCAGTGTCGAGTAAGTCGCCCCAGTGTCCACTAGAAAGGTCAATTCTGCCCCTTCTACGGTCATCGACAGCATTGGGTCTGCCATTCCCCTGCTGTCTTTTCTCGGTGGGTTCCGTCAGTACTGCTCCTCGTCCTAGCCCCAGTCGGCCACTGGATACTGCGCGACCGGTGCTGCATCTGGGTTAGGAGCTTGGTGTCCTCCCCTGTAGACACCTCTGCCCTTGGAGCTCCACGTGCCTGAGATCTGTAGTCTCCTTGTCCAGAGCTTGGGAACACTTCACGGCAAGCTTTAGCCCAGTGCCCTTCTTTTCCACATCTGAAACAGATATTGCATTGGTTGATCATGAAGTTCCCTGAACCTCGAGCTCTTGGCTCTCCTCTCCCCACGTATCCACCACGTCCTCTCTGCGAGCGGCCGGTTCCCCAATTTCCCGCGGGTCTTCTCTGCCTTTGGGTGTTGTCACGCCAACGGTCATCAGGGTACAGGTTTGGGTCGAGATCTGGCCAGTCAGGCACGGGATCAGGCTGGGGCCTTGCCACCATCATTGTTTTGTTTGAATCCTTGACCTCTCGTTTCTTTGAGTTATGTTTTTCTCGGGCTTCGTTCAGCTGTAATTTTAATAGTTGTGCCTGCGCCTCCTCCAGGTCTTTTTTATGTTTGTTCGCGGCGTCCTGTTCCAGCTGCAGTCTGTGGACCACATGCCGCTCCCACTGAGTCGAGTCGGCCACTGCAAAGTTTGGGTTCTTCTCTAAATCAGTTGTGACCGTCTCAGGCAACCCCTTGAGCAGCGCAGCGCGAAACCACGCCCTGTGTTCTCCTTCCTGACCTGGGTGTACGCCTGTCTGTGACATCCATTGTTCTTTGGCTCTTTCTAGGAATTCCATGGGTGTGTATTTTGGGTCCCAAATGATCTTTGGAATGGACCCTGAATGGGGTGTTATGTATTTTTCACGGACTGCGTCGGCTAGTGCATTCTCAACTCTACTAAATGGCACATCATTTGGAAGTTCCGTGGTCCTGGCTATCTCCTCTCGTCTCCAAGCCCTCCGCCTAGCATGCATCTTCCTCCGAGCGCGAAGTCTCCCAGAGCAAGCTCCTCCCTTCTGTTAACCTTCTCAACTTCCTCAACCAAACTGCCCCACCCTCCGTTATAGGTGGAAGCTGTTTAACCAATGCTTCCAAATCTCTGACTTTGTATGCTCGATAGACTGGTTCTTGCTTTGGACCCTGCATTAGCGGCATCTCAAATCTCATGATCATACTTTCCATCGTCCGTGAAAATCGACTTCGGGTGGGTCTCTTGTCCTGCTTCATGGCTCTTCTGTTGGTCACCCTTGTTTTCTCGACTTGATTGCTGTGTGATAAAATGGTTCCGGAACGTAAGTGTTTCCCCACCACTTCGGGACTGGGTGGTCCGGCGATATCTTCAGTATCTTCAGTTTCCTCTTCTCCAGATAGCTCGTCCTCTTCCACCATTTCCTTCTTGTTCTCCTTAAACACCTTCTGCTGTACTTCCTTAACAACTTTTAAGATTTCTGACAAAGCGGTTTTGTTTTCACACATCTTACCTCTTACTTGCCCCTGCCACAGGCCTTTTTCTGGGTCAGCGTCCTCGCCTGACTCCGGGTACTCCCTTCTTCTTTCGTTAGGCAAAGGGGTGAACTGCACATTCCGCAGTTCCTCTCCTGGTGATGTCATACCGTCTGCTCCTGGTGTAGCACAGCTTCTGTTCTCAGCTGCCTCATTTCTAGGGGCTGAGTTCACACTTGAGTTATACTCACCTCCACCTGCTTCCAGTTGTGGGTCTAGCTCTATGAGGTCCACCGCGTTAGAAGGAGAGGTTGGGCCTGCCAGTCTGGCTGAAGCTCCCTGTGTCCCTTCGTTACACATTTTCTGTGTCATTGTTGGTTGCCCGCCACCTGGTTGGCCTTTAGGTGGGGCCTTTGACAAGTTAACATCCGCAAACCCACTAACCACCGTGCCCATTTGCCCGTCCGGACCTCGCACTTCGCCTCCCGAGAAAGACATCACAGGCATTACATAGGGTGGGGGAGGAGGGGCTGTCGGCACATTTGTGGCACAGTGATATATTTGTGGTAGTGAGTACATCCTGGCTGTATCCCCCATCAGTTCAGGTGAGGCAAAGGCTGCTGGGTGGGGTGCTGGTAGCTGTGCACGTGTGCGCTCCAGTTCCTCCTTCTGTGAGGACAGCATCTGTATCTGTCCTTCTAGCTTCTTATTTTCCTGTTTCAGTTCGTTAAGAGACTTTAGGATGCTCTTAACTTCCTCGTTGTCTTCCCGTTGCTTCTCCGTTTGTTTGACTTCCTCTTTCATCCAACCAGATACTCCTTGGCAGATGATCATCCCTTTGCAGCACTTACCGTGATTCTCTTTCAATGTTTTCATCTCTGTTCTGGTTTTCCTGTTCACTGAACGGCCCACTGTTTCTTCATGCAGCTGCTTCAGTTTTCTTTCATAGTCCTCTCCTCCTGTTTTGAAGACCATGTACAAAGGTTCTCTGTCTTCCATACTTTTCTGCTGGGCTTCGCACAATTTCTCCACAAACTCTTTCGTCGTGCGAAACTCTTTTTCTGCTGCTTTCACTGTTCCTGAACAGGCCATGTATATGGCCTTTTTTAGCTCTTCCATTTGGTCTTTCAATGGCTTATATGCCTTCTGTCCACTTGGTGTCGCACTTGGGTTGTCCGCCATTTTAGTTTTCTGTGAAGCACACAAAATGGCCGCTATTTGACCCCGCCCGCCAAGTTCCTTACCGACACTCACCTCTTGGTTTCAGAAGCAGTACAGCGGTTCCAAGAGTCACTTCCTCTTTTCCACCTGTGTAGTGAAACAGTATTATAATCAACTTCAGAAAGTGTAACGCTGCACTCCCTTGGGCATGCACAAAACCAGTCACAGTTATTACTCAGAACACTCACTGACCCTGAGACTGACGCAATATGTTTGTTTTCAAAGCTTAAGTCAGAAAACACCCTGTGCGTGAATGAGAAATCAAATGAGAAATCAAAACCAGCTCAGTCAACCCAAGAACCAGGCTCCTTGAAGCAGGGTTATCACATCAAGGCTATTTTGTAAAACACTACACCTCTTAATATACTTTCAGTTTCTCAGTCATTCTACGCATATGAGGGCGTCATGGCCAGACACCTACCCAGATAGCAAGGAAACATTGAAACAATGTTGAGTCAATATCAGGCGACGTCATTGAAGCAACGTTGAAGTGTGACGTTGACCCAACGTCACTCTTGCACCCATTTTTAACGTTGAAACAACGTCAGGTTTTGATGTTGAATCAATGTTGAAACCTGACATTGATTCGACGTTATATTTTCGAATACTGTTGACATTGAAACAATGTCAGATTCTGATATTGAAACACTGTTGAGCTATGGTGTTAATTTTCCACCTCTTTTGCACAGTTGCTTTTTATTGAAAAAAAAAACAAAAAAAAAACAAAAAAGGTCAATAGACATGTATCATTTGCAAAATACTTTATTAAAAGACAAAGTTTCCTATTTACATTTCTATGTTTCACGTCACTTTTTATTATTTACTCCGGGATGGGGATGGATGATGTGTGTCCTGCGCGCCACCCGTACGATCTGGAGCATATCTGAGCCATTTCTGTACTGCTTAAGCAAAGACCAACTCAGACATAGAGTTCGCCCCTACCTGCTGCGCCAGGCCATCTAGGACAAAAATAGACACACACACACAAAAAAAACAAAGACAAAAAAAAAGGGAATTAGAGCACATGAATAAGCTCTTGTTAATTGTCTTCAGCAGGGAGAAAGTATGTAAACTCCTAGGCTGATAAACATGAAAGTCACCAGGCGGAAATCAGCAAACTGCCGCATTTGATTCCCAAAGAGCTATAAGCTGAAAATGTGATATGTCTTAGCATGGTGTGCCGTGTATCCTTTAAAAAAAAAAAAAAAACATAGGGGTCCTCGGGCTGTACAAAGTGTACAACCCGAGGACAAAACAAGTCGAAGACCAAAGACTCCATCTCCAGATTAACCGGACATGAAAGTCTTGTTATTAAGAAAGACAAAGTAATATAGCAAAAAACAGACAGGAAATGTGAAACGCACCCAGCACATCAATTGATCCCTTTATTGTTCACTTTAGGCTCATAAAACTACAATAAACAGTAAAACTTACCAAATATGCATCTGCACAGCGCTGTCTCTTTAAATGCCCTTTTTGCTTTGTCTGGTCCTTGGTTTTTTTTCCCTGCCCAGTTGAGTACAGAGGCCAGCTCCTTTGTAATGGCATAAACCATTACACGGCGGACTCGCACCTCCAGTGTGGTCCAGGATCTGCAGGAAAAAAAAAAAAAAAAAAAAAAAAAAAATCACAACAAGATGACATTCAGGAGTATAAATTGTTTGTTTTTTTTTAGATAAGAGTACAATGACATTGTGATGCAGCTTTAAAGCTTTTTTAAAAGCATACCATCTATAGGGAAGACATCAGACTCTGCATGCTGGCGAGATCGCAAAGCTGTGTCGGTTTGTGCCGGAGTGGCGAAAGGTGCCGGAAGCTGGGTGTGGCATTATGATGGTTGCTATCAGTGGGCTGGGGGGCAGACTGGAGTGATGAGGGCTGTTTAGAAAAAGATAATTTTTTAAGTATTTAAGAATACAGACAACTTGTCAAAAAAAGTTTCCTTGTGTCAGACACAGATATGTACACAGACACTAGACAGTATTATATTACCTGGTATTTTCACTCGAGGGGCCTGGGGAAACCGTTTCTTTGTAGGTTGCTCATCCTCTGAGTCCGTATATGTGTACAGGGATTTGGTCTAAAGAAAAGAAATTAAAACGGTCTTAAGTAATTGTAAATATGCTTTTGGCATATTGTTTCCTAAAGTTAGTTTGATTTCTAACAACACACACAGGAAACAGAGACGTGCAAGAAGGTACAGTATACAATGAATTTTTGAAGTGCACAAGTGTACACGGCTTTGCATTTTTAAAGTTTACAAACTTCCACTTTTTGGACTATATTATGTGGTGATATTGCAGTATGCAAGCACCACAGATATGTATAAAAGACAAGATCATAAATTCTTAACAATCAAAGATATGTTTGTGAATAAAAGGGTTTTACTTGTGCTTTCTTTTAAGACTGGTCTGGGTTTCTTCTTCGGACTGAAGGTCAGACGTATCACAGCGTTCACGTGGATATCTCTGACGACTGCGTTCTGCTTCGTGAAATGTGCCTGAAATACAAACACAATGTACGGCCAGACATACATTACGTGTGGACAAAAGGTGCAAATGCATAGAAAAATCAGCGTTTTCAAAAATACGCTGGTGCGTGTGGACGTAGCCTTATTCATTATACAAGGCACAAGCGAAAAGTCATGTACGCGTGCAACGTAAAGTTAGGTCAGCGTGCAACGTGCAGTCACGTGGGCATTCAAACTGAGTCTAAAGTTTTCGGTGTGCGAATTGAAACGAGTGCTCTCCAATCATCAAAAGTAACAAAGTCATTGAACACGTTTATACAGTTAACTTTACGTTTATCAATCATATATCACAGATTTAGAATTTTTGTAGTACTAAGCAACTACAGAGCGAAAGTCTGGGTCAAGCGCCGAGGCCACGGCAAGAACAAAGGAAAACTCGAGCGTTAAAGCTAGCTTTGTCAGGGAATATAACGAAGAAATTATGAAACGAAAATGTTTTCTTTGTTGATATACTTTGTTCGCAGTGCAGTTTATTTGTTGCGGATTGTAAGAAGTAGACACAATTTCGGGCTCAGTAAATAACAGTAAAAACTCGTTAATGTACAACATTAGCGAGTTTTTTTTTACTGTTATTCAAATGCAAACATGGAAATAACGAGTAGGAAAAAAATCATTCATTCTTACCTTATACTAATCGTGGTGCGGGCCAGTGCAGTGCATGAACTGATGCATTCGGTCAATTACGCTGAGAGTAAATCAAATGTCCCGCTCTACTGTAGAAGACAATGAATACCTGGGGATGTACCAATGTGAGAGGGTGCTGCGGAATAGTCCAAGTGATCGCTGCTTTAATTTCCCGTCAACTATACATAAATTGCACGTAGACATGATTTTTTAAAGCTGGTGAACTAGACCAAGTCATTGATAACAAATGAACAATAAATCTACTTTCTCTGGTACTTTATACCTGATCAGTTGCAGTGCAATTTAATGCTCAACTACAAATCGATGGTTTTGATGGTGACCGGGCGAATGATCGTCAACTATAAATAGATCGTTTTCTCGACGTTGTTGTTGTCACCTGGTCGACTACAAATAGATCAAATATCAATGACAAAAAAACAACGGTGAATCAACATCGTTACAACGTCTCTATAGTAAGACCGTCGGTTTACCACAGTATTTCAATGTTGTTACAACATTGGCATTTCAACCCCGACCATATACGACGGTTCGGATGAAAAATCAACATAGATTCAATGTCGTCTTGCTATCTGGGTACACACCAGATAATTGACGGCTCCACATGTCCTTCAGTTATGTCACAGACAAATAAAATGCCAAAGCAAAGATTAAGTATTTCACCATAAATGTATAATTCAAAATGACTCTCCTGGCCTTCTCGGGTTAACTCAGCGCTCCACGAGAAATAGTTTAACATGTCACCTCACTCCCCAATGGGGAGCTGGACCGCACCCTGTTGTCTGTGTGTAAAGTCTCAAGTTCTCAGTAACTCAACACTGAAATGGTTTAATGTTTTAATTCAACAAAAAATAACAAGGTGCACATGAATATTCACTATTTCAAACTCTATCTCAAAGTCAGGCACTTCAACAATCTGTGTTGTTGTAGAAATTAATAAAAACAGTTCAACATACTGCCCACTGCAAAGAGGAACTAGATCTCAAATTGTAAGTGCGTGTGAGGCCTTCAAGAAAGGCCCCGAGAAAAAGGGAAGTGACCGCACCTACTGAGTCTCTTCTTCAGTTATTAGTAATATTTTCAAATTCTGCAAATGCACGAGATGACCACTTATTACCACACAAAAATCACTTTATCAAACCTCCTTTATTGAATTTAATCAACAAGTTATTACTGTGATAGTAATGTTCGAGTCGCCATGTAATTTAACGCTCATAAGAAGGCTCATAAGATCTATAAACCAGATGAATTAGACTTCGTGCAATATCCATGACATCAATCAAAAAATCAGCCAGCTGTTCTTCTGCTATTACCATAGTTGTGCGATATTCATAGGGAACATCCACTGTTTCACAGGAAATAAAAACCTCTATTGCAATACCTTCAGGTACTGGTCTTAAACTAACTGCCACAAATACTTCGGCTAAATTACCCTCCAATTCGGACCAAGGGATGTCAGGACCATCCATTGGTTATATATATTTAAAAGGGGACCCTGCTCAAATCTTCCTCTCTATTTTCTCAATATTTTAACTTAAGATTACATCCTGTCTCATTCACTGTTGGAGTTCTGGATCAGTGCACACGAGTGTCGCAGTTTAAATTTAAAAGAGGAAGTCACACTCAATAACACCCCACGAACAAATGTCTGTGTGTGTGTGTGTGTGTGTGTGTGTGTGTGTGTGTGTGTGTGAATTTCAAACACAGAAAAATAAACATTATTGTCACACAATATGCCAGCAAGATTGTTCTTTATGTTCTGTTCTCAAGTTTCTTTATGTTCTGTTCTCAAGTTTCCTAGCGAGATCATTCAACTGCAGACCAGACAACAAACGACG
This sequence comes from Oreochromis aureus, assembly GCF_013358895.1. NCBI lineage: Eukaryota > Metazoa > Chordata > Actinopteri > Cichliformes > Cichlidae > Oreochromis > Oreochromis aureus. The sequence goes on along the minus strand of NC_052944.1, from coordinate 97,098,386 downwards.
GAGGCCCAGAAAAGTGCAATCAAACGATGAGTTTATTGACAACGGAGAACAACCATCAGCATATGGCTTATTTGCTCTGACAAAAATACACTGAGTTCTGGTTTTATAGCATAGAGGATCACACCCCCACATACACGTCAATACAGGTCAAAAATACATTATGTCCAGTCATTGTTTACAGACAAGGGTACATCTTGTACATCTCTAATAACTATAAACAGACATATAACTTCTCTCTTTGATAACACCTTCCTTTTAAGGTAATAACTTCAAGCTTCAGGGCCTCTAAGGGCTAATAATGGACCCTCGTCCTCAATCACTAAGTAGACTAAACTGGCGCAGGTCTCAAATAAGAAGCAGAAGACACTCGGGCCTTCGCTCAGGCCTGCTACTAGACTTTTATGTGTATTGTAAGCATGCACGCAATTAACCTGCTATGTTCTCATCTTCCCTCAACATGTATCACCTGGACACTCTCACCAGTGAAGCTTAAAACCCTCTTGGATAGAACATCAACTCTAAACAAGCACAGTTATGCATTGTGTATAGAATGAACTCAACCTGTGAATAGAATGAATGTGATGACAAACATATTCAATGCAATATGAACCCTGTAAACAATATTACTGATAAAATAATACTGTAGAACATGTTATTAATGCATTTATCATAAGGCAGAGTATATGGCAGCAATAAAAGAATCTCTAAATCCCAACAGTTTCACTGGGTTAGACAAACTTCAAGACCTGGGCCTCTGCCAGACACTGAGACATGCACTATTCAGTGTCAAATCAGTCAACCTTGACGCCTGCACTGACTCAGAACAGGCTGAAACATATTCACCAACACCCCTCGAAAGCAACAATCTGTCTTTCTAAGAATCACAACACATTAACTGTCCTTAATCAACATTAAATATGTACTATCAATATTGATTGTTAACCAGAGTTACTTTGTCAAACAGTCCGTCTATTATCAAGAACCTGACTTCCTGAAATTCTACTGTACGTCAGAAGACCTTGCCCAATCCAAGGTTTTCTTCGTCTATGAAACAATAACTTTATACCAACATGATCCTCTGATCATAACCAATTTTAATACTGATGGTCCCAAGTCATCAGCAGATGGTCAATCTGGAGTGACCGCAACCTTAGCGGGCTCTAAAGGACGTCTCCTATAGAGGGGGGGTCTCCACCCCTGAACTTTAAAGTTATTTCACCTTCAATCACCTTCAATATAATATCCTTTGATATTCTAAAGACACCTTATTGTCTTTCTTACTTTATCATACACAACATCAAGCTTGAATTTCTCAAAATCTTATGAAATTTCAATTTATCAACAATTACTCAAACAGACATTGATCAGTAATTTAGCTGAGTAAATTTAGAATATACATTTCAATCAACACATTTTGATTTAACAGGCTGTGCCTACCTTTTTTGTCAGGGCCCTGAACACTCAGCCGAACCACTGGGTCACGTCTGCCCGTCTGACCACCTCCAGCCTCGATTGCCCCCACCAGAACCACAGGACTGGGTCAATGGACTCAGATATCCGGGTCACGGCACAAAAACTGTCCCGATTCGAAATACTGAGATCCAAAACAAAATACCAAAGGCCCAGAAGGATGCAATCAAACGGAAGAGTTTATTGAATACACATGCGGGGCGGTACGAACTGCCAAACATCAGTTGTAGAACTCCACCCAAAAAGACACTTCAGATTGCTTTTGATTCATCAGGGTTGACGCCCCCTCATGCGTTTACAAAGATTGTGATATATCAGATACAGTAAATATTCATTTTCATAAGCTAAAATAGACATAGAAGTTCCTGTCTCTATCACATTTTTCATATAAGGCCACTCGCTGCATCCTCCAGATGGTCCTTGGGGATGGCACATCTGGCCACCTCTTCTGTCACCTGTAACTGGGCAAACTCAAATACGACAAGAAGCTGAATACATTCAGGCCTTCACTCAAGCCTGTTTCTTGATTAAATGTATTATATGTGTTTTGTAAGCGTGCATGCATTGAACCTTCCATAGCTCCAAGCCACTTACTCCATGTTTTGTCGGGACATTCACACCCAACGGAGCTTTCAACCTTCTAATTAATTGACTGAGCCACAACTCTTTAATAAGCACCAAATTGCAATGTGTATATAAAATGATTACCTTTCCACCTGCAATAAAAGAGTATTATGTGATTATGATAACACCTGCAATATAGACTTTAATGTAATGTTGGCAGCTTCAATAACTGTTTCAATAAAATGATTATCATATGGTTTAATGCAATGATCATGACTTAACGCAAAGTTAATTAATGCAATGATAATGATAAGAAGCATAATTAGCAGTAAGATATTTCCCTTATTCCACAATAGTCATTGTGTACAATACGATAATTTATAATTCCACAACTGTTTGTAACTTGCATAGTTCCCATTTCTGTATAGCTGTATATCTCATATTTCTGTATAGCTTTTTGAAATTTCATATTCTTTATAGTTTTTCATATTTATATCGTGTTCATAGCCTGCACATACTTATAGTTATAGCATATTCATAACATACTTCATACCATGTACATTATAACATATCATAATAGACCCATTTCTGTAATATACTTACATATCTATATTATAGCTAATATATATTGTAATATATCTATATCATGGCTAAAGCACTTCTGGATGGATGCAAACTGCATGTCGTTGCCCTGTACCTGTGCATGTGCAATGACAATAAAGTTGAATTCTATTTAAATTCTATTTTATTTAACTACAGCCAGCTTGAAGGCCTGTGGTACATAGCCGGTTATTAGAGATAGGCTGATCATATTTAAGATTGAAGCATTGATTAATGGCAGGTCTTCTTTGAGCAGTTTTGTAGGAATGGGGTCTAAAAGACACGTTGATGGTTTGGAGGAATTAATTATTGAAGTTAACTCAGAAAGATCAATTGGAGAAACAGAGTCTAACTTAACATCAATGGTACTGAAAGTAGCTGTAGATAATATTACATCTGTGGGATGATTTTCTTCAATCAGTGACAAATAGTACGATGTTCTGTCTTTACAGATGGATTTTTTATAAGCAACAAACTATTTTTGGCCAGGATAAATGATGACCTTCTAAATTTGTGACACGCCATTTCCTCTCCAGCTTACGAGTTATCTGCTTTAGGCTACGTGTTTGAGAATTATACCACGGAGTCAGGTACTTCTGATTTGAGGCCTTAGTTTTCACTGGAGCTACAGTTTCCAGAGTTGTACGTAGTGAGGAGGTAAAATTTTTAACAAGATAGTAGCGTTCAGATAGCTGCTCTGCTCTATGTTGGTACAGGGCATTGAAGATGATAACAGTGAGTGGATTATATTCTTAAACTTAGTTACAGCACTTTCAGAAAGACATCTACTGTGATAAAGTCTACTCTCCACTGCTGTGTAATCAATTATTGTAAATGTAAATGTTATCAGTAAATGATCAAACAGGAGAGGGTTTTCAGGAAACTAAATGGTCAGTTTCTAAGCCATATATGCCATATATTAAACAAATATGTAGGACTGCTTTCTTCCATTTGTGCAACATCTCTAAAATTAGAAATGTCCGGTCTCAGAGTGATGCTGAAAAACTAGTTCATGTATTTATTCTAGACTGGACAACTGCAATTCATTATTATTAAGATGTTCTGAAAAGCCTTCAATTAATCCAAAATGCTGCAGCAAGAGTCCTGATAGGGACTAGAAAAAGAGACCATATTTCACCCATATTGGCTTCTCTTCATTATTTATTATTTGAACTTATCCTTACCTTTATTGATTGTGGGTCAAACATAACCAATGTTCCCTCTAATTCTTCATGTGTCTGAGCGCACACACAAACTCTCTGAGCGATCCCTTGGACCACTGTGAGCAACAGCAGACGTGTGCACTGTGGTCACGCCAACATCGAATCCATCCAAGTTACATGGTTTATTAAAATAATCAAATTACAGCATTTACATTTATGTTAGACTACTTTTAATTAACTGCTTTAGCCCACAACTACAATGAAAATGTAAAAAAAAAAATCTTGTTCATGACCTGTGTAGTACTATTGGAAGTAAAAATAACTTGAACTCTAGTTTTGAAAATACAACTTTCTTTCTTTTCTTTTCTTTTTTTTTAATAAAGCTCTGACTTGTATTATGAGTCTGTGGTCTGGGAGAGAGTCCTGTAACTGTGTCTGCAAAATACAGTATATAATGACCAATGTTGGGCAATTAATTATATAGTTACTTCTTCAAAAAAGTAACTGAGTTGTGCAAACGACAAAGTTTTTTTTGCAGCTGTTTACCTGAAAATGCTGCCAAGGCTTTTGTGCCACTCCAAAAAATAATTTCTGTCCACTATAAGATAAAGGTGTCACGGTTCTGGGTCCATCGGACCCAGTATTTTGAGTTTATTATGTTTTGGTTTATTTTTGAATGATGGATTTCTTATTCTCTTGTATTGCTGATTATAGTGGTGGTGGTGATGATGATTATTTGGTTCATGTTTCTGTTTATTCGTGTTTTAGGAAGGAGTGTGCCTCATGTTAGTGTGTGCAGCTTTGTTCCCCCTGTCTCGTCAGTCCTGATTTCTCCCAGCTGTGTCTCCCTTCTGTTGTCCTTTCCCTGATTACTTCCCTGTGTATATTAGCCCCGTGTTTGTCCCTGCTCAGTGTCGCGTCGTACCCTCAACTAGCTGTGTGTTTTGCCTCTGTGTTTCCAGTGTTTTGGTCTCCAGCTCCAGTTTAGCATTTCTGTTCTAGTGTTTTAGTTCTCTAGGGTTTTTGTTTGCTTTTTGGTGAGTTTAGTTAATTCAAGGTTTTGTTCCCAGCAATAAAGCTGCGCTTTAAGTTGAACCCCCGTGTTTGAGTCCTGCATTTTGGATCCACCTCTCCTGCCTGCCTGCCACACAGCCAACCATGACAGAACGACGCGACCATCAAATGGATCCAGCAGACTCACTGTTCCTCGCGCAGCTGTGGAATTATTGCCGGGACGTTATCCACGCTGAGAACACCCCAAGAGACTCATTCAGGTTGTTTTTTTGACAACTTTCTGTCTTCCACCCTTTGTACAGCCAGCTTTTTGGACATTAAAAGACTAACTCAAATAATAGCAGCTCTGCGAGCCAGGTGTTGCTTTGAGCTGTTTGGCATGGGTGGTCCAGGCAAGGAAGATTCCGCGGCCCTTCTGGACGCCCTCGCCGCCTGGTGTTCTCAGCGTCAGCATCTTTTCCAATCAAGACTAACCAAATCCTTCGATCCTCCCGTCAGTAAGAGACTGCATCCTCACTGTCCTACGCAGCCACTCTCCACTCAGTCTCCAGTGTCAGTCGCTCACTCACCGTTTGCTCAGTCTCCGGTGCCACACTCTGCTCAGTCTCCAGTGCTCCTAGCTTCACCCTCAGTGCAGTCTTCAGTGCCCCTTTCGGCTCAGTCCCCTCCAGTGTCACCTGTAGTTCAGTCTCCAGTGCCTCCAGTGTCACCTGTAGTTCAGTCTCCAGTGCCTCCAGTGTCACCTGTAGTTCAGTCTCCAGTGCCTCCAGTGTCACCTGTAGTTCAGTCTCCAGTGCCTCCAGTGTCACCTGTAGTTCAGTCTCCAGTGCCTCCAGTGTCGCCTGTAGTTCAGTCTCCAGTGCCTCCAGTGTCGCCTGTAGTTCAGTCTCCAGTGCCTCCAGTGTCGCCTGTAGTTCAGTCTCCAGTGCCTCCAGTGTCGCCTGTAGTTCAGTCTCCAGTGCCTCCAGTGTCGCCTGTAGTTCAGTCTCCAGTGCCTCCAGTGTCGCCTGTAGTTCAGTCTCCAGTGCCTCCAGTGTCGCCTGT